>NC_050511.2:67229910-67539910 GCF_012460135.2 Molothrus ater
ATCATATTAGTGTATCTGATATAGGATATATTAGATGATATATCATATATATTTATTCTATAGATACATATTTTTTATTTATTATAATTTATAGAATAAAATCTATTTATTTATGCCACGCGTTTTTCATCACAAATGCCACAAAACAAAAATTGAAAATTTCCTGCTTACTTTTAATGAAAAGAAAAAAAATCAGGCAGATATATGTTAAGATTCCAGGCTGCCTTTTGCTTCAAAGCAATCAGCTCTTACAGGTAAGGGAGATTTCTACCATTGCACAATTAATTTTATTTAAGTAATCATGGCAGCTTTGAGTAAGTGTTTCCTACTACTCCGTTCTAAATAATTGAAAAAATAAAACCTTTTCTAATAAATTCATGGCAAGCTAACATGCAGAGCTAAGAGGGGGTATATGCCAGCCATGTTTTGGTAAATATGGTAAAATTTTGTAATCTCAAAACATATGTGCAGTACCTATTTGCATAATCTCTTGCTTCTGCAACATATGTTCCCCAAAAGTAAGTGCATCTGAATGTGAAATCAATTTATATTCATAGTTGCCTCACCATCTTTTTCTAAGTTTACTACAGAGTAATTATAGATGGGTAATATAGTGAATTTCCAAGCTATATTAATACTTTGAATAGCTTCATCTCCAAGGTAAAATCTTTAATTTTTGCATTTATATAAATTTATATATTAGTTTGTATACATATACAGGTAAAATAACTTTTTTTTTTTTTACATATATTATTTTCCTCTCTACCTTACTCCTTTTCACAGTAACTTTCACCCCCACCATTTCTGACAAGGCTGTGCTCCACTGGGAGTGTGGATTTTTCCCGAAATAAAGCACATAGTTTTGATTTGGGAATCCAATTGTAGCTGCTGCACATCTCCCGTATTTCTGTCTTTTTTTCCTTCATTTTTGGTAACGAACAGTGTTGGTAGGATGGGATTGGAAATTCAGCCTAGACAGTTTGTTTGGGTCAGTGCTTCTCATCAGGTTGTCTTTCCCAGGCTCAGCTCATCTTATTCTGAGCGAATAATCTGATTTTAAAACAAAAGTTAAGAAAACCCCAACCAACCAAAAAAAAAAAAAAAAAACCAACCCCAAAAAAACCCCCCAAAAACCAAACCAACCACCAAAACACCCCCCAAACAAAACAAGAAACAAAAAAACCAAAAACCCAAAACCAAACAAAACCATCAAAGCAAAAACAAAACAAAACCAAACCCCCAAAAAACCCAAAACCCCAAAAGCCCCAAATCCACAAAAATAAGCACACAAACAAACAAACAAAATCCCAAAACAAAGCAGCCGAAAACCCAGACAAAACCACCCTGGCAAAATCAAAGCAGAAATAGAACTTGCAACTAGAAAATGAGATAATTGGAAAATCAGATGTTTACTATTCTGGATTACTTATCCTGGGGTCCCAACACATGGAGACACTTGGGTATTTCTGTGAAGTATTTCACCTTTTTGAGAAGGAACATCTGAGTTTACAGGAAAAATTAATAATTTACCAGAGATTGCTCTCCCAGCTCCCCTTTCCTCCCATAAAATTCTACCTGCTTCAAATGGCATGAAACACTGCCAGAAATAGGCTGTAGACTCTTCCTTTTTAGGGATAAGGAAAGAAATTATAATAAAAAAAATGAATTATTTTGTGATATATTTTCCTCCTTCAAATCATTGCACCTCTGTAATATATGTATATTACCAATTTAAAACTTTTGCTTAAAAAACCTTAAACCAAAAGAAAACCTCAAGGGACTCTGAACAACTTTTGATAATTTTAATTTATCAGGAGAAATAAGAAATATACATAAAGGAGACATAAGTTGCAGTATCAATGAATAAAAGTCTAAAACTCAAATAACCACACACTTCAGGGACTTGAACTTATCTTTTTTACATGTGAAATTGGACTTTTAAATATAAAACCAGTAATAGAATATCATTTTCTCTTCCAACTAAATCTAGGGGTTCCTCTTTAAAGATGTCTCCATATTATATCTATAGTATTTAATATTTTAAACTATTCTTGAAAGCTACTGTCTGTTTGTAAATAACTACATAACTTGTGGCATATTCATGCCAAACCCATGCAGACAAAAAAAATCAATAAATAAACCAAACCATTTGTAATTTTAGAAATAGTTTTTTAAAAACCCTATCAGTAAAAAATCACCTCTATTTGAGAGAACTGCCTAAAGTTCTGTCACTCCAAAATTATTCTTTCTATATACTCATTACATTTTTCCCCGTCTAAAGTAAATTAATGATGTTCTACACCTTTGAAATTTCCATTTGGGAAATGTCTGGAAAGAGTTCTTTCATGTGATATTTCTCCATAAGCAGCCTAAATTTTTCTTTTACTTTTTTGTCTTGCTCTTTTTATGTTTTACTTTCTTCAGTTTCTTATTAAGTCTGAAATCCCTGCTTTGCTTGAAGTTGTTCTCTTCCCCTTTTACAATGGAAGTCTAATATTGAGCCTTTTATGGGGAAATATTTATTTGAAAAACAAATTTTATGTTGGAGCTTAAAAGTTTTCAAATCCTTGTGTAGAAGTCTGAAATATTGAGACCCGGTAGCAAAAATATTAGCAAATTTCTGAGAAGAAAAATGTTCTGATTCAGATTTCTTCCCCCAGAAAAATACTGAAATTAAAAATAAGATTTGTTAAAGAAATCACAAGATTTTGTCGTTTTCCTCTTGTAAAAAGGCAGGAAACTTTCAAATATCTAAAATACAGTAGAAAGGCCATTTTAAAAAAGAAAAATAAATATTTTACACTACCTCATCAGATTTGGAAACCAAACCAGTATAAAAGAATGTATGTTAGAAATGCATAAAAAATATGGATGTGTGCTAACATAATGCATGGCTGAATCTATACAGATAAGCAATAAAAAAAAAAAAAAAAAAAAGGAACTGAATTCTGTTCATATATCAATGGAATTCGATTTCACAAAGCAGACTTACCAATAATTTTCACTTTCATGGAAAGGACAACAGGAAACTTGCCCCTAAAATCTTTAGAGCTTTAATGTGATTTAATTTTCAGGGTTTTATCTGTCTATGGAAATGAAGGTTAACAGAGTTCTGATTTATACAAAGAAATTTATGATTAATATGTATTGAAGTTTGAAAGACAACTATTAAAATTCCAAACTTGTTAGCATACTTACACGTATTTGGATTTTATGTCACAGTCCTGAAGATGTTTATTTACTCATACAGCTCTATTAATAGAAACAATTTATTTTGAATTCTGAAAGTTAAATAATGTGAATGCTTCATATTTGCAGAAGCTGAATCTTGAGCAATGACTATGGACTGATTAAAAAAACCCCAAACGCCAACTATTTAAACTTATTTGAATTCTAAACCCTCCAATCTGACTTCTACATCCATTTTGGACTCCAGAGTACCAGGTCTGATTTTCACAGCTCAATGACTTCAACATTTATGAAAACCAGGAGGTGAAAAAATTCTTTATTTATTTGGATTTTGATTATTCCCTAAGGCCAAATATGACATACAAGGTGGTTTTCTGGTTCTTGAGTACAGTAACTTTAAAGTATATTTAGAGCTACAAAGTGAAGGAAGGGACTATGAATTGAAAAAGGTTCTCTAAAATAAAATGGTTTCAGTAATTTACTACTACTGAACATTAAATCTCTTCTCTAAGCTACTGAAGCATGAACAAATTTTACCTAATATTAGAAATAATCTGTTCTCTATTGCAATTTTTTTACCAGTAATAAACACGAAAGTTTTTTGAATTAGCAGACATTACCAACCCAAAATCTGCGTATTGGTCCAAAATCATCTCTGTCCCCATTTCATTGTTGTGCTTTTACATTATGGACAAGAAGAATCTGAGGAGTTGGTCAAAGCAGAGTTCATTATTCAAAAATCCATTTTGTCTCTGAATTTAAATAGCTATTGGAGACAAAGGACTGGAAGGTTTATATTATATGAGGAGTACTATATATGACATTTTCGAGCCTTGTGAACATTAAAGTCTGACTGTTTCTAGGGTTCTTTTTATAACACTGCCTTTTGTGTAAGCTTTTTGGAGAAAAAATAAGGTAGAACTAACAATAGCTCTGATTTAGAGTCTTGTTTGAGGTAAGTCAATGGAGGAAATAAAAAATTAGAGAGACCATGGTAATGAAGAGACCATGGTAAAGAATATAATCTGCGCTATCTCTGCAAGATTATAATGATAATATTAAGTCAGCATATGGCCATTTCTAGAAGGAATTTTACTCACAGAAATTTAATAGAAATCTCAGTAGGTCAGGAAAATCAGGGGTTGAATTGCTAGTGAGTGAAAAGTCTCATCAGTGAGCAGGGGGAATGGAGTGAAAAGTTAACCCATAAGAAAATAAAGACTGGTAATAAATACTTCTGCCAGCATATGATCATATTTACTGGTCCTGGAATTTCTAAACAATATTCAGGTAAGTGTTTTGCTGCGAAAAAAATCCTGCCAGAAAGGAAAAAGAACTTTAAAAAATGCATTTCTAACCAGGAGACCTTATTTGTAATGGATCATTCTCTGCATCCAGGAGAAATAATTGTACTCACACTGCTTTTATTCATGCAAATGATCACAGTTTATCTCACATCAAACAGTCTTTCTTGTTTCTCTAGAAAATGGCCTAAAACACAGTTTGGTCTTTATTTTCTTGTGGGAACTTAATCTTCAATTTAAAGTTCTGGGGCAGACATGAAATGATCTCAGGAGTTTTTTTGAGCTGTGGAATCGTACAAAGTACACTTGTAACGGCGAGATGGATTCCTACAAATTGCTTACAGTAGAATGGTTATAAAAATAAAAGAAAAACCCCACAGAGACAATGAATCCATGCAAGGGATGCCATCATTCATTCACATTTGTTCTCTGAGATGCGAACCCTCCCTTAAAATAACGTTTTTGTGTGGCGCTCTAACATTCCTGGTGGGATTCACACGGGCATCTCCAGGGCAGGTATTTACCTACACTCCGTTCATGAGGAAACAGTGAAATCTGCTTTTAATGCCCATCAAATCTCATCTACGTGTTGATTTCTAAAAGCAGCTGGATGAACAAAGGGAGCCTGGGCTGAGCTGCTGAGATGGGCACTTCTACAGCGCAGAAATTCAAAATATTTTCACTAAATTTGGGCACTGAATGCTTCAGCTGTCCCCGGGCTTTTTCCATTCTCCGAGTCAGAATCAGTGAGACAAAACCCCCCCATTATGTCCCAATACCATTTTGATTAAACGAGGCCTTTATTCAGGGGGAGCAGCATCTTCCTGTTCTTTAAATGGCAGCAAATTTTGGGTTGCCTGTTTTCAAATTTGTTTATTTTCCGGATATTAGCCACAATTTGGTAAAACCAGCAAGTTTAGCTGTTTCAGTTGAGATCTTAACCTGCTAAACACCAAATTGTGATTCTTACATTTTAAAACCAGTTCTTTACAAAAGTTGTCACAGCTAAGACAGGCCAAGGCTTTCTCCTGTTATCCACGGTGCAGACCTGTCCCTATATAAGATTGTTTTACATCCTAAGTTTGAAATTGTTCTACACAGAAATTAATTATTTCCTATGCTGTTGGGGATGGAGAATGTATTTTCATTGTTTCAGTTGGGTTTATATCTTTACAAGGGTACATGGGAAAATTTACATTTCCTGAAGTAATAATCTTGACACATAAGAGAAAAATAGAAAATTTTAAGCTTAAAATAGAAAATTATTTCAACTTCATTTTAAACACAGAGCTGCTCACGCCAGTGATGTCTCAATCACAGACACTCCCTTTTAAACTCAAGTCTATCAATAGTTGTTCCTGTTACAGTAAAAATATACTTTTGAAGAGAAAAAATTTTCTTTAACAATTCTTCCCAGGCACAGAAGTTAAGGAAAAAATTCCTGATTAAAAAATAAAATATCATGCAACCATTTCTAATTTAATACATTTTCAGGTTGATTCAATAATGATATACCAGTGAAAAGGTCCAAAAGAACAACCTGAAGGGATTTTTAATATAAACATTTGGAAGATAAAACTGAAGCAACAGCATATACAAGCACGTACATACACAACTTCTTGAACATGTAGAAGTCTATCTAAATTATTGTTCATATTATACATAGTTTTATAAAGACAAAAAAGTAGCATACCCTCTCAGAGCTCAGAAACAGGCACAGCCTCCTGGAGAATTTTCTGTTCTGCAGGGCATAAAGGGAGGTAAATTCAGTTGAAAACACATGAGGCTGTCCAAGTCAATAGGTGATTCTTTGATACCATAACCCCTGAAGGAAGTCAGCATTTCATTTGGTTTCCCTGACTCTCAGGATCCAGCTTTAACATTGTTTTTCTGCTTCAGCTGATATCCAAAGAAAAGGGTTTGGTATCAATTCTGTGGGAAAAATGAAACCTCTCCTCAGGAATTTTGAAAGCCCAAATTAAATGCTCTATAATTGGGAAAATGGCAGTAGAAATATTTTAAACAGGCATATTTTGGCTTTTGGTCAACATTATCAGGATGCCAAATCCTTGGATCAAAATCTCAATGGGATGGAAATTACTGACATTATTTTCTTTTTTACACTCTTTGAGCTGCACCAAACCATATAACCTTACAAACCTAAAACTGAATCTCTGAGTGCTTTAGCCCTTTAGGTCAATCAGAATGCATTTTCGTTCTTTCTGGAGTTATTTTCCATTTTCCCTGTGTCCTGTATTTATTTGCCTCTTTCAGAGTGACATGACACTCTCTGATTTGTCACAGGTGGAAACCAAACAGCAGAAAGGTCAATCTGCGTTTCAAAAAAACAAAACCAAACAAACCCACACTCCTGTTTTCTGAAACTGCTTATTGCCAACAAAAAAGAAAAGGTTATTTTGGCTAACCACACACAGCTGTTTCCATAATTTATGAAAATTATTCAGGTAGAATATGCCACAGTTTGCACTGCATGTGACTTCCTTTAAAGAGGTGCAGGTTTTATATAATTGGAATGAGAGCTCTATTTACAAACTGGGAGTTATAAATTGGTACTGGAATGAATTAAAAAGGTGGCTGGACAAAGATGAACAGCAGTCCCCCGTCATACCTCAGAAATCTGTAGCAGCTGAGTGCATCTGCCAAACTTTCTGATTATGCGAGCTCTGGAAATTCAGAATTCAGCCAAATCTGAGCACATCTTCATGGCATTAAGGAAATTGCACCTAAAACATGAAGGTCAATCTTTCCCCATTTCACTGAGGTGCTGGATATTCTCACTGAACTCTCTAAACATAATTCAGCGAAGTCAGAGGAATATACTTCCACTTTATTTTATTCTAAGAATCAGCTCAGGGGATGTTTGAAGAGGGGTTTGTTCTTTGTTGGTTTATATTGAGCTTTGAGCATGTGATAGAAAAAAAAAATAGACGTTTTCCAATGTGGTCTGATAAATGTACAGGAAAGCAAACAGATTTATTTTATGTACTCATTCTATTTTATTTTCCTAACACCACATCAGGGCAAAGGCTCCATACAAAAGGACTATAAAATGGTATTTCGTGTTAGTCAACACCAGTAATATGAGCAGAAATGCTATGTCCAAAACTATTATTATGTCAGAAATCTTTCTTGGAAATTCTCTTCTAGCATCAGTTGTTAAGACTGGAATGGATTTTTCACATCTTATCACAAGAGTAGTTGTGCAGCTTCTGACTGAATTTCCTAACATCAGGTTACGGTGTTATGAGTGGGAAATGGAAATAATTTTATTTAATACCATTGAACTATCAGTAAAATATTACTTTTTGTGTATACTTCAGCAAATCCTTTCACAATTTTGACTCAGAAACTGCTTCATTTTACTTCTAAGAGGAAGCTATTATTCATAATTGCTTGGTAAGGATTAAGTAGTTAGAACTTGCAGAGCATCCTGAATTTCTGACGTTTTTCAAGCGCCTGAATATGGTAATAGTAAGATTTGATTTCCTTGCAGAGCTGTATTCCGTGGATTTGCCTTTCAGGTTCCCATTTCTCCCATGCTATCTCTGCTTCAATTGTTAAAATTAAGTGTACTGTTATACAAGTGATGGCCTTCCCAGCTCCATTGTTAATTACACATAATTCTGAGCCAGGAACTAGGTAAGAGCTATCTTCTTTAAAAGAAAAAAAAAAAAGTTAGTGGGTAGATGGCTTGAGCAGAATGAACCTTGTATATGCTGTTGCTTCAGTTTATCTTCCAAATATTTATATTGAAAATCCCTCCAGGTTCTTTTGGGTCTTTTCACTGGTATTTCACTATTGAATTCACCTGGAAAAAGCACTTTGTCCCATTTATTCCCTTTTCTGCCTCAAATGTTACTCATTCCAGGAGAGCACCAGTGAAATATGGATGCAAAGAACTCAAAGCCATGGAGATTTTGGCTTATTTTTAGATCCCTCAAGCATCCTTTCTAACTGGGATGTGTACAGCAGGAATATTCATACTGTGAAGTGTGAAAATCTGTGCAGCAAACAATGTGGAAAGGACCTGTAATAAGGTATGTGCGTTAATGAAAAACAAAAATGCTGCCCAGAGTTGAGCTTTTATAACCAGTTAAAGTCAGCTACAGCCATAGAGAGTTTATAGTTCAGCTTTTGTTAATTATGCAAATGCTGTGTACAATAATCAAAGGTTAATTTCAATTACTTATTTGCGTTCTGTCTAACCTATTGCAGTTAAAAATTTGAATGCCATCACCACAGAACAGATGCTGCTCACTCTCATAAAACAGGCCTTCCTTCACTACAGTGCCATTTGAAATTTATTAGTGTTGTGATGACTTTGTATTCATCTTCTGATTATACAATATGAAAATAAGTTCTGGCAACCTATTAAAAAAAAATTAGGGTATTTAAAATTTTCTCTTTCATTCAAAATAGGCAAGTAAAGATCAGAGAAGATCTGAAAGGTGGAGTCATGAGAGTGAACAGTTATCAGAGGACAGAAATCCAAATCCACAGAAATCATTAGGATTGAGATCTGGAAGCGCTGAGGAGCAATTCCAGTCAGGCTCATGGTGGTCACTATCTCACCTAAGTAACACAGAAATGCTAAAGTGGAAATCACTGCAGTTTTAAAAAATGATTTCACAGACCATGAAAACTTACCTGAAAAGGGAACAGTGGCATTTCAAATATTCCCTCTGCTAACTGCAGAAAATAGAAACTTTTCTTGACAGAGAGTTTATAATTAAAGCTACGGACAAACCAAGAAATTAAAGGCTTTGAAAAAAAGTTTTGATTTTCTTAAAATTTGCCTTAAAAATAAAACAATACCAGGGGAATCATATTGTTGCCTCCTTTTTATTTTCATTCTTTGAATTTTGAAACTATTTTTATTTTTTATTTAACCCAGGTAATTATCTAAGTATAAAGTCAATTTTAAGTTTTTGCTCTTAACCCAGTATTAAGTTTTATTTGTGCTAGAAAAGAAAATTTCTCAGAGGGAAAACTTTCCATTTAACACAACAGCACCAATGAAAGGTTAAAGGTATGACCTGATAGGATATTTCTCATGTACATCAGCAGAAACAAATAAACATGCACTAATGATCTCTGGGCTTTAATCTGAGGACCCTGATTAATTATATGCCATCATTTTCAAATGCACATAACATTTGAATACCTTTTTTTTTTTTTTTTTGCTGATTTGTTTTTGGTGTGTGAAAGCTTCACATTTAAATAACATATTTGCATTTATCTTGTAAAAATTAATTTTTTGATTTTTAATTTAATATTCTCCAAATAAATGGCTGACCATGTGAGTAATTTGAAGTGGGAAGGAACATTAGCCTAAAAGTGTTTTATACACTTTTAGGAGCTGGTAAATAAAGGTGGGAGGCATCAATTTGTTGCAAATATGATTTCAGCCTCTGATAGCAGAATTCACACACTAATGGCTATCTGATTTTCTCTCAAGACCTTCCTTGTCAGAGATGAAGTTTTTTTCTCTAAGCATGATGCTGATTTCTTCTCTATCTTACAATGTGGAATCCTTATTTGTTTGATTTTTTTTTTCCTTTTAATTTAAGAGGATAAATGTAAGCAAGAAAATATTTCAAAACCACCTTTTAGGGCAGAATCTCTACACTCACAGCCTCAATTTGCAGATGATCAGACTCCCCACTGGCATCACTTAATCGTGAAGACAAAGCTGCTCTAGAAAGAGGGTCCCACTTGAAAGAATTTCACCCATAAACTGATAATGGAAATTAGAAATTATCAGAGATTTGTGTGATTCTTCAACAAAGATGAAACCAGGGAAAAAACCCAAATTAATATTTTTCTTAATCTCAATTTTCTCTGTGCTAGCTAGAAAGGCAAAAATAATGATGCTGATATTCAAAGCATACATAATCGGGCATAATTGTTAAGAATAAAATATTACTTACAATACCAGGATAATAGCAGTTGCATTATTATGCCCTCTTGGCAGCTCTAATAAAATCTACCTTTGGAAGAACAGCTCTTTTGCCTTGCCATTTAATTTTTGAAAGTGCACGTAGCTATGCAGTTTGCTTTTTAGTCTTACTGAATCTAAACTTCCAGGTGAGGAAAAAAAAAGGGATTGATAAAAAAAAAAAAAAAGGAAAAATAAAGGGAAAAAAGGGAAGGAGAGAGAGACAGCTCCTTAATAGTGCAAAGAAACAGCATTTAAATGATCCCTTGTCTAAAAAATTCTTTCCCCTTTTGAGGACTAGCTGCCACCATTTGTGCCTGCAGTGAGTTACAGGTAAAATACAGTGCTTTTCACATCAATAAACCCATTTGCAGCCTGAGGTGCTACCAACATGTAGCATCCAAGTAATAAAACAGAGTGTGTGAATTCCTGACAGTTTGATGTGGTTTTTTAAATTTTTGTTTTGCTATTTGTGTTTGTTTTTGTTTGTTATTTTATTGCTGTTTAATTTGTTGTTGTTGTTTTCTTTTTTGGGTTTTTTTTTTTTTTTTTGGTGGGGTTTTTTTGGTGGGTTTTTTTTGTGTGTTGTTGTTGTTGTTGTTGTTTGGTTGGTTTTGTGTTTTTTTTTTTTTTCATTTGTTTGTTTTGTCATTTTTTTTAATTGACATTACAACACAAGACCATAGAGATGATCTCTTGCTTCAGTGGTCGCTAGGTCAGAATACAATAAGGATGTGCATAAGGAGAATCAGTGCAAGGATTATTTCTGCTGATTTTTAGTAATGTTCTTTCTTCTCCCTTTTGTCCCTAGACACACTCATGACTTAAGCTAAGTGTCAGAAATGAATGAAAAAAGTGGAGGAGCCACTTCAGGGTTTCACAAGGTGAAGTCAGACACCTCTATCTTGATTTGGAGGGTTTTGAGGGGGGGAGAGATAGCAAGGATGTCCAGCAGCCTGTCTATGGAATAAAAAATAATAAAACCCCATAAACCAGCCCACAATAAAATAGAGAAAGCAGAGAAGATATCACTATGAACACAGATAAAAGAATTACAATACAACCCATGACTGGATTAACAAGAACTTCTGGAGAAAAATCTCTTGGAAAAGGCTTTTCCACATCCAAAGCACCCAAAATGTGGCTATTTCTGCTGAGCAGTTCCCCTTAAGAAGTGGGAGAAGGTCGTTGCAACCCAAACCTGGAGGTGAGGTAAATGAGGTTTTTGTTAAAAGTTCCCTTGGGTTGGATTGGAGTGACATTTTATATATATATCCACATTTATCATGTGGATATAGATATAGATATAGATATAGATAGATATAGATTATATAGATATAGATATATAGATATAGATATAGATATAGATATAGATATAGATTATATAGATATAGATATAGATATAGATATAGATATAGATATAGATAGATATATATATAGATATAGACATAGATATATATGGTAATTTATTGTAGAACAATATATTTGCAATGCAAAGGAGGTATGTGAGCACTTTGGTTATTATCTATAGAAATACAGCAACATAAAAATAGGTAGATTGCACCTAAGAAAATATATAATGAGAAGAAGGAAGGAAGGGAGAGAAAGGAAGTGGCGGAAGGAAGGAAGGAAGGAAGGAAGGAAGGAAGGAAGGAAGGAAGGAAGGAAGGAAGGAAGGAAGGAAGGAAGGAAGGAAGGAAGGAAGGAAGGAAGGAAGGAAGGAAGGAAGGAAGGAAGGAAGGAAGTGGCGGAAGGAAGGAAGGAAGTGGCGGAAGAAAGGAAGTGGTGGAAGGAAGTGGCGGAAGGAAGGAAGTGGCGGAAGTGGCGGAAGGAAGTGGCGGAAGGAAGGAAGTGGCGGAAGGAAGGAAGTGGCGGAAGTGGCGGAAGGAAGTGGCGGAAGGAAGGAAGTGGCGGAAGGAAGTGGCAGAAGGAAGTGGCGGAAGGAAGTGGCGGAAGGAAGGAAGTGGCGGAAGGAAGTGGCGGAAGGAAGTGGCGGAAGGAAGTGGCGGAAGGAAGGAAGGAAGGAAGGAAGGAAGGAAGGAAGGAAGGAAGGAAGGAAGGAAGGAAGGAAGGAAGGAAGGAAGGAAGGAAGGAAGGAAGGAAGGAAGGAAGGAAGGAAGGAAGGAAGGAAGGAAGGAAGGAAGGAAGGAAGGAAGTGGCGGAAGGAAGGAAGGAAGTGGCGGAAGTGGCGGAAGTGGCGGAAGGAAGTGGCGGAAGGAAGTGGCGGAAGGAAGGAAGTGGCGGAAGGAAGTGGCGGAAGGAAGTGGCGGAAGGAAGGAAGTGGCGGAAGGAAGGAAGGAAGGAAGGAAGGAAGGAAGGAAGGAAGGAAGGAAGTGGCGGAAGTGGCGGAAGGAAGTGGCGGAAGGAAGTGGCGGAAGGAAGTGGCGGAAGGAAGTGGCGGAAGTGGCGGAAGGAAGGAAGGAAGAGAAAGAAAGAAAGAAAGAAAGAAAGAAAGAAAGAAAGAAAGAAAGAAAGAAAGAAAGAAAGAAAGAAAGAAAGAAAGAAAGAAAGAAAGAAAGAAAGAAAGAAAGAAAGAAAGAAAGAAAGAAAGAAAGAAAGAAAGAAAGAAAGAAAGAAAGAAAGAAAGAAAGAAAGAAAGAAAGAAAGAAAGAAAGAAAGAAAGAAAGAAAGAAAGAAAGAAAGAAAGAAAGAAAGAAAGAAAGAAAGAAAGAAAGAAAGAAAGAAAGAATCTGTTGTTGTTTTTTCCCTCAACTGTTTCAAACCAAAGGTAGTTGAGGGTTTTTACCTGGGGTGGATGCTCACCCCTCGGCTGTTCTTATGCAGATCAGAGTTTTCACCATCTCGCACCCAAAGATTCCCCTCCTTCTGTTCAGCTCTGTGCAAAGCCAACCTCGGCAAAGCAGCTTTGGCAAGAGGCTGATTATCTGAGTTATTAACCATCAATATTTCAGTCTCTCACAGGTAAGAGTACAAGGAAACCTCCAGAGATCACAACATGACCCTAAGTCATTTTTAGCCCCAAGTGAAAAACAAACTCACTTTCATTTTCCACTGTTTTGAACTCCTTTGCAAATGTAGAATAACAAATATATGTCATACTGATATAGATAAAATAAATATTACAGCTTTGATCTTCTAATTAAGCCTTTCTAAGTCCTGGAGTTTTTAGCAGTTTTGCTTGGCTTTTGCATGCTCTTATCCAGCCAAATTATACTTGGTTTTTAGTATTTATCAGAAAAAAAATCCATATATTTTAGCAAATAGGTGACGCAATCAAAGAAGTGTTGATTTTGCTGCTCTCAGAAAAGAGTGGTGCCTAATTGGTAACCTGGAGAGGTGTCTGCACAGAACTCCTGCTTGGATGCAATCAGATATGACAAAACCACCTACCCTAATGGAAAAACTCGTGATTTTCTCTAAGAAATGGGAATCTGCTTTATCTTTACCTGTGAGGGAAGAAGCTGTTAGGATTAAGACACCTCCAATCTTACAATAGTCAGGACTAATTTGCTGAAGCAATGAGAACATGGCAAAATCTTTTTTTGCTTCTTTGTCCTTGCACAGATTTTTGCAGTCCGTGCTCCATGATGATACCACAAAAGTTCATTTCACTTGAGAACAAGGAACAATTTTTTTAGAATTAATTTGAGTTTCTACTGCTTCCTGTGATCGGAAAATATCAGAAAAAAAAAAGCTGTTGAGCATTTCTGCTTTTCCTCTTGGAAGGTCAGCAACATTTTCTTTAAGGACTGCAGTGGGAATAGGTAGGCTGTCAACATGGTGCTAAAGAGGGCTCAAAAAAATAAGTGCTTAAAATAATAGACAAAGAATTAAAAAATATAAAAACGTTCATAAACCCCTTCTCAATCAGTGCTCTGCCCTCTCTGTCCATTCTATGGATTTTGGTTAGCAAAAATCTTCCAAAGTTATTTTTTAAAGCAAGTGCTTCCCTTTTATGTCCACATCATCCAAAGCTTGCTACAACTTATGCACACTTCCAAAACTGCAGCTCATTTAAGCGGCTAACTTATTTCCACAAACAGTTTTCCAGGCTCTAGTTATCACCCTTTGATTAGTCTGTGTTAAAATAATGTCAGCCTTTTACTGAAAATGTCAAATATTTATCCATTTTGTGAATGTGTTGGAATTAACAGGTATTCTTTCTCTTAGGTGTTGTCTTAGAGAAATCTAGATATAGAGACAGTACAGTTATAAAGTTAATACCTTCTGGTGAGGAAAGAATACAGACTGTTACAGAGATGCTTAAATAGTGTTGCCATGAGTCTTAAAGATTATATCAATATTCAGCTTACAGTCCTAAAAGCAATGGAATGAGTAAATGCAGCTTTATTGGCATGTAAATTCACAGAAGGTTTCTTTGCTCTTTCTTTTGTGGTTATTTTCCCTTGATGCACCAGGAATCTCAGCTCTGGTGGAAAATAGGTGGATTTGGGCTGGTAAAACATAAAGCAACTTGTGGATAAACCTGCCAGTGAGTATCCTGGACTTAGTGGAATTTCAGCATGAAAGGAGTGTGTAAGTTACCTGTAAAATCCATAAAAACCTTTTATTCAGCCCAAAAGCAAAAGAAATGACAGAGAAGTAAGTTTTAGCTCGCTGATATGACCGCTGGGTGAGGAGAAGGGCACACAAATATCCCAACCCCTCTGACCATTTAATCCTGCCCCAGCTCAGAGCAGCTGCAGCAGGAGCATCCCCTGGCGCTGCCCAAGGCTCCAGCAGTGCAGAGGTTGAAATCTGGGCCCCCTCCTTCCTAACCTGTTAAAAAAAGCTTTCGGGAAACCACGGGAAATGGCATTTTTCCAGCCAACGTGGCTCAGTCTTGTTCTGTGATTAATCTCTCAAAAGGAGCCTTTAAACCCCTGCCGGTCTGTGACCAGCTCCTTGTGTGTTTTCATCAACTCTAAAGGTGCTCCCATACACCAAAAAGAAATAACAGTTAATGCACAGCCCAAAAAAAGCCTTTAGGAATTTAGTGACTTTTTTATTCCTCTTTTATTTAGGCACCTCATTGTCTGCCTTCCTTAGGTTTTTTTTTTTTTTGGTTTTTTTTTTTTTTTGGTTTTTTTTTGTGGATTCATCCCTTAACAAACAGCACAGAACCTTTGTCACCTTTGAACATCCACCTACACTGCCTAATTACTTTTCTCTTTTGGAGCCAATTCATTAATGCTGGGTGAAAAGCTATGGAACACAAAGAATATCTAAAATCAGTTTTGAAATGTGTCGCAGGCAGTTTAGTGTCAGGGACCTACAGGCAGCTTCTGTGGAAAATAAAAAATAATTACAGGATGATGAATTTCAGCAGAACAAGAGATATAATTTACAGAGTTATTTTGAAGGGAGAATGTTTCAAGATCAAAGAGCTAATCCTTAATAGCTTTTAATGCAAGAGGGAAAAACATTTATTTTCTCAACATTTCTTTTCGTTATAATCCATAGTTGAGAAATTTCCCTAATTTGCCTTAGAAATAAAATAACAAATACAATTGAAAGTCATTTTCTTTAGGAAAAAAATGAGAAAATGAAAAGAAACTGTCAGCTAATACCTAAGTGATATTTGATCTGTGAAATCATTGTTTTCTGCCATGTCAGATCTGCTTTGGTCATTATGAAATACAGCTGAAATATGCTCATCTTCAGGATTTATAATAGAGACAATCACTGGTGCAGCAATGCATGAATCACCTCCTGTGCTCACTGTGCATTTTGCCAGCATCCATACCTTTAAGAAAAAATTAATATTTTGTCTTGATAGCTAGTAACGCAGATTCTAACAACCTGAAACCTCTTAAACCTGCTGTATGTCCAATAGGAATGAACAAAGTGTCCTTCTGAAACACGCAGCCCACTCCAAACTTTGTAGTTTGCTCCCAGTTTCTTCAGATCAGAGGGCAAGGGAGCAGTTTTATCACTCAGGTCACACCAAATAACTTTCCAATTTTCTCATGTTATTGATAATTTTAGAGAGGTGAGTAGCTACAAACCTCAGTGAAAATATGAAAATTCTGGGGGAAAAAAAGCAGAGAGATAGAAAGAGATAGATAAATAATAATTAAACCTAATTTAAACGGTTTAATCTGGCAAATAAAAACTACCACAGAATCACAGGGTTGTTATTTTTTCACTTAACTCACATAACAAAATTTTTATACTCCATATGTAGGCAATGGAAAAAAGTGACAATATTGCACAATGCCATCACAATTATTGGCTATTTTTTCAAGCTGCAGATCAATTTGAGCCTTAATAGAGACAATAAAGCCCAGAGAGTGCATATATTGTGTAAAAGTGAAGGAAAATATATTATTTTCATTGCTTAAATAGGTTCTAAACTCACTCCAAAGGTTAATATTTCTTCTTTGTCATGTAATGCCATCCATACCTTTTAAAAAGTCCAGGAAAATTAAATAAATAGAGAAAGAAAAGAAAAAGAAAAAGAAAAAGAAAAGAAAAGAAAAGAAAAGAAAAGAAAAGAAAAGAAAAGAAAAGAAAAGAAAAGAAAAGAAAAGAAAAGAAAAGAAAAGAAAAGAAAAGAAAAGAAAAGAAAAGAAAAAAAGGAAAGAAAGAAAAGAAAGAAAGAAAGAAAGAAAGAAAGAAAGAAAGAAAGAAAGAAAGAAAGAAAGAAAGAAAGAAAGAAAGAAAGAAAGAAAGAAAGAAAGAAAGAAAGAAAGAAAGAAAGAAAGAAAGAAAGAAAGAAAAAGAAAGAAAGAAAGAAAGAAAAGAGTGGCACCAGCTAATTTGCTGGATCTTATGGGTTTTTTGCAGGGTGTCAAGGAAGTGAGACACACCAAATTTCAGAAAAAAAAGTAAAAAGGAAATGTTGGTTTATGACCTCTCAAAGAGTTCGCTACTTAATTCCTTGATTCCTTTATTCAGTAGTTTAGGAAAAACAAACCCAAAAAGAAATAAAAATGCACCAAATCAAAGCTGACCAAAGCAGCTTTTATATCCTTATTATTCCACACCTGGCCACATTCTTTAAATGCTCATTATTTCAGAGGGCTTTCAGTACCTGCAAACGCACAGCTGGCAATTAGTATTGCCTAAATGAGATTTTTTTATCCCACAGATATGTTATTTGCTTATTGCTGGCAATGTGCATCGAGGACATCTCGATGTGCTTGGGGCTGGCTGCTGTTCTGCACTCATCCAGGTGCAATTAAAGCTGAATATTCTCCATCACAGGCCCTGTGAATGGACAAAATAGCTGCCAGTGCCTGCAATTTGTCTTCATTTCCCGACACTGCTGAAGTGCCTGTACAGTTAAATATTTAACCACACTATGAGTTCCAGAATTGAGTAGGTAAGGGGAGAAATTCAGGCAGAGAGTGAATGATTATTCCTGCATAAGTCCTATTCAAAACAAGCTGCTTTCTGTGCTGTGCTTGTCAGCTCTGCCACATTGCTTATGCACTGTTGGTTATCACAATTTTAAAACCACATTATTTATTAGATTTATAAACCAGGTGCTCTGCATCTGCTTGGTACCTTGGTATCTCACTGCCTTTGGGCTGTGTGCAGTTGTCAAAAGGTGCAGCAAGCAGCCAGGTGTTTCTGAACATAAATATGTGTGCTGGTGTGCTGCCTCTCACCTCTACCTGGCACAAAGGAATGCACTGGCACAGCATCTAAACAAAAAATTTCTCCTAAATCAATTTCTCCTAAAACATCACAAAAAAAAAAAAAAATTCTCCTAAATCATTCAGCTCCAAGGAGCAGACCAGACTTTCTGTTTGTTTTTGCAAGCTTCCTCCAGAATGATGGACACTTTTGATTTGGGGATAATTTCTGGGATCTCTCTTCACTCAGTTCCTTTAAAGTTCTGAAAGGGAGGAAGGTTGTTTCAGAAATTAGCGGCCAACAGATGGCAGGGGAAACTGGAACAGAGGGAGGCTGAGGTGATCAGAGAAGGACCACTGAGCTCTTTATTATAACACAGTTATAACTCACCTTGGAATGCTGCATCCCTCCTTTATGCGTTGAAAGAGCCAAAAATAAAGTGTTCTAAGCACAGTAAGGATTTTACTATGAGCTATCTGCTTTGGGTCGGAGGATGGGCTGGATCAACTCCAGAAGTTTATTCCGGATCCTCGAATTGCCTCACACCAGTGCACCATGTTGCACTCCATTCCTTGGGACTCTGTGCATCACCTTTATGTACAGTTAGAGAAAGAGAGATGAATAAACCAAACACTGACTGGAAAATTTCCCAGTTTGATGGGAAATTTATGATTTTAGGTGTGTTGTGCACAAGAACTGGCATTTACTTTTAAAAAAGAAACTTCACATGTATGACAAAATCTCTTAGCAGATTACTGTCAAGGCAGTAAAAAAAGCATAAAAGATGGCATTGGATGGCAATGTTTATCAGTCACAAAAAACTGTAGAAAGAATCAGCTATAAGGAAAGTGTGAGTATGAAAAGCATAAATAATAATAATAGTAATAATGATAGTAATAATGATAATAATAATAATAGTTATTGGGTAGTTTTAGGTTATTTTTTCAAATATTAAGAAAAAACCTGATAGTCAATATGATGCCCTGAGCTCAGTGATGGAAAGGGAATGAAGAAAGGGAGTCACTATAGAAAAAGGTAAACATTTTGCCAGTTTTCTGCTTGCTCCTTTTCTGGGCAAACTTTATCTTCTCTGTGTTGTGGAAGCACCCAAAAGCTGAGCACAGCTTCAGTTCTTTGCTGGTAATTTTTCCACCTGTGCAGTAATAAAAAACAAAGTGAATGGGTTGCTGGTAGAGGCATTTGAGATGTCCAGTTGAATGAACAAGATTTGGTGAAATATTTGGCTGGAGTGAAAAGTAAGGAGGAATGAGGACTGGCCGCTACAAAAGCAAGATTCTGCCGGAGATGGAGTGGTTTGTGGGCTCTCCCAAAGCTCCTGGCACGGAAAATGGTTTGATACAGCAGAAAATTTAAAATGGGATTGTGGATATTGGAAAAGCAGTGGAAATCAGCCTCAGCTGAGGCAAAGGAAGAGGTTTTTATCTCAAAATCAGTGAAGGGCGACTCCTGGCACCCAGCCTGCAGCTGTGTCTCATCCCTTGATTTTGCTGTCTTGTTTCATCTTCCCTCATTTTGCTTAGCTGAAGTTTCCCAATTCAGCTTTTGTGGTGCTCAGATTTTTAGAGAGAACGGATGAAAAAGACTCAAAACTAGTGTGAAAACGCAATACAAAATCCACGAGGGGCAGAGCAATCGGGAGGCCATGTATTGGCATTTCTTTGTGCAAACACACTCAAATGTCAGCTAAACACAGTCTGGGAGATTTGTTGCATGCTGGACACCTGTAACAAAATGCCTACAAAACCCATCTGAAAAATTAACATGTTACTTCTACTTTTGGTAATTGGCCAGGAAATAGCCATGCCTTTTATATATATTTTAGCTTTTTCTGACTGCTTGTCAAGAAACTAATTTCTGCTCAATTGCAAGCTTTTAACTTGAACAATGCTCTTCAGCCAGAACAATTTTGGTTTCATTTTTCCTTTGTGGATCACTACTTACACTCTGAACCCTTGGTCTTCCTCCCCACAACTTCCCCTAATTACTACTCCAGCAAGAACAAACCAATTTGTTTTGTTGCAAGCTCTGTGTGTGATTATCTTCCACGGGCGTGCACGCGAGCTCAGCCAGGCTACAAAAAAGGCTGATAAATGAGCCATTTATTTGATACAGTAATAATCAGATTTATTAAAGGCCTGTGCATTGGCCGCACTACAGATATATTAATCAGAAAGCTGGGGCTGAACTTCCTCAAGGTGACAGCTCCCGAAAGCCTATTTTCCTCTGTGCTAGGTATAATACCTGGATAATTGTAATCCCTTGTGGTCAACTTTTAAGCCACCTTGAAAAGACTTTATATTCACCTCAGATAATTTTTTTTTCCAGGTGCCATTCAGGCATTCTTTAGGCTTTTTCCAGCTGAGTGTTTTTCTGGATGTGGATGAAATTTTCTGAGTGCCCTTGTCAGCATTTATCCTCTTAACTAGCCATTTTAAAAAAAAGAAAATTAGCATAGGATTCAAAAGGAGCGATGTACTTGCATTAACCTTGCTTTGGTAGATTTTTTTTGATACTCACATGATCAGAACCCCTTCCCAATTGCTCTGAATCCTTAAACGATCAGTATAGGTGGCTCTTTAAATGTAATATATAATTTTCTGGCCCCTTCTCTTCAAATGGGACAGAGGATCCTGTGGATTTTGCTGTGGCACCATGTATTGAAGTGAGTCCTAAAAAAGGAGCTGAGCACATTATCTGCTTCTGTAGCCACCAGGTTTCCCTTCTTTGATTTTGTGAATCTTGAAAATTTTCTGCTGGCTTGGGAAGGAAAGAGATATCCTAACCTTTGTGAACTAGAATAACCTTGCCTGGTTTTTTTTTTGTTTTGGTTTGGTTTTGGTTTTGTTTTTCTGGGGGGGGTTTGGGGGATTTTTTAATGGTGATTTGTTGGTTTTTTGTTTGGGTTTTTTTCCCTTTGTATGAATCAGTAAATAAACTCATAAATAAATATATACATGAATTCAAATGCCGATCCTAATTTTGCCTTCTGTTGTTCAAAATGGGTATTTCTCTTAAATTTACTAATATTGACCTAGAAATATACTACATACTGAATGCTTTGGAGTATGTATGGAGGGAAAAATCAAATAATTTACATAACGATACCGATTTCTGCTATTTTACATGATCTCCATACTAGTCTGTGATTGATATGGGACGACCATCATATTTTTAAAGTACAAAATAATCTGTTTATTTACTTTCCTACCTGTAACACCTGTTTTTGTAGGAGGCAGCCTGATTTTCATTCCAGTAATGAGTTTCAAGTACTGAGAGCACATATGGAAATATGACTTAATGTTGCAGTGAGAAAGCAGTATTAAATTCTTCCTGGTTTTATGGGCCGCGTATCAGCCTGGCTCATTCTGCTGCACAAATTGAAAAGTTGAAGAAGAAAAATAATTTCTGAAAAAACCCTCAATAATACAAAAAATAATCCTCAAAACACTTCAATTCTTATATGCCAGAGCTCTGTAATGTGACTCATCTCTTATTTAACTTCTCCAGAATGATGCATCTAAAGGAAGAATACCTGCAGCTGAGTTTATTAGGTGAAATACAGAGTTTAAGGGAAAAATTTTCTCAACAAGTGTCTTACGGCTTCTATTTCACAAAATTACATAGTATTTGTAAATTCAGGAGTGTGTGTGCCTTTGTTCAGGTAGAGTTGCTAAAATTTGACCAAGAATTTAAAGTTTTAACTTTAAAACTTTCTAACCTTGATACAAATATGCAATTGCCAATGGAATGCAATATCTAATCATACTCTATCAATCATAACACATCATGATGTTCAGAAATTGGTTTAAGAAAATGAAGGCATAGCTTTTAGAGAATATATTGAACCACAATAAAAATGAATAGTCATATCCAAAGGGGAAAATTAAAGCCTAATGCACAAATGTGGGATATGAGGCATGTCAGTCTAAAACTGTGATCTCAGACCTTCCCAGTCACTCTTTTACCTGTCAAGACTCTGATTAGAAAGTTTCTTTGTAAGGCTGGGTTTCTGCTTTGTACCTGTGGTGCCCCTGTTTAACCTCCACCTTAGCTCCAGTGAAATCAGAAGTTAATTACTCAACTCTTTATAGTCCTGACTGGTAGGCACCTGTGTCTTATACTGGAGTTTGCTTTGGTTTTTAATATGTAGATTTTTATCTGATTGATGAAAGCATTTTACATCTTAATTTAGAGTTTTCAGACAGGAAAAATGAAGCATCAGAACAGAAAAATATTCTCCAGGTTACCCAGAAAAGCAGCAGCAGAATATGATGCACGAGACTTCTTGTTGTCTACTGTAAAAGAACATTTTTTCCCTTGCACACAAATCAGGTCCAATAATTTGACCGTTCCTACCACAGACAGTGTTGCAAAATATATTTGTGAGATAAGTGTGACAAGTGCAGTTCTGAAACTTCAAACTGTAGTTAACAAAAGCTTTATTTTCCTTTACGTGTAACTTGTTTAAGGGTAGCTTTATAAAGTACCTATGTCTGAAGGGCAAAGTCTATATTTGAACCAGCTCTCAGAGCAATTTTTTACAAAACTACTGAGCTGATGTATTGGGACCAGCATTATTTAATATCTGAGCCAATGGCACAGACAAAGGGATTGAGGCACCCTCAGCAGGCTTGCAGGTGACACCAAGCTGAGGGTGCAATGACACCCCTGAGGGACAGGGTGGCATCCAGAGGGATCTGGACACCCCTAGAGGATCCCATGGGGATCTCAGGAGGTTGAACCAGGCCAGGGCTGGTGCTGCCCCTGGGTCAGGGCAGCCCTGGACTGGATCCAGGCTGAGCAGAGGGAGCAGCCCTGGAGGAGCCCTGGGGGTGCTGTGGGGCTGGGCTGGGACCCCAAAGCCCCGTGCTGGGCCCAGATCCCAGAGCCCCGTGCTGGGCCCGGAGCCCAGAGCCCAGAGCCCCGTGCTGGGCCCGGAGCCCAGAGCCCCGTGCTGGGCCCGGAGCCCAGAGCCCCGTGCTGGGCCCGGAGCCCAGAGCCCCGTGCTGGGCCCAGAGCCCAGAGCCCCATGCTGGGCTGGGACCCCAGAGCCCCATGCTGGGCCCGGAGCCCAGAGCCCAGAGCCCCGTGCTGGGCCCGGAGCCCAGAGCCCAGAGCCCCGTGCTGGGCCCAGAGCCCAGAGCCCCGTGCTGGGCCCAGAGCCCCGTGCTGGGCCCGGAGCCCAGAGCCCCGTGCTGGGCCCAGAGCCCAGAGCCCCGTGCTGGGCCCAGAGCCCAGAGCCCAGAGCCCCGTGCTGGGCCCGGAGCCCAGAGCCCCGTGCTGGGCCCGGAGCCCAGAGCCCCGTGCTGGGCCCAGCCCAGCGTGGGCAGCAGGGCAGGGGGGATTCTGCCCCTCTGCCCCTCAGTCAGAGCCCACCTGCAGAGCTGCCCCAGCCCTGGGCCAGCCCAGCAAGGAGCTGGAGCTGCTGCAGCCAGGCCAGAGGAGGCTCCAGCACGGGCAGAGGGATGGAGCAGCTCTGCCGGCAGCAAAGGCTGGCACAGCTGCCATTGCTCACCTGGGCAGGAGAAGCTTTGGCCTGAGCTCAGGGTGGCCTGGCAGGGCCTGAAGGGGCTGCAGCAAAGATGGACACAGACAATTGCCAAGGGCTGCAGGGACAGCAGCCAGGCAATGGCTGCCAGTGCCAGAGGGCAGGGCTGGCTGGGATCTTGGCAATGAGGAATTGTTCCCTGGCAGGGTGGGCAGGCCCTGGCACAGGGTGCCCAGAGCAGCTGTGTGACCGTGTTCAGAGGTGTTCTTGGATGAGGGGAGAGACGAGAATGTTGACTCCATGTTCAGAAGGCTTGATTTATTATTTTATGATATATATATTACATTGTAACTATACTAAAATGAAATAGAAGAAAAAAGTTCCTCTCAGAAGGCGAGCTAAGACTAGAATGGAATGAATAACAAAGATCTGTGGCTCAGACAAAGAGAGAGCCAGCTCTGCTGTGAGCAGTCACTAAATCCAAACATCCACATGAGACCAATCACGGACCCACCTGTTGCATTCCACAGCAGCAGATAACCATTGTTTACATTTTGTCTCTGAGGCCTCTCAGCTTCCCAGAAGGAAAAATCCTAAAGAAAAGGATTTTCACAAAAGATGTCTGCGACACAGCTGGGGCTGCCTCTGGATCCCTGGCAGTGCCCAAGGCCAGGCTGGACATTGGGGCTGGAAGCAGCCTGGGACAGGGGAGGTGTCCCTGCCAGCGTGGCGCGGGATGGGATTTAGGGTCCCTCCCAACCCAGGACTCTCTGATTTTATGATATAGGAATGTATGTGAGTGTGAACTGTCTCTGCAGTATTCTGGGAAACTGTTAGATGGCCCTTGAAGTACAAAAGCTAAAATTCTAACTCTTTGTAATCTTCACTGCCACTGGTACTGAATTTGCCACGGAACTTTCGCAGATTAGTAGGAACATTGGAACTTTTGGCCTCTTCAGTTTCCAGCTTGATTGTGTCTTTCATTGCTGAGCTACTGAGTAGAAGCGCCACCATTCTAGATGAAGACCATGTACCTCTATTTGGCATACAACAATTTAATCAATATTTTGTAGTCAGAATCAAAGACAATTCTGTATGTTGAGACTTGCTAAATGAACTTTTTTTTCTTTTTTTTTTTTTTTTTTTAGTTTGCTAGTAATTCTGGTTTGGTTTTCATATAGTGCCCCAAAAGAAATTAAAGTGAGCTTTTTTTTTTTACCATAATTTTAAGCAAATAGCTGTGCATTATCTCTAAACCAGGAGAGATGATTAAATTGTTGTGAGTGAACCATGCCAAGAAACAGTGCATGGTCTCACATGGGTTGCGCAGCTCCAGCAACACGTCAGTGCACGTGCCTCAGCTGGGCACATACACACCAAAATACATCCACATTGGGTGATTTCCTTACTCCCTCAGTTTATTTATTTTTAAACCCTTGTGGTTTTGCTCTGCAGCTCTAAAATCTCATGATAGAAGAAACACAAAGGGAAGAAATGGCTGCAGGACATTTTTTTCAATGCTAACATTAGAAAACATTACAAGAAATCCAAGCATTGGCTAAAAATTCAAATTGCTTAGCTGATGAATTAAGAAGTTGACTGTAAAATGTATATAATGAAAAGTTTCTTCCCATAATTCTGCATCGTCCTTCAAACAACCTGACATGTAATCACAGAGAATTGTCATTGGTGACTGCACCTTAATCTTTCAATTATTCTAACTGTGATAAGCTTCTGCATTGTAAAGCTCTGGAAGTACTTAATATTGCATTATTTAACTAACTGCACTTAAATCCTAAAATGGTCTAGGTCTGTAACCTCAATAATCAAAGATGTTTAAAGTTAAAGTTGAGAAAGAAAGCTATGAAAGAACATGAAAAGATCATTTGTGCAAGCTGAAAAAAAATCTGCTTGAATTTTTTCTCTTTTCCTGGACTACTTTATTTAATTTTGGTTTTAAGACAGCAGGCAAAACTGCAAACCTGGGCAGCAGAAATACATTGAAAAATATATGTACATATATTTAAATAAATAATACCACTACAAAATAGCTGCAAAATAAGTTTTAAGATGCACACTACTCCTTGCTTTCATCCAGCAGTGTCTGTGTTGTCAGAATAAGATTTTTTTGATAAGCGTATCTAGGAGCAGGCTATGAAGGTGGCTTCAAAACCAGGTACTCACAGCACTCCCAAGCCCTCGAGTTCCCCTGAGACAGTGATACATCTCTGCTCCTAAAGCTGCTTTAATATGCTCACTCTGGATTGAGCCTAAGTGGCCCAGATGGGTTTTGTGGAGAAAAAATTTCCTGATTTAGACTCCTACCCTGTAAAGGAATTCAGGCCTTTCCATAGCAATGAACAGTGTCCATTTAACTTCCAGCTGTGAGCATCTCCTCAGCTCTTTCTGCTGAACTACTCAGTTCCACAGTCCAGAAAAAATTCCCATCAAGCTGTGATTCTGATTCCAGCTGTATGGAAAGAAGCAAAGGAGGAGCCATAATTACTGCCTTAACTTTGGACTGTCTGCAAGAAAGCACGTGGGATCTGAAGCCTTGTTAGCTTGAAGGTGGTGTTTTATCCTAGCTAGCCAGTTTTGTGATTCTTAGAAAAAAAAAATATTGTTAAGTCTGTTTAATTAGTTAAACAATGTTCTGCTGTTATTGTAGCTGGTTTTGATTTAGATCTGTGCTGGCTGAAAGTAGAAAATCCTGACAAATTACCTCACTGCACCTTCAGAAAGGAACTCCAAGGACCCGCACCCCTTAGAACTCAATTAATAGCTGAAGAACAAAATTCAATAAAGAATGTTTTAATGGTTACCTTATAACCAGAGATGAGTTAGATGTGATAGAATAGGAAAGGTATCTTGAGAGAGTTAAGGAGCTGAAGGCTTATGCACCCCAGAAAACTTGATTAATACATTGCACTTCATGGGTTTGTACACAACAGAAAACTTAATTAATGGTCTAAGAAGGAGAGCAAATTTACTGTTTATCTCGGTAAACTTGGGGTTTCCATCAAACAAAGATAGATGAGATCTTCTGGTAGTAATTAAAAGAAGAAAAACACCTCTACCATGATGCAATAGAATGGGCAGACCTTTGGTAGTGTCTATGAAAAATCTTGCATGTTTTACTGTAAATAAATGCCTGAAAATTGTGGGGTTTTTGAAAGCGTCTACAGTGAATAAATTCCCGATATGCTCCTAATTTTGACTCAAAATTTTTATTAGGGATGTTCATCCAACAGCTTTTTGCTGTGAGATTTAAAACTCTCTTTCACTGGGGAGAATGAAAGGTCAGAGTGATGAACTGACCACAGCTTGTAACAGTTGGAAATAAAGTGAAAGCCTCAAAGATTCAGACAAAACGGAACATTTCTGATGTATGTAAACTGAGTGTTAATTTCTTTTCTTTTTCATTTTTCACAGCTGCCCATTATCTATAATTTTCATTACCAGTCTTCACAAATCTCATTATCTAGACCTTATTATCACTGTAATGATCTTGGCCATATATTTACCTTTCTTTTCTGTAAATTATCCTCTTGTGTCTTCTTTTTTTGTTAGTTTATCTCTTTCTTCTGACCTCCTGGAAAAAAGCTTTGAGAGCTTTCCTAAGATCTAGCTGTAAGAAAAATAGTCTTTCATATATATATATATAGTTTGAAAAATGCTGAGTACTTCATGACCTATAAAAATTTTGAGCATGTCTTTGACTTAAAGAACATAAGTGACCTCGCTGAAAATAATCCTTTTCCTAGCTGCTTTTTTGGATGGCAGGGGATACTTAGGGATATTTCTCAAGTGAAACAATTTGCATTTTGGACATTATAACTTTCAGGGTGTCTATACAGATAACTCACCTGCAACAGGAAGATCTGTGTTAGTCTTGTAAAGCTGATATCAGAACAGGACACAATTTTTTTCTACTCTCCTTTGCTTGAAAAAGAAATAAAAATTATGCAGATGAAGAAAATATCAGACTTCTATGAAAAGGTAAAAATTTTCAGTCTGGAAAAGAAAACTGGCGTGAAATGTGATGGAGGCAAATAAAATTATGAATGGCACAGGAAAGGTCAATGAGTTGTAATTATTTTATTTTTCCTCATACTATAACAGCTGGGGGCATAAAATGAAGTGAGCAGGCAGGTGGTTTAAAACAAAAATGAAGTTTACAAAATGTGTGGCTAAACTGGGGAGCTCATTGACACAGGATGCCAAGGATATTAATGCCTTCAGAAATCCATGAGGCAAATTAATAGAGAAAATATCCATTAGAAGGTGCAAAACACAGTAATTTACATGTGCAGCTGGCTCCAAGTACTTCAGCACAAATTCCTGAAGATAGAGAAGATATATCTGAAAAAAATACAGCCTATGTTTCTTCACTCCAATATAGCCATACTCAGGGTTGTTTTTTATGGTCTGCATACACTTTTAAAACATAACTTATGTAATCACAAGACCAAATTTTTTTCTGTTTAATTTTACCTGGCTAAGAAAAAAATAACCTAAGCAACTTAACTATTTCCCTGGTTTATTTACAAATATCTAATATTTATAAAACCCCAAACAAGTTTCTTCATATCAGGGAGCTTTAATAAATTGATCAAAATTAAAAGAAAGTACAACAGTGACTGTTCTGAGTAGATATAATTGCATTTAGCTAGGATATTTTCCTTACATTTGCATAATTTTTTCCCCTGAATATTTTTTTTCTTACTGACCAGCTGACAGTAAAAAGTTCAGCAATATTAGAGACTCACTGAATAATTGCCTGGGAATTCTGAACGCCAGGTTAAGTGCAAGCACAGTAAAAAGCATTTTGCCAAAAACCATTCATGCTTTTTAGGAATTCAAGGTTTAAGTGATGGCAACAAAAATATCCTCAGTAAGTAGCTATTGTTCGTTTCAAAATATGTGCAGCATGTTTAATAAATGTTGTTGTGACTGCACCTGGAGCAGCATTTTCATTGTGTTTAAAGGGTGGTGTGTGGTAATTAAATGTTTTCTCTCTGTTCTCTCCCTAGATTTTGAACAAAGAGAGGTAAAAATTTCGGTAATCTACTTTGTGGCTCACATGGGGTGTAACTCCTTCAGCTCCCAGTTCCCTCCCTGGATGATCCAAGCTGCTGTTTTCCCACCAGGTAACCCAGGAGTCTTTCTTTGCCTGGTTCCACTGTTGATCTGTCTGCTCAAATTAATCGTTCACACCAGAAGGCATGGAAGTGCATGAAAAAGCCAAAATCCAAGAGGTTTTTCATACCCAAACTTGAATATAGCTCTGAAATTTAAAGAAAAGAAAGACATATAAGTTGAACATTCGTCATGTGACACAAAATATGACATTAATAATATTATTTTATGTCGCTCTGAGGGAAACCTGGACGCTCAATATGAGTTCCAGTTGGAACTGGAACTTCCAATTGGAATCCTGCTGAAATTCAAGTTGATTTTCTCAGCAAAAAAAATGTTTTTTCATGTATTCTGGGTGGTTTCTACTCATTCTCTATCTTTGCAGTTGCTTTTGCAATCATACAAATCCATGTGTCATGGATTTGTAGTAAATAGATTTACAAGCAGAACATCATGTGCAGTGCAGGTATAACTGGCTATTAAAGAGACAAAGAGGCTGCTAATGATGGTCTGATTTTCTACCCTGGAGCCTCTACTTGTGTATCTACAAATGATGCATCCATACCTGTCCTGGAGGAGCCCACTGAGTGAATATTCTGATTTTGAGTGAAGATGGAGGCAATTCAACTGATGTTTATATAGGTTAAATTGCTCATGGTGAATCGGTTGTGGATTAGCCAAAAGAAGGTGATCAAAAAGTTTTTTTTCAAGCTATGGTCCTACAAACACTGTTTTTTACTGAAATAATATTCTGTCTTTCTTTTTTTTCCTCAGCATTTATGGTAATAGAGGATATCCGTCTGGAAATTTGTAATAAAATATTAGCATTCATCTGTTTAAGCTGTTTATTGCCCAAAGGCAAAGCACCATTTTTTGCTGGCTGCCTCATGAGTGTTTCTGAGTTTAGGTTAATGGGATGGTGCATAGGTTAATGAGGTTTGTGTCTGGGGAATAACTAACTTTATACATCTCTTGTAATTAAGAACGACAGCTTTGCCATTCTGAAATCTGCTTCTTCACTTACTCATGGTTATGAAACGAATATGAAAACAAGGTAAAAGAAGTAGATACAATATGAAAATTAAGATTGATAAATATATTTTAAATTTATAATTGTACCTGAATTAACCTTTATTTTTTGTTCTTAAATACTGCTATTATTTTCATTTCTACCTTTGAGTTGAGTCCAAAGGTATTTGAGTTGTTTCTTTTAGATATTGTACATGAGGAAATTTTAATCTTCATGGACAAATTTACTTTTCTGGAGGGGTTTGGTATCAGATGTGATTTTGATTTAGTTGATATGGAAAGGTAGGTACATCCTTCTGTTTTGATCACAGAAATTGTAGGTACCTCATGGAAGTGTTTTAAGCAGATGAATTGCATACCTGGTGTCTTTATTTTTTTTTTTTAATGATTTAATTTTAAACCTAGCAGAGGCAAGAAAAATTTTTCAAGCTGCCTGATGTTTAATAGAGCAAACACAGGTTATTTAATGGTCTTTTAATCTCTTTGCCATAAAATAGTCTCAGAAAATGTTGATTGGCTAGAATAGAGATTTGGCTTCTTTTTATCTGCTTATAAACACAAAAATTTGTGTCACATGATATTTCTGATTTTTTCCTTCATGCCAAATGTGTTTGAAATCTGCACAATATGTTTTTAAAAATCCTGGATGGCAAAATTAAGTATTTTTACACCGTATGTTCTCTTTTCAGTTGCCAAAATTATTTCTACACCTTCCAGCAAACCATTACATTACACTCAGCTGAAAATAAAAAAAAAAAATCTCTCTATGGATAGAGTCTGCAAACATCAGACATCAGATCCAAAAAGATCAGTTTAGTAAGAGACTGGGATTCAAAATACCACTGGTTTTTTTGCCCCTGCCTCATAAGAAAATTAAATTTTATTGCAAGGGGTGATGATGTTTGTTATTTGTTGATGTAATTCACAGGGGTATTTCTGTTCACTTCTGGAGAAGAAATTATTAGTCAGGAAATTTGTACATAGTAACAGAAGTCTTACTGTAAAAAAAAAAAAAAGTAAAAGAAAAAAAAAGAATCAGGTGAAGACCTACTGAAAAAAAAGAAAAGAAAAAATGGAAATGGAAAACAATGTAAAAAAGTAAAGAAAAAAGTACGAAATTTTGCTAAATATAAAGCACACATTTCAGCTATCACTCTAATTATTAAGCACTGTCATGGCTACACAGCCAAATGCAGTGGGTTACAGATATTAATCCTGTTGAATGTGACTGTGCTAGAATTAGCTGTGATATTAGGAAAAAGTAATATCCACTGGAAACATTTTCAGCTTTCAGCTTCATCTTTCATTCTTTTTACAGAGTAGACTGGCAAAGTTATTGATTGGATAAGCTCATTTTTTTTGGCATTTGTTCATTATTCATGCAAGCATTAATTAAAAGGGACCAATTTCTACCTACATTATATTATTTTTCTGTAGCAACCCATACATCAAACATAGAAGATCATGTTTCTTTCCCTGAAATTTTCAGTTTTCTTTTCTTTTTTTTTTTGACCATAGAGCTTCTAAAAAAGTGCTAGAATTGTTATAATTTCAATAGAGCTCTGAAATGAAAACTTAGAAAATTGGTATTTAAACACACATATAGAGGTTTCCTCTTGATTATTCTCAAATTGAAGGTAAGTCTAGAAAAGTCTATAAAATACTGATGCAGCTGAAGACATTTCATTTGCTACCACTTCATCCACTTCATCCACTTCATCCTCTCCATTACTCCTGCTCTTCCTAAAGCAATTTCCTAAATTTTCTTGATCACAGTGAAAACATTTTAAAAAAGCCTTAATGTGCTCACTCTGAGGATGAGAATCTCTACTTAAAAATTGCTGTGGAATTTTTAATTTCAATGAAAAGACTGGCACAGGACAGTAATATTATTTATACCAAGTGTAGCAAGCAGTGAAATTACTTGTCCAAACTATTCAGAAATTTATTCAGCACTCATTGATATATTTTATTTACAACAAAGCATAGAAGAAGATGAAGATTTTCTACCAATAAAAAATAGAGTATTTCAGATAGGTGTTGGAACTGGTTTTCATCTCCACTGGGCTTTGTCCGCCATTTTTTCCAGAAAGAAATTTATAAATACTCCTTATTCAAAAAGACAGAGTTTTACAACTGTTTTCTCATGGGTGGAAATTATTAATAAGGTAGGAAGGTGAGAAGAACTCATTCCACTTCTAGGTTCTTTGTTTAAAAAAAAAAAGTTTTATATTTGGGCAGGAAAGGTAAGCAACAAGGCAAAATGAAAATTGGAAGAGAACGTTTATTGTAAATAAATAAAAAAAATTAGGTCCTGAAATACTTGAAATACTTTTGACTGAATATATATGGCCTGGATGGAAAATGTAACTGCATGAAATAATTATAATTAGAAGAGATGAAAATTCACTTGCGTTGAATTTAAACCATTAGTTACTGGATGGTTTTTATGTTCAGTGGAGACCTGTGGCAGTTTCTGTAGCTACAGTCTGAAAAACAGACTGCATCTTAGCAGCTGTCAGCTGTAAGAATTGTTTATTCTCCCACAAGGTAGGAGGGAAATGCACAGATAGATTTAATGCAGAGAGTATCTTAAGAGCACAGCTTTCAAAACATTAGGTACCCTTTATTTCTGTTCCATTGAAGAAACTTAAATTAGACAGTGCAGCTCTGAGTTGTTGTTTTTTTTTTGTTTGTTTGTTTCTAAATAAAAAATGGTTCACCTGGAAGAAGAAAATATTAGATTATTGTGATTTTTTAAATTAGTTGTAGTTAACCAGTCACCCAAGTTTACTGAATTTCTGGATATGTAAATTTCACTCTTGAGAGGGTGGCAGATGGGCTAGGTCAGCCTATTATGACTAAATGTCATCGATGACATCTCTGTATACAGGTCTTTCTTTAAAACATAACCAACCCCCCAAAAAAGCCTTCTCTAGGTCTTGTCTCCTGTAAAATTAATAACAGCACAACCCATAGGAATTTCTTAATTTTATGAAAGTATAGAAATCTTTTTTTTCTGTATTCTGAAGCATTTTACAGTGATACGTGACAATTTGGTGTTTCAGTGACCTCTGGAAACAAGGTGATTTTTATTTGAAGAGGTCTGTAGCATTTTTCCAATTACAGAGGTGTAAATTAATCAAATTTTAGGTACTGCTGCTTGAAGGGAATCAGGTGAGTGACTGCAACAGGGGTGGTGAATATGTGGAGTCTTACATTCTCCTCTCAGTCCCCTGCTGTGAAAACTTCTTCTTTACTGACCTGGAAAACAGAAATGCAAAGGGTATTGAATGTGCCACAAAGTACAGGCATCTGATGTACATTTAGCATTTAATACTTGCACACACACACAGGTCCCAAAAGAGAAGCCTTGATATCTTCCTTTAAGACCTAGGCAGGAAGAATTCCACCATTCCGTGAAAAAATTCAACGTGTTGAAACAAATCTTCATAAACAGCATTGAGTTCACATTCTTGAGCATTTTAGTGCCCAAAAATCAACCAACATATGAAAATAATTGACTTCTTTTTCTATCTATCAAGTAATTTTCCATCAGTGTGAACATTTTGGTTAGTGTTTTTGTCTGGTGCTGGACAAAAACTAAGGTTATGTGAACAGAAAGACTTAAAAGTCTTTGGACAAACCCACCAAATAAAATAAAATAAAATAAAATAAAGTAAATTACAAAGAAATCCTGAACCCAGTCCAACCCGAAACAAAAAACCCTCTCAAAAAAAAAACCAAACAAAAACAAAAAATACCCTAAAAAGCTCACAACCAAACACTAAAAAAAACCCCAAGAAAAAGTCAAAAGACCCAAACAAACCAAAAAAACAAATTGAAAGAAAAAACCTCAACCAAACAAAAAACCAACCAGAAGTCCAAAAAGCTGAATATGGAGTTTTCACACCTCTTTTGCTCATGCAGATGGAGAAGAGCCATGATTGATGATTTTCATTTTAGTTCTATTTTTAATGTTTCAAAAATGTAATCTGGGTGGGAGATTAAGGCAAGGTATGAAAAATTCCAGCCTATCTTGCTGCTCTAATTGAAGAAACATAGAAATTCTTTCTGGCCAATCAAAATAAAATATGTGGGCGAAAAATAAAAAAACGTTTCTGTGTATTTGTCATGTTTGTGGACAAAAGGAGAATTTGGAAAAAGGCAAGTAATGCAGAAGAAGATATAAAAGCCAATCACATCGAGCAAACATATTTATGTTCATATAGAAGCACTTTGTGCTGATTGAATCCAAAAATCCTGTACATCTAGATTTTTCAGTCAATGAAGGACACGGTGATCCCTCTGATTTTTTTGTTTATGACTGACATACTGACTTTGCTGTGCTGCATTTGTTATGGATGGGGGCATGGAAAGCAAGAGATTTCATAAAAATGAAACATATTTAGTGAGGATGACTGAAGAACTCCGTTTTTTAGAAGAAGTATCTCTTACAATTGCATTTTGGAAAGCAAAATTTTCTCCAAAGAAAGTTTCAGGACTGTCAGGTAAAGTGAGTGGTTGAAAGACAGGAGAATCTCACTAACTTTGTCTTACATAAAAGTTCCTGACTAGACAAGTTGATTTCAGAATAAAGCAAAAGTTTTGTAGTTCTGTTCCTCTGTGGAAATACTGTTCGCTCTGTGGTAATTTTCCATACACTTTACTTGCCTTTGGTAAGACTAATTTTAAAAAGAAGTACCTTAGAATTGAACTTTAATAAATATAAATTCAAGTCAACTGTAGCATTCTGCAAGATCATGCTGAGGGAGACTTTTAGCAGAGCAAATATAGGTAATAGATAATATTTCCTATACAAATATGTTTATTTTTTATATATCCCTCAATTTTTCATAACATTTTTCTAGATTTTTGAACAATAATTTTCAGCTCCTGGACAATTAGATCTTTGTAGTTATCCTATCAAAAAAAAAACCAAAACCCAAGAGTCTGATTTGAATGGTGCGCATTAAAATGCACACAGTTCTTAAACTACCTATTAGTATGATAATTGCAGTACTCTGCACTTATAGGCTTGGAAAGAACAGCTATTATTAAACATGAATCTGGTGGTGGCATCACATAATACATGCTAACCACCACAGAAAAATAGATTATCTTACATTAATTACTTAAATTCCTCTAAAAAGGCTCGCAGCATTTCTCTCTTCCAGCAAACATGACACAGGCACAAGGGATGCTCTTTTTCATTTGGAGGCACTTAAAATATGTTGAAGAGGGGATGTCAAAATAGGGCACAGGCCTTAGGGACTTTATCTTGCCTTGTTCCCAACACAAGAGCTACTATACAGCCACACTTTGAGTGAATTCCTCACATGTTCCCCACTCTTCTGCCAGAAACATTTCAAGCTAATTTTGGAAGGTCCTTGGGTATAAATATGCCTTTGAGGTACTTGTTTCGAAACCTCAGGTAGGGTGCAGAGTAACATCTGCTTTTATGGGAGGGTTGAAAATTGCATTGTGAGTTAAACTATAAAAAAGATGTTCTCTCAAGTGACAGAAAAACCTCAGAAAAAACAAACGCTGCAGTAAATTCTGACTGTTTCAACTATGAAAGAGATAATGTAAAAAGGAACATATCCTCAACCTATACAGAAAGCAAAGAGATCCCAAAAAACTCAGCTGAGAACTGCAAAACCCAATCCTAGCTGGGCACCTGCACAGGCTCTATGGGTGTGTGGGTCTGTGGAGCTCAGATAATCTCGGAAAGATTGACATTTTCCAGCTAAAAATTGCCCAAATTTCTAAATGTTCTCCGCAGGGGAAATTCTTGGAAGCTGGCCTCTGAAAACCTGTGCCTACTTCATAATGCAAATTAAACCAACAGATTATTAAGTAGAGGATCATATTTTCTCATAAATGAAATACAGTAAAGTAATACCACACTTTCCTGATTTTATGGAAATGCCTGAGATTACTCCTGTTGGTTTATTTGCAGAGTGGGAGCATTGAAATCTTAGTTGAAATGTATGCAGAGAGCAAGCATTTTATTAGCTGGTTTCAACTCCTCTTGCGATTCAACTTCAAGGACAATACAGGAGCTTTAATTCTTCTACCATCTTCAATAATTCAAAATTTCAATCAAGATATTAAGTGAACATGTTTAATAATGATACTATATGTATATATAGTTATAATTGTATGGTTTATGTTTCTTATTAATTTTTCTTCTGGAAAAAACCAAAACAAAATAAAACAAACAAAAGTCCCTCATACCTCCCTCTTTGGCAAAGACTTCACCCCAAATCCATGCAAGATTCCCTCTCCAGAAGACAGAACCTTATTAACAGTTGTGATAAAGCTTTCAGATCTTTTACAAGTTTCTTACCTGCCTGGATCTGAAAAAAAGAATCATTAAGCCTGTAGAAAGTTTGTTTATCTATCTACATCTATGGAAATAAATATACTTCCGTGGAGTCATGGTAGTTCATAGAAATTTTCTTGTTGCACTCATTTTAAATCTGTCCAGCCTAACTCAATCAATTCTAAAGAAAAGAAGATTTAGGGATGAGAGACACTTAGATTTTACATGCTGAGATGGCTGGATTTATTCTGTGTTAGGTGGTGTGGTTCAAGACCTAAATTCTGAAAATTTTGTATGTGTTTATGAAGTTAAGGACTGAAGGCCTATTTATGAGCTCCACTGCAAGCAATTTCCTTCACCCTGCCCAAATTCTCAGCTAAAAAAACGCAGTTAGCAGCCACCTAACTACAAGTTACAAACCCCAGATATTATATTCAAACTCTTTGGGTGAGTTTATTAGCACAGCCATTGGGTTCACAAGAAGTCCAGGCCTTGTAGAGGCCTGTGTGCGACTGACTGCACAGGCCCGCAGGACAGGCCCAACGATGAGGAGGAGAGTTTAAAGAACAATTCCTGATTATGACTCCACTGTGCTGTGCAACAGGGCAAACTAAATGGCAAAAGTATTTTCTGTCCTTCAAAACTGTGAGGTAAAATGCCACAGTGGAAGTGCTCCTGCGGGGCAGAGCTGCAGGAGCAGGGGTGTAAACCTCCTGCCGTGGGACCTGTGTGTCATTTTATTTCTGCCATAATGAATCCTTGTACCAAGAGTCAGGGGAGGAGAAAATGAGGGAGAAAGAGGTCAAAATGCAGGGAAATGTTAAGTCCTTGACAAGCTCATTTCCAGCTTTGTTTTTCTGTGATCTGACTACCTTCAGCAAAATTTTGGGTCAAGTACTTGTCTTTGCTACAATCAAACATTTAAATTGGGGTTTTAAAATACTGATATGTGTTTGAATGAATTAAAAAATTATTGCATTTTTAATAATGGAAATTGCATTTGATTTTGGTTTGTATGCAATTTTCCCTGTTGCCATGATTCTTGAATCTGGGCTATGTAAGCTTATGTAATACCAATTTAAAGGAAGACTAGGGCTTTAGGAACAGCTCCTGGATTTTAGGAGTGAGCCTTCCCTTTAGCACCACAAAATTTTAAGGAGTCATGCAAGAGGAAGTCTGTTCAGATGCTGCTAAATCGTGTTTGTAAGTAGTTTATGTCTTAAATTTACAAACAAATGTTCTTTAGTTATTGAATTGCATGTTGTATCTTAAATCAATTAGGTGTAGAGATCAAAGTTGCAGGAGATCCAAACAAGCATCAATATCTTTGTCTTGTGTAACAATCTTAGGATACAAATAGAATTTTTTTTAGGTGAAAATATTTCAAAATCTTTAACATTCTGATGCCATGGGATTAAAATCAAAATTATGCCTGGATTTTGGGAGATCTTTCACTTTGGGAAACAGCCAACAGCATTGCAAAGAGGAGAAATACCTAAGGCTCACACATAAACTTTACAAGAATGAGAAGAATAGTGAAATATATCCATTAAATACTGATTTAACCTGTGAGGGTACTGCTCTATTCAAACAGAAACATAGAAATGGATTTTCCTTTCATTCACATGGTTTCTCTTAAGAGAGATGGAAACCAAATAATGCTTGACTCAGATTGTAATGTTCTCTTGACTATTTGAAGAGGTTTGTTACTAGAATAAATGTGTCTATCACTGTTTAAATATTTAAGTAATTATATTTAATAGCACAAACATTAGCCTTAGAGCCATTGGATACATATAAGAAGTGAAAGTAAAGCAAACTGAAAACCACTGATGAATGAAGAATGATGGTTCGGAGAGAAAAGGAGCAATGTATTTTGAAGCATTTTTCTTTAATGGAAATAAACATTTAGTGGCTTAGCCAGATTCCCAAATCTGCAAGTGACACTCCCCTAGGCTCCACAAGCTGCTGCTGGGCAATGGATCAAGATCTTTACCATTAACCTACTGTGAAAACAAATACAAACCTGGCAGCTGAGCCTTTAACAGTTTGAGTCGTTTATTGCTCATCTATTCTGTCAAAAATATCTGTCATTATGAAATATCCCTCAACAGAGAAGCACAAAAGCAAGCATCTTTCAAATTTCATGAGAAACGGAGGGTCATAACATAGGAAGGGCTGCTTAGGGAAAATATTTGTCAGAAATCAGTCAAAAATGCACAAACCAGTATGTGTCAGGTGCAGAAAACAATTAAACCTCTGGAATAAAAATGCAGGCTGAAGAGGTAATTAGAAAATGATGCAACACATCAAGGGAAGAAGGGAAACAACTATCATGCAAGTTGTCTCCATTATACCTCTAGGAGAGTAAGCGTCCTCTCTCACTTAATTTTAAGTGTAAGTGTCACCATTTCTGGAAACAAAAAAACAAAAACACCCCAAAAAATAAGAAACACACTGCAGTGTTGTGAGGTCCCCAGGACAAGGTGAGAGATGAGAATTTGACTCCATGTTCTCAGAAAGCTGATTTACTATTTTATGATATGATATTATAGTATATTAAAATAAATTATATACTAAAGCTATACTAAACTATAGAGAAAGGATACGGACAGAAGACTAGAAAAGAATAATAACGAAAATCTGTGACTGACCAGAATCCTGACACAGCTGGACTAGGATTGGTCATTAAGTGAAAACAATTCACATGCTGGGTTAACAGTTCTCCAAATCATATTCCAGAGGAGCAAAGCATGGAGAAGCTGAAGCTTCTCATCTTGCCAGGAGAAGAAATCATGGCAAAGGGGTTTTTCAGAAAATATAAGGGTGACAACACACTGTTATGCTTTTATGTTACCAATTAACACAATTTTTTCTTTTTTTTTTTGGTGAAATCTTGAATAGGCGTTTTTTCAGGGGATGGAGACAAATTTTTGGGTCACCCAACTGTTCCTCTCATTAGCCACAGGATTTAAATCATGGGCAAGTGATTCAGCTGGATAAGTGACTAAAACCTCAAATGCTCCCCTGCTTTTGTCAAACCTACTAAATAATGTCATTAATCACTAGCTAATTTCATGCTATTGATATTTGTCAACATTTGCTGTGTAAATACATATTAAAGCAGATTTTCTCAATTTTGGAACAAGCAGGAGGCTTTCTGTTCCTTTTCCCGGTGGTTTCCTGTAGCATCACAGTTTTGGGGTAGATGGTGTGTAAAAGGCTTTGAGACCTGCAGAAACTGAATAACCCTCTGCTGGCATTTACAGAAAATGTTAAATTACTGTGACTTTGTACACTGTAACAACCCTCAATTACTGATTTGTAGGAAAGGACACAGCACAGAAAATTCTGTATTGGAACTGCCTGAGGCCATGTAAATATATAAGAATGCGAGAACACTTTGTCGATCAGCATCTGAGGCAGAAATGTCTTTTAAAGGTCATGCAATTTTTTTCCTTTCTCCTTAAGTTCCTTTTCTTTTAATTACATTCTTTTAGTTTGGACATGGCATACATTAAAAAAGGCTATAAACAAATGAAAGTTTATATAGACAAAGAAAAAAGCATTGGAAATATGTAATGCCTCAATTTGTCATGGGTTCTTTCTTTGTTCCATATACAATGCCAGAGACTTTTTTGTTGTTATTACCCAGACAATTCAATGTTTTTTAATAAATGAGGCTGTCTGTTGTTGAACAGCCTCTTCCCTTTCTAGGAATAGCACGTTTTCATTTTACAGTTCCCAAATGGTACTAATTAACATCCACCCAACTTCACTGTCATATGAAGGAAAAAATAAATTAAAAAAAACAACCAAAACCAACCAAAACCACAAATCAAGTACTCATAGAAATTCAAAGAGTTACTCTGGAGGAAAAAAAAATCCATGCAAGAATCCCTGCTGGACAAATATATATTGGTATAGCATAAAGAGCTCTCAAAAAACAGGCTTAATAAATAAGGGTATCAAGGACACAAGCAAAAGAAGTGATGGGATTTCCAGTGTGCCTAGGGGAGAAGGAATACAAGCAAGAAAGTAGTGGCTTCTGTCTCCAGAAAAATGCCTGTTTTAGCCATGGCTAATTCCAAAGTGAAAATCAAATGCTGTTCCTCGCTTTGTGTCAGATTTATCTTTCTTCTTCCTTGTGTGCCTTGATCAAGAAAGCAGAGGTTTTCTTATTTAGATTGTTATCCCTCATTTCAAGCCTTAGCACTTCAAAGTGAACATGAGCACTTTCCTCAGAGCTGTGATTTCAAGCTACAGAAGTCACCAGGGGATGCTCAGCTGTGAGTTTATATTTAATTCACCTCCCAAAGGCTTTGCTCACAAGCAAAGTGCTGAACTGTTATGCTATTTTAATAGAAAGTTTTGATTTAGAGAAAGGGTTTTCCCAGACCTGGCCAGGTAATCTTATTTAAACCATAGTCATATGACCAAAATATGTTTTTTTGTTTCTGGGGTTTCTTTGATGTTTATTTGTTTGGTTGTTTTTTTCTATAAATCTGGACAGGTTTACTTAGCATATCCTTTTGTACCAGTGTTGAGTCACTAAACCATGAATATCACTCTATCTGAAATGATCTCTGAAGGAGTCTTACTGAATGCTGAATTGCTGATTACCAAAATTAATAATCATTTATTGTTTCCATTTATTTGTAAAATGGAAATTTAAACAGTTAAAAAATAATATATATATATATGTATTAAACTGTAGCCTTTCCCTACTAATGGGGTTTTTTGCTGAGGGCAGTACTCATCAGTCACTCAGAATCACACAAGTCAGTGCTGTGTGAGAGCAATAAACACCAACCTCCCTGTTTAGAGGGAGGGCACTGGCTCAGTGCTGCTCTGTGGCTATCAGTGGAAAGCTTTCCTGTTTGAATTAGACGGATATTGGAAGTGTCCTACCTTTGACTTTAAATCAGTGGCACAGACATCTGTTAGAGTAGCTTGTTTGGCTTCTCCACAAATGAGAACTGCAGGGGTGGAAAACAACATGAGTTGAGATTATTTGCTCAGAGAATCGCTGTTTCCAATTTTTCTCTCTGTCAGTTCCAAGCTGTGTTTTATGTGCAGCGCAGTCTCCTCCAATCCTTTGATATACTGCTGTTTGCATTGCTCTGGAACTGTGTTTAGAGACTCTGCCCAAGAGGTGAGCAAGAAGCAGACAGGTATAATATTCTGGAGTTTTCCTGCAGGAGCTCCTGTGCATTGTAGCATTTCAAAGCAGCAGTCTGGCCACTACCATTAATTGCTTTTGCAGATGACGGGCACAAACTGGATACATGTTGAATAGATATGATTTGTTTGCTCACCAGCAAAAAAATTCAAATTGTGCTTTTTTTTGCTAATCTAAATCGGTTTTGGTTTATCTCCCCTCTTACCTGCAGTTCTCTTAGCAGGGAATAAAGGGAGGAGGAATTTCTTCAGTGGAATAAATGTCAAGGCTTGTAGTGGGCTCAGGGAGGTGTTGGGTCACCTGGAAGTGTTCAACAAACAGTGGCATTCTGTGCTCTGCTCTGGTTGACAAGGTGGAGATGGGTCAAAATTGGAACTGACCATCTTGGAGGTCTTTTCCAACCTCATAGATTCTGTGATTTCACAGATATCTCAAAATCCAATTCTTCAAAAGTGTCTGGTAGGGAAGAGTTTCTCATCGGTTTATGTTTTGAGAGAGGGGCACTTTGTTCTCTTTTATATAATCCCTGTATTGGCATTTTCAGGAGCAAAGTGAAAGAACTGCCTGCTGTGCAGAGGAGTTGGTAGGGAGAGTTGGTAAATATCTATTTGTATTTTTTTTAATATACAAGAACATGGTTCTAGATCTTTTTGAATATACTACAAAAAACTTGAGGCATCCTGATCTCCCTTTATGCAGCTCAAGGTTCATGTTTCCCTGTGTGCTGTCAGGAAGGCTTTCTGGCTGATTGTCTCTAACATTCCTGTGAAAATATGCGACAGTGATATAGATATTAATGCTGAAGGCAAGTACTCAGGACGTGTGGATAAAGCCGTTTTTCTCCCTGCTGTTTTACTGCTGTTGAAATACATTCAGTAACGATTTGGTGCCAAGCCAAGTTTGAAGTGTTGGTTCACTCCAAAGGCAGACTCCAAGTTCTCAACTTCTCTGATTCTTAAAGACAGTCTCAGGCTGGCTGACTTGAGCTGGTTAAACAGACACAATTGACAGACACAATCTGGAGGCTTAAGAAGCGTGCACTTTCATCAGCAGTGCTCTTCCATACACATCTTCTAAATTTAGCTCCGTTTCTGGGACTCCTGAGATGTAAATATCCATCAAATCTTACTGGAACAGATATCTTTTGCCACAGAAGTCCAATATACTATCCCAAAAGCTCAAATAGATTGTGTTAGAGAATCGCTTTCTTTTTTTTTTATTGTTGTTATTATTATTATTTTATTAATTTTTTTTCTTTTTTTTTAATGGGCAGGAGCCCATTCTGCTCACTTAATCTGGTCCTTCCCTGATCTCACCCAAGTAATTGTTTTTCTTTGTACTTCCTATGCTTTATGCCAAAAAATGTCAGTGGGGTCTTCACAAGGTGGTGATTTTTTTGCATGAATTCTTGTAAAATTGGTGGTCATGCCAATGCATACATAGATATGCAGAGTATGTGGTTTTTGTGGTTATGGAAGATATAATTACTTACAAAAAGATCAGCAGAGGGTAATACTAAAATAAATAAATTGTTGAAAACTATGGGAGGTCTAATATTAGCTCCACGCTTCTAAACCACAACTCTTGGGAAAAAATGAGTGAATGAGTGAATGAATGAATGAATGAATGAATATATAAATAAAATGCTGCCGTGTACCCCTTTATACCTTAGCCTTTGGTTCCTTCCTCTAAGTGCAAGCTTAAACTACTATTAATCTTTCTACAGCAATTCTTTCTTTTTTAAAATCTTTTTTAGAGATACCTCAAGTAACTAGCTTGTAAATAAAAAATTCCTAAGAGTAAAGGAACAAATTAACCACCAATTCTTTATTTTAGCAAGAAAAAGTCTGCAGCAGGAGCACTGCTTTCCCTTTCAGCAATGGGGTCATGGAAGAAATCATTTCGCCCAGCAATTTCCATAGCTCAGGAATTAGGAAAGCCAGAAGGCCTGAAATTGAAGTTATATAATGCAATGAAAGAATATGATTATGTTCTGTTCACACTATGATCTTTGAAAAAATACCCATTATGGGAGCTAAATATCAACTGGGAAGCGGGTTTAATGGTGGAAATAAATGCACATGAGCAGATTTTTGCAAGTGCGCAAACAGCCGAAGAACTCTGAAATAAACCTGTGGTGCAGAGAGAGGATCTCAGCAAGGAGCTGTCCTTCTGCAGCCTCCTGCTTGCCAAGACAATTTGGAATTATGTAAGTTTCCAAACTGCCAAGAAAAAGTGCAGAAAAATGATGGCTTGAATGTTCAAAAGTGCCTGCAGAAACAACTCTATTTTTCAGAAATTTTGGACACCTCCAGTTTGACAGATCCTAAAACTGGTGTCTCTGGATCCAGTTCAAAAACAATGGTAAGAGTGGAAATATTTTCTTATAAATTCAAGGGTTTTGCACATTGAAGGTGTTAGATCAACATTGTTTATAGAAGTTCAGATAAGTTAATGTATTTAAGCAGCATTATCCCTCTCATTTTAATATATGGATTATTTTCCATTGCTTTAAAAAAAAAGGAACAAAAACCAAAATTATTTACTACTTTAGATCATAATTATGGGAGGAAAAAGTTGAATTAAGTTTATTTTATAAAATAAATAATCAAAATTTTTTTACAATTACCTTCAGTTAGCCCATGAGAAGATGCAAACCAGATCTTAAGAGTCCAAATACATTTTTGATTTCTCAGCTTGAACCTTTAACCTGATGAGAATTTGCTCCTTGCTGTGTTGTTTCACAGTCTGCCTTCTGTTTCCCTGTTTTTGTTTTTTTTTGAGCTTTAAAGTACTGGTCCTACTGCTGACAGATTGGCTTGACTGTATGATGTTGTTTTACCTCTTTGTGTATCCTGATTTTTCAAGGAATTGTAACGTAGATAAAGATATCTTTAAGAGAAGGATCCTGGCACTAATTTGCTATTTTTATATAAATCTCCTTGATGTGTATTTTAACCTAATTTCTTATACAGGCTGTAGCTTTCTGAGTTATGCTAAACCTTCTTATCTCTGTTATTTCTCACAGGCATCCATTTTCTTGCCATTCAGCCTGTGACTATTAAAATGGAGCACTGAAATTTTTTTACTTTCTTCTGCACTTTCTTGCTGCTTTTGTCACTGTTGGTTTCTGTTTGTTCGTTTGTTTTTTAAAATTTTCTGCACTGGTTCGGAGTTTTGACAATTTCCCTATTGTAGCACTATATGGTTTTACAGGAATACATAAATCATTTACATATTTTTGTGTTTTTTTGCTTCCACTGTGCTGCTGTCTTCAGTTTCACAGAATATTTTGGGAGTTCTTTCAATGCAGAGTATGCCCATAGCCCTTGGGACAGTGTGTAAAATACAGAATAAATGCCAACAAGTTATTATGACCCCAAGAAAAATCACTTATCTGAGACTTGTGTGACCTCCCTCAGTCCACCAAAGACTTTTCCCTACTTTAAAGGTTCATTTACTTGGAAATAAAAATGGTGACTTGAATACCTAAATTACCGGGTCCATTAGGTGCGAGAAATTGCGTACTTTGGAAAAGTAATTCCTGTCTAATATTTCATATTATATACTTAATCTCTAAAGGACTTTGATGAATTTATTTGGTATGCTTTGCAAGTGATTTTGTTTAGAGAGTACCCAGGACTATAGTTGTCATCAAAACACACAATCATATTTATGTCTTTATTCCGATTACAAAGTAATTATTTTTTTACAAAATAATTAGGATTACTTTAATATCAAGTGGTGAATTGATCACACTTCTGTGATCCTGACTTAGATTCTTGAATTCACAAATGATAAAACAATTAATTTCTTCTAGTCTCCCTGGCAGTATTTTTATCTATAAGATTGTTTTTTTGGCAAGGAACAAAATGAAAGTGTTGTAAAAAAAAGAAAAGGCTAATTGAAGATCATCAAAAATTTGAAATACAAAATAGATATAGGTATTTTGACTTGAATGTATTTTAAATATAACAAGGATCATTTTACACTCAAATTCCCACAAATTCTTCTGGGATTGTACAGCCTCGACTATTCTTTGCTCACTGTTGCTAGCAAAAATTATGCCTTAAGGTTATTTTTTTTTTCCTTTTAAAAGTGGAGGGTTTGTTCCCCTTTCCCAGTCAGTGGGACCTTCACTGGACTGCCACAGCTTCTTGAATATAACAGTCAGGATTCTAAAGAAATTTTTGAACTTGAATCCTGTATATCAGCCAGGCTAATAAAGTCCAATGACTTAAACAAATGGATTAATTTACTAAATTTTCCCAAAATTTAATGTCATGGAACATAATCCCACTTACGCTCATGCCTACATGAACCTTTCCCCTGCACAAAATTTCTCATGAAAGCTGGCATTTAAATTGATCTTCACTGAATGAAGCAGATGACATGGGAATCTAGATTTCTATTCACTCTGTGAGAAATTGGACATACATTAATGATCCCATCTACAGAGAGAATAAAAAAGGGGCAGCTTAACTCACAGAGTCGTATTCAGCCCTGTGGCATGACTGCACACCTGAAAGTTTATTTTTTTCCTTGTCAGTTTTGATTTTGACCTAAGACAAGGATTTCATTTGTACAAATAACAAGGGGAATGTTGCTCTCTGGACAAGTATAAGTGGAGCTGTAAGTGAGAATTTTCAATAGCTGCTTTTCCACCACTTCCACTATTTTGTTTAATTTTTTTATTTTTTTAATGTGCAGCATATTCACTTCCAGAAATTATGCACTCTCCTATTCAGAAGAACAATGAAGGCAATATTTATATCAAGACAGCTGTTAATTTTTGCACAAAAAATACCGCCTATGAAACTCTTCATTGAGTAGATATTATCATTAAAATTGCAGCAGGCAGGCAACAACGAAAAGAAAAGGGAAGCTACTTTTCTGTGGAATATGTAAATCCCTTACACTCTTGCATTGCTCTGAATAGCAGCCAGTTACATTTAAAATCAGATCTGTCAAGCAAGAAATGACACTGATCTTTGGAGATTTGGTGGTAAAAAAAAGCAAAAAAAAGCAATAAAAAGAAGAAATTAAAACACACACCCCTTATACCTTTCACAGTGGAAATGAGAAAAATGAAGATATACTCTTCCTTGGTCATTACATATCTCTCCTACCATAGGAATTAGAATTGGAGTTAGAAATGAACGTTATAAAACAGTCACTGAAGAGATGCCTCCACTCTCTCAGAATATATAAATTACATGCATTAAACTCAGGAGGATTTAATACTTGGTATACAATGTGGAACTACCAATCCAGGGCTTAAAAATGTAAACTTTAGGGTAAAGACTTGGGAACACCAAATGTTGCGTGTAAAAACAAGGATTTTGTGAAAATATGAAGTTTCACTGTGTTGAACATTTAGCTGGTTGAGCATGACACGTGTCTTCAGGTGTCCCACCAGAGAAATATTAAACTTTTTCTTGTTTTCATTTTAAATATAGGCATTTTCATAGAATTCCTATTTGTTTCTGTTCTCAATAAAAATGAATGAAAGCAGTTTCTTCTTACAGAAAATCCTGTTTGCTTGGTTGCTTAACATTGCTCTTACTGAGGAAAACATTTAATGAATCATTAATTCTTGCAGTGGGGAAGGGGGAATTTTAGCAATGTTTGTAGACCTAATGTAGTTAAGAATACCTTTTAGGTAACACAGGGTTAAAAATTGATTTTTTTTTTCCACTCCTATTTACAACCAGAAAACCCACCACCAGCAGCTTGTTGAATGATTTTTCCTGATATTTTTATAGCCATTAAAATACTCTAAATTAGGAAAATGCATAATAAGTATTATTACAGAAGACATAATCAGTTATAAAGATGATCTTTTCTGCTTTACCTCCCATGCTGACACAATTCTTTAAACTCTAACAACAGGAACAGTTATGGTATTTTTTCCCATTTCATTCTGCAGCAAGTTGCTCTCTTTAAACACTTTTAAGTAAAAAAAAGCAAAAAAAAAACCCCAAAAAACCACCAAGACCTCAAACCAACCAAAGAAGAAACTCATAGCTTCCAACCACAGTAAATATTAGAATAATTATGTTTCTCACTTATTATTTGAGCTTCTTTACCTATCACCATTCATGTCTTTATGAAGACCCTTGGACATTTGTTTATAAATTCTGGTTTTCAGGATAATGTATGTTAGCTCATGTGTCTATCTCAGCATGGTTTCATTTCTAAATTGGCTCAAGGGCAATGAAAATTAGTGAGCCAATAATGGAATAGTTGCATACACATAAATACTCAAATGAACCAAATCAAAACAATAAAGTTTATAAGTTTTATCAAGTCCTTTGGTTTTTCACTGTGTGAGAATGAATGAATACCAGAGAATTGAATATAAGCATTATTTGCTAGGTATAGAGGTATAAGTTTAGGCAGTAATAAGGATTGATTGGTTGGTTTTTTTGGGGTGGTTTTTTTTGTGTCTTTTGTTTGTCTGCTTTGCATTTGGGTCTGAGTTTTTTTACTACATAACATAGTTTAAGATCCATTTCTTAATGTCCAAATTCTGAGTTGTCAAATTTCTCTGACATTTGACTGCCTGCACAAGATGTTCCAGATACCTGTACATACCTCATACAAAGAAATGAAGATTTTGTGTTCCAAAAGCTTTTGAACAACACAGGGTGACTGCATGAAAGCAGCAACAATCACCATGGATTTAAAAAAAAAAAAATCTTCCCAATCTCTCCACACTGGATAAGTTCACTTATTTGTGGAGCTTACTTGGCCTTTCTTTTTTCTTTCTTTGTTTTGTTGTTTTTTTTTTTTTCAGAAACCCAACCAATTTATTACTTTTTTATGTTTTCCCATGCTTACATCTTAATTAATCATCTTCTGTTTCAGCAAAATCTCTTATATGATGTAGTTCCTATGGCCCAAATGAATTCCCAGAAATCCTTTCTAGAGCTCTTTCTTTATTAAATTTTAAAACAGAAACACATTTCCTTTAATAAAGGCCCAAGATTTACTGCAAATGTTCACAGATGAACCCAAAGTACATGAAGTTTCCTGAGGAAGAATGTAATTTATGGAGATAATTTCCTATTTAATATGTCTCTAATTCACCTGGCACACCTTCATCAAGTCCATCATATTTTCAAAGCTGAAGCCAGTGACACTTTTCAGGAAATGTTTCCTGGTGGGTTCTCAGTCTATCACCTGTGAATTATTGGGCCTCACACCCGGAGAAATTAATCCTGCTGCTCCTTTGGGTATTCTCAGACACCTTTATTGAGAACTGGGAGTGATCCAAAGAAATTATAAAAGTCCTTTGCAGTGGTTCTGGGTATTTCTGGAGTCTGAAAACAAGTGTTTTGTCACCCTGCTCCTACTGCTTGTGATGCCACCCTACGCACTGCTCGATTTTCAAGAGTAAACCCCAGCTGTTCAACATCTGGAGCAACATGAGCTTCCTCTGAGCAGCATTTCCATTAGTTTCAGCACAGAATCCATTTTTTTCATAGCTACAAATTTATTTCTCCCCCGCTACTTTTATTAAGAAGAAAAATATGGTTTTGCGTGGAGATTAAGAGACAGGGGTAAAACTATCTGGACTGGCAGAAATAAAACTAAAACCCCTGTCTCAATAATTAGATAAGAAACTGTGATATTTATGAGTACCTGAAGAACATTTGTATATAAATATAAAGAAATATATAATGAAAAATGTATATATACACATTTATACACTTAGCATTAACATTTCTTTAAATTAAAAAAAATCTTTAAGAAGGACATAGTTTATTTCCACCAGTCCTAGAAACTTAAAATTACATTTAAAAAAAATTTCTTTAAGAAGGAGACAGTTTATTTCCACCAGTCCTAGAAACTTTTCCTTTGTGCCTGCCTTCAAAGTGGAATGATTGTCTCATATTTTCTTTTATGCTCAAAGTTGAGGCAGAGAAAGTGTCATCACGGCGTGGCTTTGTCTAAGCTTGAACCTGTCAGAGCACAGAAAGGGATGCTTGTGATTTTGCAGAATTTTTATCACAAAAGTTGATGGGGTTTTAGCTTCCTGGATATATTTGACTGGGAAGCCTAAATGACCTCTTTATCTGTATCTCTTTTGTTCTCTGCTTCTCTCTCCTCTACTCTCCCTTCTACCAAAAAAAAAAAAAAAAATTCTGCAGTGCTTTCAATGAACAAAGCCAAAAGCTGTCATTTTGTCACTGCTAATGTGCTGAATGCTGAGAGGTGCTCAAATGCTGTCATGAGCCTTTTTTTGACAATATTTGATATATGGTGAATAGAAAATACATCACCCTGAGATGAGAGGATCCATTTTGTGCAATCTTGATCATGTTGCTGCCTGGATGGACTCTCTTGGTAGGAATATAAAAAGCACACTCAGGATTTTCAGTATTTTATCCTGATCTTTAACTTTCCCCAGGCACTCTCTGGCCCCAAAATATAATTTTTTTAACTGCCCAGGGCAGATGCCACCCCTCAGCACTTTGCTGTTTCCCATTTTGTAGCCCATATGTCAACTTTTGTATTCCTTCAAGAATGAAAAGGAATATAAACCAGGTTAATAAATGATGGGAAGATTTGCAACATCAGTGCCTACTTTTTGTTATTTTAATTTTTTTTCTATAATGCATGTAAAAATATATAAAAAATATTTTGAAAATACTTAATCTGTAAAAAAAAACAAACCCAAATAATTGTTCCTGATGCAATCAGGCAAAATATTTTTATTTATTTTGCTGATGGAGAAAATAAATAGGAAAAAAAAACAACAAGAAACACACAATTATTTTAAATTTGCCTTTTCTAAACATCCACACTTGCACTATACTTATTTATTCCTGATTTGTTTTACCAAAAATGAAATTTCAGTGGGAATTCTTGTGCGACATTTGAATGCTTAAGGGGTACCCAAAGGCCAAGTTAGGCTTGGAAAGGCTGTATTTGTTCTGCAAGTAATTTAGCAAAGCAATTCTTCCCACATCAGTGATCTGATGTGCTGCTGAAGCAGTCTGTCCTTTCTAAAGCCATGGAGAATTGTCTGAGTCACGTGTACATGCACAAAATGCAACAAACACATTGGAAAAGGCAGAGTTCATTTAATTCATAGTGTAGGGCTTTGGTTTTTTTGTGCTTCTGGTATGTTAAGAAATATTACTGAACATATAAAGCCATGTTTAAGAGTATTTGATTTCTAGGCAAATAAATATTAGCATATAAAATAATAATTTAAGTACATTAAAAGGGCAATCCTCCAGAGGATGAAACTGCAGTTCTCTCACAGCATCAGGTTAAGGCCCTGTGGAGCAGATGGATTGCTTGGCTTGTCATATACGGGACACAAATCCAGATTCAGTTTGGCCCTGAATGACGGGTGATAAAATTCATGCAGCCCATAAAGCTTTGCTTAAGAATCTCCTGGGTTCAGGCACAGGAAAAAGCCACAGATCAGCCTCAAGGAATCCCAGAACAACTGGAAGGGATCTCTGAACATCACCCAGCCCAGTCCTGCCCAGGCAGGGTGCCCTGGTTACTGGCACAGGAAGGTGCAGCTGGGGCTGGGATGTCTCCAGCCAGGGACACTCCAGGCCCTCCCTGGGCAGCTGTTCCAGGGCTCTGCTGTCCCTCCATGGACACAAGTTCTCCCTCCTGCTGCCCTGCCCCTCGCTGCCCTTTATTTGATGGCCACTGCTGCTCATCCTGGCACTGGCAGCACCGAGCAGAGCCCGGCCCGTGCTCTGGCAGCCCCTGGAGATGTTGGGATGCATTGATGGCATCCCCTTGGCACCATCCGCTGGGGCGAGCGGGGTCGTGATGGCTCCTTCCCAGATCCCAAAAGTGCAAAAGACAAAGAGCAGGGGACTGTCAGTTTAGTCACAACAAATGCACCTTTACTGAGGGCCAGCAGCAAATGTGATGGAGGGATCAGAAAAGGAAATAAAGCATAGGAAGAAAGAGGGAAGGGGGAATATAGCTACCAAGGAGACGGAATCCTCGTGGCCCAGCCACACAGATTCGCCGTGTCCGTGGGGGTTCACCAGAGCCATCTCAAAAGTTCCAGTTGATACAGTCTCAATCCAAAGCAGTGGCACCTGGCCCAAAGGTGGGGAAGATTCCTGGGCCATTGTGCTGAGAGCCCTCGGCGTGTGGGGCAGGTGCGAGCGAGCAAGGCCGAGCCGCTGCTTGTCAGACCTTGTGGGGCAGGTGCAGGCGTGTGAGGACAAGGCCCCATCAATCAGAACCCGTTCCCAGCAGGGCTCTGTGAAGGCACAGTGAGCACACTGCAAACGATCCCTTGGGATAACACCCAGAACACGTCCACCTCAGCCAGGCCAGGGCTCCTGACGGGGCCTTCAGGGCCCTTGCGGCCATCGTGAGGCCAATGAAGGAAACTTCAGAGCGTCCCTTACACCCCTCTTGGTGTTCCCTTCTGCAGCCTGGCCAGCCCAGCTCCCGCAGGCTCTGGCCAGCCCAGAGATGCTGCAGAGCCCAAATCCTGTGTGTGCCTGCCCTGGAGCCGCTGCAGCAGCTCCTGGTGTCTCCTGTGCCGAGGAGCCCAGGGCTGGAGCCAGCGCTGCAGAGGAGCCTCATCTGGGCAGGGCACAGGGGCAGCAGCCCCTCCCTGGCCTGCTCCCACTCTCAGGGCACCTCAGGGTCATCCTGGTATTTAAAGATTTTAAAATCACAGAAAATTTGGGGAGCTAGAAAGAAAGTTAGGCTTAGCGAGCCCTGGGAAAGTGTTAAAGGTAGGCCCTGGGAAATGTTAGGCCTTGTGTTTGCTAGATCAGGTGAAACTGCACCTGTGTACCCTGTATGTGATAAATGATGTGATTGTTAGATGTGATCAGATATAATTATTGTTTAAAGAATCATGAGAAACTATGTTAGGGGTTTGAGGGAGATCATGAGAAATCCATGCTTGGATGAAATCAATGTATACAATAGAACAATGTAAGTTTAAAAATGAACATGTAAGTTATATAATGATAGAATATAAAACATGTTTGGCTGAAAACCATGTCAGGTCAGATTTGGGCCTGTACCCCTGACACTCAGAGCTCTTCAATAGAAGCACCTGCATATGATCATTCTGTGACTGTGAGTTCCTGAACATTAGCACCCCTGGCCCTCCTGGTCCCAGGAGCCTCTGCCAGCTCATGGCCACCCTGTCCCCAGCAGCACCCCCAGGTCCCTCTCCACAGAAAAACTTTATCAGAAAAACTAAAACTGCTTCAGGAGAGTTGGTCACTGTGAAATATCTGTCACTTAAACAGATTTCACTGAATACATCAGCAGAAGAATGTTGCTTGACATTACCTTCACTGATATATTTGATACATCCACTTTCAATTCAATTTAGTACAGGAGTAAACTATTTTCCTTTCCTTCAGGGAAAAAGTAAAAAAAAAAAAAAAACCAAAAAAAAAGAAGAAGAAGAAAAAGGCCAGGCTACACTTCACAGGTTTTATTGAAGTGAACTTTTAAAGCAAAACAGTCAAGAAAAAGTGTGAATATTAACCTTTAAGAAAGAAAGCGAGCGTTACAATTTTAGCGTAAACTGAAGCAAGACACTTTTAATTACATATCAATACCAGCAACATTAATATGAACAGCAATAAATACAAGGTAGCCTGATGATAAAAGATAATTTCTTTTTCAACAGAATTTTCATGAAGAGTAAAAAAAGTTGTTGCAGTATGGGCTGAATTTCCTTGCTTCTCTATGAAGCAGTTTAAACTTTCCTGCAAGATTTTGCTTCATGTTAAGGGTAAGAGAATTTTGGCTAATATTTTGGCTTTTAGCTATTCATATAAATTACTATTATGTCATTACCATATAGAGCACTCCTGCACTTAAATAATCTGCAGGAGCACAGGGAATTTCTGCTTCCATGGGCAGCCCATTTTTCATTGAAAGCAGGACAAAATTAAAATATAACCCACCAGCACTTTTTACAGTCCATCTTCCCTAGATATTTACTCAGAATCACTGCTAGAAACATTGTAAGATGCAGTTCTCAACACTTTTTCACTAAACCCATTGAAAAATGGACGTAGAATACAATAAAATATAACAAGTGGCTAGCAAAACTTAAACCAAAAATGAACATAAGGTGTGAATAAAGATTTCCCTTGTTATAAAATACCTAAATGTCAGTTTATAATGCTTTGTGATCAGGTTGGTCAAAGAAAAGTTGCCTAAACAGCACCATCATAATTTTTATTGGTGATATTCAATGAGCATCTACAGCTGTTCTGCCTCCTCTCTACAGCAGCTTTTGCATCCCCTGTTGTTTTCACTCTGTTTGAATAAAATTTTAAACACTCTCTGCTTTGCCCAGAAAGGCAAGGGAGCCATTTACAATAATCACATTTTAATTCTGATGAGGAATGATAAACTAAAATCTGATTAAAGAAACTTACTGAGGGGATTTTATGTGCATAGCTTATCATCTTTGGTAGGATTGAGCTCAAGAGTGTGATTCTAATACTGTTACAAGGAACTGGCAGGAATAGAGTACACAGAGTTGGTGTGGTTATCACCAGGAACATGGATTTGTGTTTTGGTGGTTTTTTTCCCTCAAGAAAGAAGATTCTAAACATTTATTATACATGCTTACAGGAATCACGGAGGATGAAACATAAGAAGAGTGCACGCTGTTTTAAGCTTTTGCAAAAATAACACTGATTTATAGCAACAAATAATTTACAGCTTGGCAATGCAGGCAGCAGTGTGGCCAATAAGTAAGAGATATTAAAAAAATTGGAAGCTGCACTGCATGCCGGCTTACATGCAATGTGTCTGTTGACTTTGTATGGAGGAGGGAATGAGAAGGTGTAGCACATCTCACTCATGAGCAGGAAGCCTCAGTCTTTTCGGCCTTTTCTTTCACTTGGGCCTTCAACCCATCAAGGGTCTGACCAGACCTGTGTTAATCTGCTTCATGTGATCAAATGAGTCAGTGTTCCTCTTTATTGTGCGTTTCTCAGAATCTCAGAGGGCAACTTCTAGTGACGGATTCATCATATTCTACATTTGTAATTTTCTAGATATTTCTAGTAATTTTATACGTATTTTATAATTATTTTATGAGTATCTAGTAATTTCTAAGTACTTTTATAGATATTTTGTTTTCTGCAAGAGCATGGAGGTTATAACAAGGTGGGGGCCGGGCTGTGCTCCAGGGACCAGGGACAGGAGCAGAGGGAACGGCCTCAGGCTGGGCCAGGGCAGCTCAGGGTGGGCACAGCAGGAATTTCCCCATGGAAAGGGGGCTCAGGAACTGCCTTGGCACTGCCCAGGGGGTTTGGAGTGCCCAGCCCTGCAGGTGTCCCCTGGAGGTGGCACTCAGAGCTCTGGGCTGGGGACAGGGTGGGGACTGGGCCCAGCTGGGACTCCATGGGCTGGGAGGGATTTTCCAACCTGAATGATTCCAGAATTCTAAGGCCATACACAATGTTCCTCAAATGGTGAAAGGGAGACACAAATTTTAATCATTCCCATAAAATGGCTTCTACAGTAATTTCTTTTTGCTGAGTTGAAGGTGAATTGGATGGGTTGGGTTGTTGGGTATTTCTGTTTTATCTGGTGTTTTAAATGTAAGATTTAGGTATCGGAGTGAGCAGAGAAATACTTAGTTGTATTACTTTACTTACATTCAATCTAACAACAATAAACTGTAAGAGCAGCATTTTTAGGGAATTCTAAAAACACTGAAAGGCTGGATGGTTCTTGGCTGCTTGTTGGGGTTAAACCATAACAGCAACAACAAAACATACTATGGATTAATTAATTGCTGTTTAAAGCTGTTTAAATTGCTTTTAAATTAATTAATTTAAACCAGGGTTTGAAGAATTTATCATAAGCCAAAGGAACACATCAACCCAAATTCACAACTAATAAAGACTTTAGTGTTTCAAAAATCCAAAGATGTAAATCTAACTTTTACAGTTCCACTACAGATGAAAAGAGACTAAGTCTGAAATATAAATTTAATTCTACAAAGTCATTAAGAGAAAGTAATAAATCCATACCTTTATTTTTGGGTAGAAAACTGCAATTTAGTTTGTTATTTAATTAGAAAATTGTTATCAAATGGAACCAGGTTATAGATATTTTTAAATGAACACAAAAAGATGAAGTTTAAGGTAGTACACAATTCATCACCTTGAAATGATACATTGTGGATGAAAGAAGTGGTATGGATAGGAAAAGTGATTGTATTCACCTCTGGAAGGAAAAACCACCTAATTCTTTCCTGTCCTCATCCTGGCATCTTTCAGCAGTGCCTGTGGAGAGGGGAATGGACTGGGTAAAAAAAATTATGTTTTTCCTGTTAATTAAAAATTCTAATTAAGATATAGATACTCTGTAAATGAGCCACTGTCAGTCAACTGTATTCATTGCTTTGTTGAACTTTATGTATCAAAAAAAGAAATTTGAAAAATAATTTAAAAAAAGTCACCACTCAGTCCTTATGGAATGGTGAATTTGGGATGTTTCCCAACATAAAATCCATCAGCTGACCCTGGACACACAGTTTCTGTGTCCTGGGAGCTGTGTTTGTGGCAAGCTGTAAATGGTTTGTGTTTGGCTATCAGCCCCCAACACTGCTCCTGTTTTTTTCCACTTTTCTCATCCCAAATCAGTCTGTTTTCTCAAGATCACCAACACAGACCAAAACATGTGCAACTCATATCTTACAGCGGCAGGAGAGGAGACTGGATGTTTTTAGAGAAGTAGGTCTTGAGAAGTTTCTATGTAGAACCAAGTGAACTCTTCTCAAAATCTATGGAAAATATTTTTATTGTATTTTGTGTTCCTGCTTAGTTAAAATCTGGATAGAGTTAGTTAAAATTTTAGACAAGATGGTGGAATAAATTTTAAAAGGTGATTGAAACTCCTTCAGAAAGTAATTTTACTTGGTTTCAGTTTTTTTTTTAAATTTAACTTCTTTTCATGGTGAAAATAAAATACAGATAGAAATAATGCCGAGTCATATTTATATAGATAGATGTATTTTATATTTATATTTATAGTTATAGTTATTTATATTTTTACATTATTCATATTTATATGTTATTAATGTTTATGTTTATATGTATATGTTTTCCTGAACTAATAATCCAATACTAGTCATTACTGTTGAATAAGTAATTTCTAATCAGAGAAAAATTTTCATTTGGATGTGCTCTTACCTTTCAAAGTGCCACATGGCTTCTCTTTTTCTCAGATTTTGTAGAAAGATTTTGGTTTAATGCATGGATCCTTAAGAATTCACAGAACAGATGAAACCCAAAGTAAGAAAATATGAAAGAAAGCACAAAAGAAGAAAAAGTGAGCTGTCTGTTAATGTGACATTGTATAACCAGTATTAGATAAAGTGTCATTTAATTTCAGCCTTGTGTGATTAGGCAAATATAAAATAAAATTTCTGAATCAGTGTCATTAGGATGGGTTTAATGCTTCCCTGAAAGTGCTATTTCCACCACTCCTTTCATTCATGATATTAATGAAAATTAGGTTATGTTCTCTGCTGCTTTTTTTTTATTTATTGAATTTAATTCCAAAATTTAAAGTTTTGTTTCCCTTAAAATGTTTTTAAAGACGGTAGGAGGTGTTCATCCATCTCTCATCTCTGCTTCCCATACAGTTAATTTATCAGGATTATCCATGTTCCAACATCTCCATCTGGACAGTCAGGTGTCTGGGAATGCTCGACTGCCATCAAACCCAGCAGAATCCCTAAACTCTCATTTGCTTGGAGCAGAAATTCCTGGGTTTGTTTTGGTGAGCTCTGACACCCAGCAATGGTTTTGGCTCTGTCTGAACTCTGCTTTTCCAGCCCAGAGCTCCCCTGCCTGGCATGGGCTGAGGGGAATTGCCCTCAAAGAGCTTTTCTAGGCTGTGGCCAAAAAATCGACAAAAAAACCTCTCTGCTGGCCAAAGCCAAAGCTGGGCACATCAGAATTATGGCATTGCTGGGATCAGAGTCCCAGAGAGATTGGGACACCCTTTATAGTCTGACTTTGGAGAAAATAATAATTTAGCAGCAGCTTTTGACAGGTTACCACAGAAGCTTGAGTAAAAAAAGTGAAAAATTAATGTACGAAAAAAACCACATAAGGCAGGTAGAACCTCTTCAACCAAAATCTGATCTGCAATAAAAGAATTGTCTTTGCAGGCACCATAAAAAGTGTTTGGGTTCAGAAAGAACAGTCCAAAGCCAGTTGGACCAAACTAATGGCAGTCTGGAATAGCTGGAATGTATCAATGCTATGTGGTAGAGGCATGATCAGCTAAATTTTTTTTTTTTTCTTTTCCCATAAAATTACTGTCCAAAGCCTGGGCTTGAATAACTAAGCAAATACCAACAGATATAATCTTGTTTGTTTGTCAGAGTGATTGATCTAGACGAGAATTTGCCCTTCTCAAGCCAAGGGTTTTGTTGTAAATGATGTATCACCAAGGATCTCGAGTGAAGGAGGCAAATTTGAAGCCAATTTATGACCACTTTGGGTTTCTGATGAGAAAATACAGTATTTTGAGTAGCTTAGTGTAGAGAGCAGCTGTTTTCAGAGTGAGGATGAAGCACCTGCAGTCCTTTAGAAAGGGAATTGTTTTGGCAGATATTGCAAAAATACTTTGGTGTCCACTGCAGAGCAGGCATAATACCCATTTCACAAGTGTGAATATTCTACTCCCAGAGGTTCTGTGGTGACCTTTCATTTCGAATTTTTGCCCTTTGCCAGGATTTTGAGATAATATGAGCCATGAAGTTTGAAATACAGTGCTGCATTTTTCCACTTCAAAAGCAATACCAGCCACTTTTCAGATGTAAAAGTCCTCTTGGGGCAAAACCTCTCTGCTTATGATAAATTTTGTTTTCTCTCTGTATTCTCTTCTTTCTCAGGAGAAGACTCTTGAAACATTTACTATTTCTCCATTGGAAATTCAGGTACTAGGAGGGCAATATTGGCCCTCAGATGTAACAACAACAACGACAACGACAACGACAACGACAACAACAACAACAACAACAACAACAACAACAATAATAATAATAATAATAATAATAATAATAATAATAATAATAATAATAATAATAATAATAATAATAATAATAAAGTATAGCAACACTGTTGGACGTTTTCTGCATTTTCCACCCTTTCCTCAGCTGGGGCAGAACATCTGCAGCGTGTCAATGAGACAAAGGGAACATTTCTGGGGCGATCTCTGGGGAGTTCTTTGGTGGCACTTAGTCTTAATTGGAAACTGCCATTCATTTCTTCTGAAGGCATCATTCTACACAATGTATTTCTTTATGGGTAGAAATTATACACATTATTTCACAAAGCACTTAAAACCATGACAGATAAAAATGTAATATAAAACAGTCTCAGCTTCTAATCCCACCTGATCCAGGCTGAGCAAATAACACCTCTAATGTTTTCCAGTCTTTGTTATCTTGTGCAGTATTTTTTTTTTAAATGTGTGTAGTAAATTTTCATGTCATTATCTTCAAGATAAGGAGTAGTATAAAATTTTGTAAGTATCTCTGAAAGGGAAAGAAATTTACCACACAGTCATCTAGGCAAATATTTCATCCAGGGAAGAAATTAAAACATTGATTCTAGCTTTGCTACTTCCTAAGCAAATAATTTTCAGATCAGTATTTGGTCATTAACAGAGAGATCATGTGGATGATTAGACTTTTCTATTATAATGCCCTCTTTTTCTTAGAGTTAAACACAAAATAATATCACAAAAAATGACAGATTATTCATTTGTTGTCTCCTTATTTCCAGAATTCCTCTAATCCATTATTTTAAGTGTCAGATTCTCTCCTGCAATATGTGTATACAACATTTGAATGGTAAAATAAAAGAGTTTAGAGGTTGATTTGTGTGGGAGGTCTATGCACATGATGGGGATGTGACTCAAAGTCAGTGAAAGAAAATGGAAAACAAAATTTGTTTTGGTGGGTCAGGCCATAAATGTAAACTCAGCAACAGACATCACTTCTTTTTTGCTACAGGTCAGTAACAATCTGTAAAAAAGGGCACAAGACAAAGATTTCCAGCTTTCTCTGCATGGCACTTGTGAATCCTGAGCAAGAAGCACTGTGTGGTATTTTTTTATATTTTTATTCTGCTCCTTTTTACAAACATGCACAAGAGGGATGGTGCCTTCCTATTAAATAACAGGATGGGCTTACTACACTGCTCTTTGGACTAACTCCAGTCTATTTAAAATATCTCAATATTTTGAGATATACTTGAGATCAGCTTAAACAGCAACAACATAAAACCCTAACAAAACAAACAAACAGACAAAATTGCAATTTGAACATAAAAGTTTCATGATAAGTCTGTCTGCCATGAAATCCAAGTGATTAAAGAAGGATTGTGATTCAAATACAATATCAATAATATTCATGGCAATTTAATTTGATTTTAATTTTTAATATTTCAACACGAAGTGTTCACTTTTATCTTCATTCTGTCGCTCTTGGTTTGTGGGTTTTATTTAAACGTGGTGTGGTATCTGAATCACAGAATCCCAGAATATCTGGGGTTGAAAGGGAGATCACCTTGTCCAACCTCCCTGATCAAGGAGGTTCACCTGGAGCAGGATTTACAGGACGGTTTTGAATGTCCATGGCAGTTTTTGATGGTTTTGAATGCCCAAGCAGGATTTGAATATTTCCAGAGAAGGAAGAAACCCACAGCCTCCATGGCCAGCCTGTTTCAGTTTTCTGACACCTTCACAGTAAAGTTGTTTTTCTTCATATCCAGATGGAAGTTCCTCTGCATCTCTTTTTCCCACTGCCCCTTGCCCTTCCTCTGGAGGAAGATAGAAAGGGAGATAGAAATGGAGATAGAAATGTTTTACTAACTCCTAGCATGGATTGTAAATCAAGACAAGTCTCTGATCTTCAAAAAAGCAAACAAAAAACCACACAAACCTCCCCAAAAAAAACAACTAAAAAGTCCCAAATCAAACCGAAACAGACTGTGAATAACTTTGTGACAATCTACCAGAACTTAATTTTACTACTTGCAAAAAAAACCCAACAAAACTGAAAAGAACCCTATGGATATGATAGTGATTATATGATCATATAGGATGTATATGATCATATATATTATATGATAGTCATTATATGATTCATGAAATGGATGCCTAGAAAATGTGCAGACAGATGTTTGACATAATGTCTTCCTCACTAAAACAGTTTTATTTCAAAGACATCCTGTTTATTTCTAGACTTTGAATACTTCTAGCTCAAAGTCTTTCTTGTTAGTAAAGGCATTGTCTTGAGGTTGCCACCTAAATATTTAAAATTTACGGGGTTTTAAAGTCTCAAAAACTTATCTATGGTTATTATGCTTGAAATGGGAATAGGGTTTGCAATATACGTCTAATTCAAAGTTGTAATTTTTTCTGTTTTGTTTTGTTTTTGGCTTATGAAGTCACTGAAATAAAGCCAAACAAAGGGAAAAAAAAGTGCAAAACTTTCAATACTTTAACTAATAGCAATGGCATTGTAGTGGCTTGACTTGCTGGGTTCACAAGATCACGCAGTTCACAGAAATTATAGCTTCTAAAACTAAAAAAAATGAGACAAAAGGAGAAAAAAGAGCTTTACTAAAGGAACTAATTTAAAAGACAGCACATATTGTCTCTTCCCAGAAAACATGTTTCCATAACTATAAAGTAACTGCTACACGCAAACATTTCAGGCATTTTATTTCTCCTACTAACATGGAGTATTCTTGAACACAAAATCCATTTTTTATTTTCCAAAGGAAAAGAAAGAATTTACTTTGATTCATGGGAGGAAATTATGATCTGGACTTATCTTACAAGCTGTTTTATCAGGATCTGTGGATCCTTAGGGAACAGTGACTTCTCTGTACTTATCTAGATTTGAAAATTCTGCACATTAAGGAATATTTTTCAACCAGCTTTGCATCAAGGGTGTTTGACACCACAGCAGACAGCAGGAAACCATGGAGATTTCATGTTGGGAATTGCACTGAGACAACTGTGGCAGTCATCTAAGAACAGACCAGTGGCCAGACATTTAAATAAACACAGGTCCTCTGATTTCCGTGGGCCAGAGATCATAAACTGAGTGAAAAATGACTTATTGCCTTAGGGAAAAAAAAAATAAAAATTCTGCACTCTGTAGTACTGTACAAAACACCTCTGAGGAGATAATTCAGGATAATGAAATACTGATAATCACTTCTGGGACCCCAGAATAAGGTCAATTACCCCTATTACTTTATGAGCATGCATATTGAAAGACAATAATTTGTGTTTTCAAGGTACAGGTTTAGTAATGTTGTGCCGTGCATTTGAGTTTGTGCTGATGGTACAATTGATTTATAACACTTTGAGTGTTGAGTCAATTAATTATGTATTTGGATGGATCTATGAGGTAAGGAGCAATATCAACACACCTTATAAACATTTATGTAGTGAACACATGTAAATATTGACAGGAATAACAGAAGTTTAAGAGGAGAAAGCAAAGTGAAGCAAAAATTCCTTTCTACTCTACTATTTTTATTATCCATTTCAATCATTTTACCACTATCTTTTTTAGCTGAAGAAGAAAGTTCTTTTCACAATTTAGAGGTTCTCTTTGAAAAAAAAAAAAAAAAAACCCAAAACCAAAAAACATTTTCACTCATCTGGAGAAATGCCACTAGATTTATACAGGGACCTGAAACTGTAATTTCTGTAAAGACAAGTGAGAGATGTCAAAGCAATGTCTCAGGCCAAAGAGTCTTGGATTCAGTGTTTCTGATTTGGAAAGGATAAAAACCATTCTTTCAGCAGTTCAACTAATCTCAGGGTCAAGTCCTTTCCTGGAATTTCCACTGAACTGCTGGTCAATCATGGGCCTAGGATTGCCTTAACATACCCACTTCAGAGGAAAATCCAGTCCCTTCTGATGTTAAATTACACTTAATGGTGTGATAGAAAGTTTTGTCTAGTCCATTTAAGTTTTAGCTTTAAAAGTGCCAAGAAACCACAGCCATGAGCCACTCTAAAATTTCTTTGTGACCTATTTTTTTTTCTTGAGAAAAATCAAGGAGATAATGTTACAAATTGGAACAAGGTCTTAGTCTGATGATTCATTTACAGGATGAAATGTCTGGATGACAGAAAAACTGTAGTTTTTTAGTTGAAATAGAAAAGGTGTTAATCAGCTACAGAAATTGCTACTTAATCACTACTGGAAAGCCTGTAAGTGAAATATATGACATTATATCCAACACTTAATTACCATATTCACTTGAATTTCATTAATTTCATTATATCCTTGAATTTCAGTCATCCTGTTTCACTTCATTCGTTTGTACTGGACAAAGAAAGCTTTGGGGCATGAAAGAGAAGTGGGCAAAGGAAAATTGTAATTATTTGAACACACATGGACACCTGGTGCTTGCCAAAGCTGCTCTCATTCCTCAGCTGGACAGGAGAGAGAAAATACAACAAAAGGATCAAGATAAGGGCAGGGAGAGATCCCTCAGCAGCTGCAGCCATGGGCAGAGCAGACTGGATTTGAGGAAACCAGTTTAATTCATTACCAATCGGATCTGTCATATTTTCTGAGAAATCCCTTTGCCCAGGATTTCTTCTCCTGGGAAGCTGAGAAGCCTCAGAGAAAAAGGAAAACAATACAATCTCATTTGCTTCTCCCTGTTTTGCTGCCTTGGAATGTGCCTGGAGACCGTTTATCCAACAGGTGGTTGTTTGATTGGTTTCATGTGAATTGTTTTTAATTAATGAGCAATCACCATCAGCTGTGTTAGACTCCGAGTCAGTCATGAGTTTTCATTATTCATTCTTGTTAAGCCTTCTGTTTGTATCCTTTCTCTCTCTTTAGTATAGTTTTAGTATAGCATTATAATATAATATAATATAATATAATATAATATAATATAATATAATATAATATAATATAATATAATATAATATAATATAATATAATATAATATAATATAATATAATATAATATAATATAATATAATATAATATAATATAATATAATATAATTAATATAATATAATATATATAATATAATAAATATAATATAATAATAAATCAGCTTTCTGAGAACACAGAGTCAGATTCCTCATCTCTCACCTCATCCTAGGGACCTCACAAACACCACGTACGTATAATGATGTGAAATGATGTAAAAATATAATACACAGAAAACAAGCAATAAAAATACACAGCAGGAAAACCATAAATTTATATTTCTCTGGTTGTAAGAATATGCCTTAAGTGAGAAACTGCATTGGGTAAGATGGTGAAGGGTTTGCAATGCAGGAGTGTGGTTGTGTAGAATATGTTAAGAGTTTAGAAGTTATAGCAGGAGCATTTGTGTACATGTGAGACAGAAGCCATTGGACAAGAGTACCCACATTGCCACAGAAGTAAGTAAAGGATAGAAAGGTTAGAAAAGCAAAATAAACCCTGTGGCTTATTATTATAAACTCTCTATTGGGTTAGATATATCTGTATTTCCTTGTAATGAAGAAACTTGTGACTACCCTTGAGCTATGGCAAAATGCTTGCTCATTTGAAATGTTCCTGTTCACGATGATCACCTGAGCAATAAATTGTTCTTCGCCCACAAATAGTCCCATCCCTTCATTAAAAGCAGCAACAATGACACTTCAGGAATGGATTTCTCCAGCATGGATCAGTTTCATGGGGTCAGTCCTTCAGGAATTTTCCTCATGTGGGTCCCTCCCACAGGGTCAATCCTTCAGGAATAGACTTCTCCAGCTTGGATCACTTCCATGGGGTCCGTCCTTCAGGAACTTTCTGTGGGTTCCTCATGTGGGCCCCTCCCACAGGGTCAGTCCCTCAGGAATGGATTTCTCCAGCATGGACAACTTCCACAGGGTCAGTTCTTGAGGAACCTTCTGTGGGTTCCTCATGTGGGTCCCTCCCACAGGTTCAGTCCTTCAGGAATGGATTTCTCCATCATGGATCACTTCCACGGGGTCAGTCCTTCAGGAACCTTCTGCTCACATCTGGGTCTCTCCCACAGGTTCAGTCCTTCAGGAATGGATTTCTCCAGCATGGATCATTTCCATGGGGTCAGTCCTTCAGGAATTTTCCTCACGTGGGCTCCTCCTACACAATCAGCCCTTCAGGAATGGATTTCTCCCTCATGGGTCACTTCCACGGGGTCAGTCCTTCAGGAAAGGGCTGCTGTGAGTGGTTCCTCCACGGGATCAGTCCTTCAGGCACATCCTGCCCCTGCGTGGGTCTCTTTCTGTGGTGTCAGCCCTTCCAGAACATCTGGCTGCTTCAGGCCTCTCCCACGAGGTCACGAATCCTGAGATCAATCCTGCTCCGTTGTGGGTTCCTCTTCCCGCCACGACATAGGATGAAAACCAGGAAATTCTACCCCAAATATTATTGAAAAAATCAGATATCCTGTGATTGCAGGACACTTAAGGAATTATCTGCTTTCCACTACAGGATCATTTTACTCTCCATGATGAAAAAGACACTATACTATGTCCACTATAACTATGTCCACTAAAGTTAGTGGACAAAAATAATATTTTCAGGTACTATTAATAGATGATTGCTTATTTTGCATAAACTCACACCCTTATAACTATGCAGGAAGAAAAAAATTGTGTTTCCTACAGTTTCTTTTTCTTTTTTTCTGAAAGAGTTATCCAAAGGAGAAAAATATAAAAGAAAGTTGGAGCTTATTTTATTTTCTTTTTGTATTTTCTATGCTCTATACTTCATAAGAATGGAAATACTAATATTTTCTTTGGATAAACATAGCCATGAAAGTATTCACAAAGCAGGAAACCTATTCAAATCTCTCTTTTTAGCTTTTTTAAAGGTGGAAAGGGGAAGAATAAGAACATTTCTTTTCAAATCAGCTACATCAGCTGTAAAATGAAATATCTGTGAAATGTCTCACATTAGTCACTGTATACAAATTGTAAGTATCATTCTTTTTGTTAAACACATAATTGCAGAGTGCTCAGAACTATGAGATCCATCAAAAAAATGTGATTAGTTAAAGACATTCATGTAGGCTGTTCAAAAAATGCTGTGATTTTGCCAGTGCTTCTTGAAGGCAGTGATTTCAGCCTTTGTAGTCTTTCACTGCAGTAATAAACAGGGCAAGAAAAAGACACAGAAAATAAATATATAAAATATAATAATTAAAAAAATCATTTCACCAGGCAGATTCAGCAAGGCAATCCAAAGCTAATGGGAAGGAACCATTAAAGAAAGTCAAGGATTCTCCTGATGTGGTAGTTTCAGGGGTAGGCAGGCCAGTGACAAGTTTTACATCTATGACTGTGGTTTGAAGGAGGTATTTTGGAATGGAGGCAAATATCCTGGGCTCCACATTTCCTTAGGAAAATAAAACAATTCCACACTACTTTCTAATAACTTTTGAAGAGTCCTGAGTTATGTAGGTATCTAAAGGCTTCATGTTCCCAAGAAGAGGAAGGGGACAGGAACATATCAACATCTGGCACGCCTTTCTCAAAGAGGAAAAAGATATTTTGGTGTAAGTCCTTGTCATGGAACAGGCTGTCCAGGGATGTGGCCGAGTCACCACTTCTGGAGGTACTTAAAAAAATGTGTAAATTTGGGTTTGTGGTTCCCAGAGGTCTCCTTTCTACTCTGTATAACAATGGGTTATTTCTCCTTCTCCAGCCACCAAGGGCATCACTGTCTGTCACGACTGGCCAGATGTCATGGAGAGTGTCTGGGACACTGCACCATTCCCTCTGGAGTCCAGGATGCACCTTGTCAGGAACCGCAGGTCTGTGCACGTTCGTGTCCATCTCAAGCTTGACTTTCTCCTGTGATGGCACCAACCTCACTCCTCCAGGCCCTGTCTTGATTTCCAGGGACTTGAGCAATGTGGGAAGATGGATTACAGTTGGAAACCAAGGGACAAAGATTTGCTGAGCACTTTGATGTTCCCCATGTTGGCTGTCACCTGCTTTCCTGTCTTATTGACAGGGCACCAAGGGGGGCACCTTTTCCTTCACACACATCTTCTGGCCAGTGTACTCTGTAAAAGCTCTCATTGTTATAAAAATTCCTTGCCAAATTCTGTTCCAGCTGTGCTTTACCTTTCCTAACCCCATCTCTCCACACGCAGGCAAGTGTCCCTGTATTCTTCCCAGTACAGACATCCCTGGTCCCATTACTGGGATATTTCCTTCTTTTAGTTTGACCCAAAAAGTCCTTCCCGAGCCATGCTGGTCTCTGCCTCTGTTGCCCAATTTTTTGCATGTTGGAATCGAGACCACTTGCACTTTCAAAAATGCCCTTAAGAATTCCTGGTTGGGTTTTCCTCCTTTTTCACCAAGGACAGTGGATTCCCAAGGAATCCCATCCACTAGTTGCTTAAAAGTCAACAGGTTTGTTCCCCTAAAATCCAGGATCCTGACTCTACTCATTATTGCGTGTTACACCAGGCCACAGCCACTCTAGCAAATGCTGCCACCAACACTGACATCCCTAATTAATTCTTCCATGTTGGAACAGGCCCAGCAATGCTCCTCAGGTGAATCCCATCACTTCCAAAGGCTTCCCAAAGGTTTATCCACCATCGCAGGAGGCAAAACCCGGAGTGTGGCACTGGCCACACTTTCACCTGTTCCTTCCTAAACCCCTGATTCTGACTGGAAAGACAGAGGACAGCACCCCCAGTGCTCCACATCCTTTTAAAACTTTACTCAAGGGGACACACAGCCTGGTCTGGCCGTTCTAAATTGCCACATTGCTGGAATTTTAGGAACCGTAGGAACCGTCAAACCCCCTGGCAGACAGAAAATTGCTCTAGAGAGAATTGTCTGCATGAGTGTTTTGGTGCCTCCCAGTAAGAAATCTCCAATAAATGATGGTGTCTATGTTTTTTCTTTTTCTGCTGGTGGGTGGTTGCAGCAGCTTTGCATGGTTGGCTTCTCCTGGATCCTGTCCATCACTCATGTGCTCCTCATTTACCACCCCTAGACTCTGATATGCAGTTTAGGGGACAGGGAAAGATTCAGGAGCAGTTCAGGGGGCAGGGTAAAGATTTTCCTTCCTCACAAGCAGAAATGCAACATGGTTTAGGACTTCTCGTCCTCTTTCCACAAAACAAAATATGTCAGATGTCATGGAGAGTGGCATATTTATAACCAAACTATCTAGATAATGACATGCAATAGGTTGGGATTACCACAGTAAATCCCAATCTTGTCTAATTTATAAGGACCAATAGAGAAAGGCTCTGTGTTTTTTATTTTTGTTTTGCTTTCCACATGTAAACATGCCTCCCTTTGATGTTAAGACTTTAACAGTTTCTGTATTGTCATCACATACTTAATCAAATTTTTCTGTGCTTTTAAAAAGTAAACTGCATGGGAAGAAAGCCCGTGACAGAGAAATACTGATACATATATATAGTAAAAGAATGATCTGATTTCTTGTAAAATTGCAGAATAATTTTTTACTTGCACAATATAGCAATCCAGGACGATTTTGAGCATATGCTAATTTAAGGAATTTATCACAAGGAAGTAGACTCTGTTCCTCTTGGCTTTCTACCCAGGATTATTATGGAAACTCAGGGAAGCAGGGAAGGCAGCTGGCTCTTTGTCTGGGACAGACTCAGCCTTCCTTATGTCTTCTGATGACTCCAGGGAAAGGAATAGTTCAGCAACTCCCCTTAAGAACTGCCCCAAGAATGCCTCCAAATGGCTTTTCTTCCCTCCCTTAAGGTCAGGATCCCTCAGCACGTTCTGAGATTTGGTCTTTGATTTGCCGTGAGGCGCCTGCAGGGATGGGATCTACCTTCCCTCCGTGGTTTTACAGCTCAACTCTAAGTGCTTTCAGTCGTGCCCAGTGCATCAATTTATTGCTCTCACCATCCTTGCTGGATTAATTTATTTAATTTGCATTCATTTAATTTGTCACATTTCAGTTTGGCCCTCACATCACACCATGGTCCAGCCCAAATTGGCCAATAAAGCAGTGGGTCCACTTCTAGCAGTCAAAATTCTTTTTTCTGTCTCCATATAGTCACTTTTTTATTTTAAATATGTTAAAAAGTTGACTTTTCTTCTCTGTGCAAGATGTTTCTGGGTAAACCTGGTGGGTTTTTTTGTCTGCAGCTCTCCTGCTTGTGATGTGCTGACCATCTTCTATTTCTGCAGTTTCTAAGTACAATACCCCTCAGGGGAAATCATAGCTTTAAATGCTGATTGGGTATACATGTCAAGGGGTAGGCATGCAATTATATACATGTATATGGCAAAATTAAAAATGCTAATCTCCCCTGTTTGAGATTTTAGCACTTGGGAAAATTTCAGGAGCTTAAAGGAGTAACATACTATAATTTTTCCTAAATCATTTTAATACATTGACGTGCATGTGAGCCACTGAACACAAGCTCTGTCTCAGGGTACAACTATTTATATATCATATTTCTATTTTAGAGCAAGTGCTGTCTTCGCATCAGCAGACTTCTTCCCTCACCTGTCCACAGAGCAGACTGCTGACAAGTTGTCCTGATAACAGCTTGAAAGCAGAAGGAACAAAGCATATAAAAATATGGCATTTTGATTTTTTTTTTTTTTTTTTAGGTAACAAAGCTTAAAAAAAGACCTGATATGCTGTTCCAGGTCATGAATTCACTTGGTGTGAAACTGTGATATTGCCAAATACTTTCACATACCTGTGCAAAAGCAACAGGTATAAATGGAAACAAAGAACTCAAGTGTTACATTCAAGGTGCTAATAAGATACAGGCCTACATTTTTAGACTGAAGCATTTTTAGATTTCGACTATTTTTTTGGTCTGAGAGTGAATCAATCTTGCCAAGGGGACAGAGTCAAAGCAGCTTCAAAGCCACCCGGATGGTTGAAATGGGAGATCTGTACAAAGCACAGACTCCATCTTCCAATTTGCCAACTTTTGGAACTGGGATAACCAACACAGGCAGGGGTGGAAGGTCCAAACCCCTTCATAAAGAGTAAATGGGAAGGAGCTTACCTGCAGTTGGGATGCTGCCATAAATATTAGTAATTATCTGTTTTCTTGAGGTACAATGGTGCATCTATTATTTAACATCTGTCTAAACTGTTCTGCCTGTGAATATCTGATTCAAGCTTCTCTGAATAGCTTTTTTTTTTATTTGTGAGAGTATAAAATATAACTTCCTTTAGGACTTTCATGTATGGCACAGTTTAATTTTACTCCAGTTAAGTCATGGTGTTTTCACAAGGTTAAAATGCAAAATGCCCCTCCAAATTTCTTGTGCAATTTTTTCCCAAGAGTTCTTCTGTTTGCTTCGGTATTGGGTGAAACCTCACGTGCAGAGAGGCAGCATTATTACAGACAGAAATTCAACAAATATTTTCACAACAATTCTTTAATTAAGAATGGGATAAAAGGATTGTAGCAGTCAATGACACAGAGAGTGGGTGTAGCCCAGAACTGATTCCCATGTTTTTAGTGAATTCTGAAGATGAAAGATGAAAACTTTTTCTTTTTCTTTTTCTTTTTCTTTTTCTTTTTCTTTTTCTTTTTCTTTTTCTTTTTCTTTTTCTTTTTTTCTTTCTCACTTTTATTTAACAATAAAGGAAGTCATGAACACCTGATTCCCTTCTGTTCTTTCTTGGGATTTTTTAAGAACCTAAGGTTTGATAATTCAATACAGTAATGCAAAACAGGTGTTATTTATTTGTGCATCTACTCATTACCCACAATTTCCCACAGATTTTAGTCTTTTTCTCTGAATCAACTCAGAGCACCTGTAAGAGGCACTCATCCTGTGTATCTGGCTGCACCATGACAAGAAATGTAAAGACAATCACAGGTTTATGAGGATTTTGCTCTGAATTTCATAACACAAAACAATGCACCCCATTCCTAGGCTGCTTTTCTTATTCCCTTGCAGACACAGATGAGACAAAAAGACAGCCAGGATAGCTGTTTAAAAACTATTAAAACAGGTTTTCTGTGGCATTTAGAGATAGTGAAAGCAATGTCCTGGCTTTCACAAGAGTGCTCTAAAAGTTGGTGAGTTCAAGTTTTGCCTCTCGATTGCTTGGAGGAGGAAATGTCTGCGTGACCTACTGCCTCTGAATGTCCCTTTTTTGTAAGAAAACAACCCAGGATCCTTCAAACATAAACCCCCGTCTGGCTAGGTCATTGTGCTGCTTTAAATTTTCATGCCTAAAATTTTGGGAGGGAACACTTGGGGTGTTTTAAGTCCAGTATGGTGCACACGCAGAGCCCAAATTCACAGAACCTTTGAATCCTGGAGTCACTTGTGCTGCAAGAGACCTTAAATGTCATTGGTTCCAACATTAATTAAGTCTGGACTCACTGATCTGAGGGGTCTTTTCCAACCTAAATGATTCAGAGGTTCTGTAATGATTAAGAGATGAGATCTCACTTTTCGGGGTACACAAAACAGAGAGTACTTTGGACCTTATTAGCATAAGAGATTTGATAACAGCATGCCTTGGCAATAGCAAACAGAACTTTGAGGATTAAACCAAGATTGCAAGAAGATCAAATCAGATTGGTTTACTGGGGAAAAAGAAAATTACATCAGACTTCTGCAAGCAAGAGGTGTTTAAAATGTGCAAGTTTGTTTATGTGATGATTAACCCAACCACTGTAGTAAAATATTACTAGTCTAGGAATAAATATATAAGCAATTGTACTCCACAATAAATTTGGATTCTTTGACCATCTCAAAGCCTTCTCCTCATCACTGATACTCACTTGGTTTGCTTGCAACAGATTCCTTCTTTGGAAAAATTTCTGCTCAAGAAAATAAATGTTTTGGTTTATGTTCTGTAAATGCAGAGGCTGCACCGAGAGGGAATCTGCAGGTGAATCACAGGCTTCTCCTCTAGGAGAAAAACTACAGGAGATGCCCCGTGTTCTGCTGCTTCCCAGATATACATTGGTTAACTAGAAATTGCAATTTCCCCCTTACAAGATCCACAGCCGTGGCGTGGCCATGCATCAGGCGCTCTCTGCTGGGTTCCACCATTCACACACTGTGACACACAGTTTTGGGAGTCACCTATAAGCAGAATAAACTTTGCTTTTGTGTTGGTGCCAATCACAAGAGACAGAAAGGCCAAGAGGTGCCTGCAGCAAGGGCAGGCTGTTCTCCACACCTTTACCATGCTCATGGCATTTGTGAACCTGGTCATGAATGCTGCCAGGTCGGATTGGGAAATGAGGGGGTCACATACCCATAAAGGAATAAATTCTTCCCTCTGTGAGGGAGGTGAGGCTCTGGCACAGGGCAGCCAGAGAAGCTGTGGGTGCCCCTGGATCCCTGGAAGTGTCCATGGTCAGGCTGGACCAACCTGGGATGGTGGAAGGTGTCCCTGCCATGGCAGGGGATGGGACAGGTTGATTTTTAATGTCCCTTCCAGCCCAAACCTTTCCATGAGATCCAGTTTCAAATATGTCGTGCAGACATGCAATATCTAAATGTCTCTTGATTGAAAAAGTGAATATCCGTCCCCTAAAAAGAGTTTCATTTCAGGTGGGTGAGCTGTAAGAGTTTTTTCACACATTCATCTGCAAGGCCTGTGCTCCACCGGTGCTGTGTCAGAGTTTCAGTGGTGCTGGAGCCAGAGCTCTTCCACCCACCACAGGACTAAATCTTGGCTTACACACCCTCTAGCAGGCAGGCAGGCAGGCTCAGGTTAAATCCTGGGACATTGTCAGGACCCAGAACATCCCTCTGGCTGTCCAGGATGGCCCAGACCCCTGCCAGGGGGTTCAGAGACCCTGGCACAGAGCCCAAGATGCCCCTGCGGGTTTGATTATGACCCCTGGAGCAAATTACCAACCTTGTATGAAGATCAGCAAGCCACAGCAGTTTAGGTAGAGTGATAGTGAAGTTATCACGGGGCAGAAAAGTAGATTTTAGGGTTTTGGTATGGGGTTCAGGGGGCAAGATGGAGGGAACTGGGTGTGTCCAGCCTTTCTCCTTCTTCTTCTTGGCCTCCATCTTCTGCTGTGGCGCTGGCACTTACAGATTGGTTTAGAGTAGAAGCTCACTGTCAACATAGGTGATGGGTATGGGAAAGTATTGTAAACGTTGCACACGTAGTTTTTAGTATAAAGACATAACACCGCCCAGGGGCAGGCAGAGTGCCTGGAACTGTCCTGCTGGATGGACCTTGGCAGGGCAGGAGAAAGAATTTTATAGATAAGAAACAATACTTGCACATCCTCACTCTTCTGGGAAGAAACAGAGCTGAATTCTTGGGGTTTCATCCAATGATTGCCTTAAGATATATAAGAATACTCCTGAGACCTGGTGTCCCATTTGCTCCACAAAGATCCTTTCACAAGTCCCATTTCCATCACAAAGACCACAAAAATCTGTGTGTAATCACAGGAGTTCTTCACCCTTCACCCTCTTCCTGAAAGAAGATGCAGCTCTCTCCCTGTGTCCCAAACCCTGGCTCGTATTTGTAGGTTTTAACCTCTGAGTATGACAGTGAAGGGAAAATGGGAGACAGGACAATTGTCCTCACGTCAAATCTCGCCACCTTCAAGGGCTCTCTCTAACAGGTGCATTATTATGACCAAGAATACCTTCGGATCTCCCTCCACACTCAGCAGAAATGACTCTCCCTCTTTATTGTCATGCCAACAGTGGGTATCTGCCGAGTTCTGAATGCACCAACACCCACAGGCAGCTGATTTGGCCTTTTGTGCAGCCACCTCAGTTTGCCAGTCACCTACTGAATGCTTATTTTTGTCCTTCGCCATCTTTGTCTTTGCTCTCAGTTGTGTAGAGCTCTAAAGCATCCCTGTTGCAGTTACATTTTTGACAAGGAGGAACCCAGATCTTCAGATGTTTCACGTGGGAATTGAGAATTACAGCATCATTAAAGTGAAACTGCCTCCACACCTCCTAGGAACCACACAGGGATGTTAAAGATCTCTTTTTTTTTGGCATCTGAAACAAATTCCAGGTCTGGGAGACACGAAAATGTCCTCAGCCCAAGATTCTTGATCTCTAAGGGCAAGCTCTTAGCATTTCTTTTTTGTTTTTTTTTTTTTTTCCCTAAGCCTTATTCACACTTTTATGATCTGAACGACAGAAGCGTGAGCTTCACTTGCTCGTTTTACAGCTTAAGGACTGAGAAAGGGCAAGCACCACGTGGGTGAGACACAGAGAAGCTCAGAGCTTCAGGGAAAAGGTCACTGGGGCAAACAGTAGAGGAAGCAGCTCAAATGAGTGAGAGATGGTGGCAGATTTTGGTATGAGAGATGCGGCAGGAAGTCAAGAAAGAGAGCACTGCTTTATGAGAAGAAACCAGAATGACTCATATGCCTGTTGGAAACAACCTCTGGAAAGCAGAGAGGATCTTTTTGGGCGCATGGGTACAAACAAACAAAGCAAACCAACCAAACCAAACCAACCAAACCAAACCATCCAAACAAAAAAAAACCAAAAAATCAAACCAACCAACCAACCAACAAAAAACAAAAAAAAAACCCTCCAAAAAAAACCCAAAAACACCAACCAAAAAAAAAAAAAAACCCAAAAAAACTCCAAAAACACCAACCAAAAAAAAAAAAAACAACCCAAAAAAAACCCAAAAAAAATCAAAACCAGCCAACCAATCAACCAAAAAAAAAACCAACCAAAAAAAAAACACCCCAAAAATCTCACAGCCAGCCAGACAAGTCATGCTGAATCTGAACCCCACAACACCAAGCTTAAACAGCTGAGACAGGGGGAGGACATTTTTCAAGCCCTCAATATGCTTTTATCTTCCTGGGTTTGACAATCCGAGTGTGAATCAGGGATTACTGAGTATTAGAAGGAAAAATCTGCTTGAGCATGGCAACAGCGCTTGCAATGTCATAAATATTCTAGCCCAGCTTTGGTGGTGAAGAGTGTCTTTTTCAAGTGTGTGCACAGCCTGTGAATTGATTATCTCCACCTAATGTTCCTCTTTAGGGCCTCTACTCAGCTGCAGAGTGGAGAACAGCTGATCAGAATCAAATATTTTATGGCAGCTGAAAGCAGATGCCTGTCTGGGAGATCATGTGGCATGTTAAATAAAATAACTAACAGGCATTTACCTCTTTTACCACGGAAATGCATCCTTGCCCAAGAAGCAGGAAGGTGTTGGCTTTGCTGATTTGTCCAATTTTTAAAGAATTTTTAGCAAAAGCTTTGTCTTTTAGTCCAGAATGTACTGATACAGATTACCACCACAAGAGGCTGAGATGTCATTTCATTTCCTCCCCTCTTCCTTAGCCTTTCTCTTCATACTCAGAGGGCAAAATATAATAATTTTAGAAGTGGACCTATTGTCACATAGCTGCATAATGGGTTGTTTACTGGGAACAACAATAATTTGATAATATTGAAATGACTGGATTTTGTAATCACTGGATTTTGCAATTACCTGAAACTGGTTCTGTTTCAACCAAGGGACTGATACTTTGTAATTGTTAATGTACTGAAGTCTGAAGACCACCACAAAATTCTGGAAATTCAGTCTGAAATGGTGGTGTTTGATACAAGAGGGCGCAGCCTGTGCACAGTACAGGTCAAATGAAGGCATTTTCTTAATTTCATCTCAATTTTCAGCACTTTTGAAATGTTAATTTTTGTTGTAAATTTGTTTGCTGCAAGTTCTTGAAGGGTAACAAAGGGATTTTTTTTCATAAACCTCACAGATTATGTACAATAATGCATTATGTTTATTCCTTATTTTGTTCTTTTTTTGTTTTTTGGGTTTTTGTGTGGTTTTTTTGTTGTTGTTTTTTGGTTTTGTTTTTGTTTTTTTGGAGTTCTTTCTCTATGTGTGTGTGCCCTTTTTCATAATTGTATTTGGATCCTGGAGTATTTTAAAGATCTGTCAATATTTTTTTCACAGGATTTTTATTTTTTTAATTTATTTTAGTTAAAGAATCAGTGCTATGCAAGCAGGAAGACTATTTTGAGGAGGATAAATTAGAATGCACAGCATGGATGGAGACTCTAAGAATATCCAAAACATTGAAAAATCATATCATCCTTAACTACTTGTAATTTTTCCACATTTTAAGGTAATGAGTTCTAATCTGGAGTTATTTGGTGCAGAACAGTTTCCAACAATACATTATAGTGAACTAAGTGTTTTGCTCCACAAATTCCCTTTAAACGTTGGTGCATGCAGTATTGGTAGGCTAATTGCACATTTCTGGGAATTATTTTATTCTTCTGCCTTGAATACTCAAGGATGACTTTGTTGCATGGGACAGGAGTTGCACTGAGTGATCCTTGTGGGTCCCTTCCAGCTCTGGACGGTCCAATGGTTAATTCTACCCAACAGAGGGGTTAAGTGACCACATTTTATTCTCCTTGTTCGGTGTTTTATCATGACACTCTGCAGGGTGTTTATGTATGTGTCATATTTGCATTTCCACTTTTCTTTTCTCCATCTTTCTCCAGAAAGACAGAACGGATTTTGCACCTTGACAGGATGATGGCAGCATCCTAATGTTTAATATTTCTGAAATCTGCCTTAGGGAAATCACTAGCATAAGGGGGTTTTGATAACATAAAATCATGGAAGCAAATTATCACAGAATAATGGTTTGGGTGGGGAGGGACCTTAAATCCCACCCAGTGCCACCCCAGCCATGTCAGGGACACCTCCCAGTGTCCCAGTGTCCAGCCTGGCCTTGGGCAGTGCCAGGGATGCAGGGGCAGCCCCAGGTGCTCTGGGCACCTGCATCAGGTTCTCACCCCCTCCATTGTGAGGATAAAGATGCTCCCTGTAGTATCCAAAGCTCGACGTTACAAAATTATGAGGTTTGAGAGGCGTCACGTGTTATTATACATAGGAACAGGAAATACATCATTTGAACGTAAGCAGAAATGCAATACACATGTGCCATCAATGCCTCAAAAAAAAAAAAACCCAACCAAAAAAAAAAAAAAAAACCCACAAAGAAGCCCTTTCAATAAATTAAAGAATGAAAGAACCAAAACTGCCCTAGTGGTTTCCTGTCCACATTAACAAAATTATTTCTGTCTCAAATACAGTTTCTAGTAAAAATTTGGTGACTAGCTATGGATAGGATGTTATTGATGCAACCTGATGGATAGCAGATCTGAATTTTAGTCCATAGAATGACAGAATATTTGGGGCTGGCAGGTTCCTCTGGAGCTGCCCCAGCCCAGCCCTGGTGCATCCCCCAGGAAGGTGCAGCTGGGGCTGGGATGTCTCCAGCCAGGGACACTCCAGGCCCTCCCTGGGCAGCTGTTCCAGGGCTCTGCTGTCCCTCCATGGACACAAGTTCTCCCTCCTGCTGCCCTGCACCTTGCTGCCCTTTATTTGATGGCCACTGCTGCTCATCCTGGCACTGGCAGCACTGAAAAGTTGATAAGCCTTTTAATAGAAATTTTTTCTGGGTTAACAGATGGTCTTTAAAGACAATTAACTGCAATTAGAGGGGGAAAAAAAAGAGAGTTCCCTTTAAATGTGTTTGGTTTTGTTCCTTTTCCTCGACCAATCTTAGGGATTGAAGGAAACCATATAGTGTCCTGTAAGGGAGCTTGAGACATTGTGGGAAAACTGGAAATGATTTTCTGACCCGTAGCCAAAAGGGATGGTGTGTCCTCTGTTGTGTCTCAGCCAATGATCACCACTGGGGAAACACCTAAAAATTGGGGTTTGTGGAAAATATGTAAGCTCACATTAATTACAGAGGTTTTTCTCATAGAATATTTGTTTATTCTTACAAACTGTAACTTACAAACTGTACTCTTCAGGTCAAATTTCTGACATCTGCAGGCAGACAGCATGACTAACCCAGCCAAGATGTTATTTATTTTAGATTTCAGCCTTACATTAATTTTTATGCCAGCAGAGACCTTCAGTAGCAGGCTTCACTGAAGTCACTTCAATTCAATACATAATTCAGGAGAGGTTTTGCAGTTTTATATATGTGTTTACTTATACCTGCATGCTTTCCTTTTATATTTATACGTAGATTATTCACTGCCAAAATACTTTTGCAAAACTTTATTGTGACGGTGTTTATTCGAAATGGTCAATAAATAATGTGTGAGTAAGTGTGTGAAATTATTTCACATCCCCGCTACAAAAATACATAAATTAGAATCACATAACAGATTTCAGAAAAATCTATACTGGAATGCAAAACAGTTTATTTTTGACAGGAGACACTTTTAGGCATTTAACACATTCATTTTTACTTGTCAGCAAAATAATTCTTGGGGAAAAGAAGTTTTAAAGCAGCTGTTCTTTTCTTTCTGTGGGCTTTCAAGATTTGCTCAATTTATCCAGGGGGAGACTCTAGGTAGACTCCTGATAATAAGTAGAAGAGAATATGCATTATTCAATAGATTGACCTATATGCAAATGAACAGAGCATAAACATTTTAATCTAAAAGTGCTTTTGCTTATATAATTGTGAAACCACCAAAACTGCACCTCTGAACTTCACAAAATAATATTGGCTTTAATGAATTGGTTCTGAGTGGTGCTTTGAGACAACAGAGTCTGATGGAGGGAGCTGTGGCCTGAGAGCCGCAAACCCTGGATTCCGGCTCTTGGTCCTGGCTTTCTGCCAGAGGGAAATTGTGGCCCTTTTGAGCTAAGATTTCTTTTTCCTATTAAAACTGTAGATTGCATTATTGCAAAGCATTTTAGAAAATGGCGGTTAATGCATTTATGTGTTTGATTTGTATTTGTGAACGGTAACAGCATGTATGTCTTCATACGTGTGTCTGCTCAAAACCACGAAAAATGTTCAACTTTCTGCAGAGATATATAATTTCCTTGTAAACCAAATTGGATGTTTCTCACTGTGAATGTCCTCTGGTATGCTTTTACAGACTTAAGTTCACAGATTAAATATTTTTGTGTTCTCAATCGTGCGTTGTGTTCTCAATTCATATATGCAGAACCACGTATGAATCAACTGTTTCCTTGAATAGTGGGATGAAAATAAGAACAAAAGATAACATATTGCTCCAATTTGATTTAATATGAGAAATTAAGTGGTCCTCCCTAGAATTTTGCTGGAACTGCACACAGAGAACAGATTTTTTTCCCCCTTCTCACTTCTTAAATTATTTTTGAATCTGTGGACAGGAAACTATCTCATTCTTCCTCATTTTTACAGCGACTTTATGGAAGAAAGTCCATATTATATTTTTTTCTTAAGTATTTTTAGCCTTCTTTCTTAATAGCTTGTGTAGAATTTTCTCTAACAAAGGACATATTTTAAAAGGTGGCAAAACTCCTTCTTTCTCATCATAAAGTCTTGAAAAATATAAGGTAATCATGTTATACAACATTGAGCAGTCTAATATTCTGAAGGTCAGAGAATCTATCTATCTATCTATCTATCTATCTATCTATCTATCTATCTATCTATCTATCTATCTATATCTTTGTCTCACTTCAAATTCAGCAGAAAATACATCTCTGCCAGTCACTTTCATCTCAATAAATCCCAGCCTACTAAAAAGCCAGAAAGTGATAGGCATCTGCAGAGATTGCCTCGCCCCACATCATGATAAGTGGAAATACAAAAATAAGGAAATGTAAGAACCTAGAAATTTCAACCTACATCCTTTGAAAAGCATTGAAACAGATCAGCTGGTTTAGTTTAGGGAGGTTTTTTTTTTCCCCCTGTAACTATCACCCTCATATTGCTTCTATTGAAATTATGAAATATTGCCTATCAAAAATTGTTGCTTTAAGAAGTCCACCTTTAAAGCTGAAGAAAGAGCATTAGGAACAAGCATCACTTGTTTTTTTTGTTCATGTGTGTATATTTCCTGGGTTTTTTTTTTTTGTTTGTTTGGGGTTTTTGTTTGTTTGTTTGTTTGTATTTTTTGTTTGTTTTTTATGTTTTTGTGGTTTGTTTTTTTGGTTTTTGGGTTTTTTTTGTTTGGTTTAGTTTGGTTTGGTTTGGTTTGGTTTGGTTTGGTTTGGTTTGGTTTGGTTTTCTGGGCCTTTAAATCTCTCATTTTCTCTGCTCAAATGAAAGCGGACATTAACCTCCCAGACATTCCTTTCATGACACACTGCCAGGGCATGTGTTTTTTGTGACAGAAATGTAGCTCCATGTTGGGAAAGAAACATGGATTAAAGTGTCCCATAGGAAATGAAACTGAGGAGAGAGAGGAAAATGACTTTGTCTAGGTCTTTTATTATATTCCTGGCAAATTGTCTTTATTCATGTTTGCTTTTATCTTTTTTTATTTTTTGTCGCTATCATGAAGCCATGGGATGGTTTGGATTCTAAGAGACATAAAAGAGCTCCTTTTAACACTTCAGCCTTCCATAACATAACACAGCAACTCATTTAAGCTATTCTCTGGTAATTTCTTGCTTCAAGTACATCTTCCTTTGTACACACAAATACGGACACCCACTCCCAACACAGCAATCCAAATTCCAAGAGAATTAAAGGAGAAAATACAGACGTATTGAAGTTTAGTGTTTGCCCCAAATTGCTTTTGTTGACTTGTCCCAGTTTAAAACCCTTACTCCGATTTTTTACCGTTGCATGAGGTCTCAGTTGGTCACAAAATCAGTTTCACTTGGTGTTTGATTCAACCTCCATGCTCACTTCAGAACACCGCATACAGCAATTGAAATATTTTAATGCAGAAACACAGCTTAATCTCTTTTTTTTTAAAGCTCTTCCATAGAGATTAAAAAAAAAGCAGCTCTAGAACATTGTTATCCCCATAAGAACCCTATTTAGAAGCCAATCTGTCCATGCCCAAAGTTTTCTGTGCCTAAATAGGGCAATATATGCACCATTACCTCTTACACTTAATAAATTATTGGTCTTTATAGTGGCCATCAAGTTTCTGATTTGCTGTTGCTGATGAAACATAAGATAGAAGAAGCCAACTTAAGCTCCAGATGTATTTTTGCATACACTTTATGCCTTTTATGGGACTCTTATTTTAATTTTATAAAACTGAACTAAACATCTCTTCGTATAAGAAGCAAAAATCTGCAGCCTTGTTGCTCAGGGATATTAAATAATAAGTTTCTTATATAAGAAAGAAGAAGATTCAAGATTTAAAATGCCTCCAGAAACTTCTGTTCTGCTTGCAGACTCGTCCCCCATGCAGCTGTTCTTTAATAAAAAATAATAAATTTTGTAGGCACTTCTTCCTCCAACAAAAAAAAAAAAAAATCCCCAATGGAAAAAGAAACAAATATCAACACAATCCTTCCTGCTACCCGTTGCCGAGGTGAATGCTCTCCACCTGGGGTGAAGCTCTCACAGATTTTTTTAGCCTACACTGAAATAAACCATGTTTCTCCCCAAAGCTCCGAGCTACCAGCTTGTTCAAGTCTAAATCCCCAGGAAAAAAAGCTTTAAGTTCATGCTGGACCTCGCAGCTGGTCCTGTTTAACCACACCCCTAAAGGAAGCCCAGCTTTGGTGGTGCCTTTTGGAGTTTCTCTCACAGAATTAGGCGTTCCCAGCTTTCATTAGGACCAAGGATACCAGGCATGGTAATTGGATTCTACCCCACCTTTTGGTACCCCTGAAACCTTTGAATCACTGAGGTGTTGGCTATGCCACGAGTAACGAGAGGGGGAAAAAAAACCTCACAGCTCGAGAAAATCTGTGTATTTGTCCTCCAACAGAAGAAACCTCTGAATATCAATCACGCAAAAAGAAACCTCCGAATATCACAGCTTCGCTGCTTTCTGACATCCTGTGTAATGACTGTACTTAACTGCAAATGCACCTTTTAAAGATAATTTTTAAAAAGAGATGTACTCTCTAGAAGCCTGGAGGAACAGCAATTATGTAACAGGGAAAGTATTAATTAATTCCTATCTCAAAATTCCAACGTGTCTTATTAGAAATCTTGCTCCTGGAGGAATTCAAAGTACCGCAATTTTATTTCACACGGGGAATACAAATTTCAGGTGCTTCCTAAAAAAGTCACTTCATTCAGAAAGTCCAACCTGTTAAATGAATTTCATGTGCTGTCACATCTTGCCTGTAGTTCAAAACATGCAGCTGGAGTTCAAGAAAACACACGTGGGAAAGAGGTCATAGAGATGAAGGTTCCACCCCATGGAAAGTTGAATTTTAAGTCTTTGAGAAAATCTGGTGAGAAACTGGATGTGATCTTTACAAATTTGAACTAAACTTAAACTTTCGGAGGCTCCTGCCAGATGAGTTTACCCTCTCCATTCTCATACCACTGACATGCATTACTTTAGTTTGAAAAATAAATCAAAATCAGGATCTGTATCTTTTATCCTGATTTTCTGCCTTTCCCAGCCCGGAGGCTTATGTTTTATTCTTGTGGAAATCAGATCAAAAAGATGGGACAACGAGCATTGAGGATGTTTTTGAGTACAGGAAATGCAGTGCTGTCCTGGGGATCCAGAAACTGAGCAGGTCCCAAAGCTCTGGGACAGCTACTGCTGCGGAAATGCATAAATCTGATATAAATCCATACAAAATGCAGTGTATTTCCCAATCTCTTTCCCTCTGCTCCTTCCCAGCCCTCAACCATCCTGTTTTCATGGTTTTTTTAAAAAAGAATTTGTAGCTCTGGCACTCAGGTTAGGCAATCGTTTTGTCCATCTTGAATTTTATTCATGAAAACCGTGTGAACAGAAAGACAAAACTGTTTGAAAGCCTTGCGCTTTCAACAGTAAAAGGTCAACCATTAAAAAAAAAAAAAATACATTATTTCTATGAAAACACTGACATATTAAGCTCTCCTGATTTAGTTATTCAGATGGTCTTGTGTGATTTTGATACAGCTGAGAGAGGTAGGACTGGAGGAAGCATGAAAATAAATATTACTAAAAATAAATTTTACTGTCCTAAGTGTAAATATATTCAAGTCATAAATCTCACAATGTTGTATGCCTGTGTATGCCTAATGCCTAATACTACTAGGCATTGCCACATATTTTTCTTTCTCTTTTTTTTTTTTTTTTTTGTCTTTTATTTTTACTGTCTTAAACTTGAAACTTCTATAACAAGGTCTGCCACTTGTCAACGGTTCCCATGCTCTCCTCCTTCAGTGAAGGAGCTCTGGGGTAATTTGGGATCTGTTTCTTCAGGCAGCACCTGAGCATTTATTCCACCATTATTCAGTAAAGGTCACATGAAAAGGTAAAATTCAAACTGGGAGGCACTGATTTTAATTTTTTTTTTTTTTTAATAAATTGCAGCTTACATGTCTGGAATGATGCCTCTTCCATGGCTATATGTATATATATATATGTATAAATATGCATATATATGCATATATGTATGTATATATGTGTATATATATATACACAAAGCAGAAAATTGATTGTATTGGTGTGGGACAGTAAGAAATCTACAAAAAAGATTAAAAAGGCAAAGGAAGAAATCTACAATAAAATATTTTACCGGAGCTAGGAAACTTGCCACTTTTTAAATTTCTGCCTCAGTCAGGAGGGAATTTATTCTTCTTTTTCAGAAACAATGAAATTTTTGCAGAGTATTGGTAACATTAGTCACGAGCAATATAAGGAACAATAGGATTAAAAAAAACCAAAAACGAAACAAACAGCAAAGGAGTATCTAAAGAGAAATGTTCCTTCTGCTTTCTGCCCTAGTTTTCTGTACAGAAAATTTATGGTATTTTAGCAGCAGGGCAGAGGCAAGTTCTGTTTGACTGCAGTTCTTGATACACAAAGCATCTAGCTGTAAAAAGGCTTAAAAGGACATTTTCCTACCTAGGGAACTGATGGGAGAGGAGGATGGATTGCATGAAATGAAATGTGGGAATAGGATGAAAGAGAAGATAAGGGGAAGGGAAGGAAGAAGGCAGCAAGGAGGGAAAGTTAAACAACAAATGCCTTAATATACGTGATGGAAGGTGAAAATATACGGAGAATGTAGAGGAAAATCACAGAAAGATCTCAAAATACAGGGGGACAGTGAGAGTGGCACTCTAGGGGAGTCAGCAGATACTTGACCTTTCCCCATCAGAAATAATCCACACAATGGCAGCTAGGATAAATTCTACTGAATTATCTTCAACTGTCATAAGAAATTACCAACTTTGCCAGCTTCCTGACTATTAGTTCTTAACAGTAAACAATCAAAAATCCTGCCCTCTTTCTTTTTTTTATTTTGAATGCAGGGCTAGATGCTGAAGTGTTTTCAGAGCTTGCTTCAAGATACTCACCCCAAGGCATCTTTCCATCACATCTGAGAAATTTCCTTTTTTTCTTTCTTCTCTTTCTTGCTTTCTTGCTTTCTTCTCTTTTCTTGCTTTGCATAGTCATGCGGTTCAGGTCAGTCTACACTGCCCCCTGAAAAAAGGTACCTCCTTCCTTCTCACTGTTTATATTAAAAAAAACCACAAACAAGGATATAAGATATTTAGATAATTTTGAGGAGAGGTTTTGATGAGGAAACTCATGATTAGTTTGATCTCTAATGTTAACAACTGTTGGGCATGTGAAAGATTTTAGCAGTAGGGAGCTGAGTGTCTTGAGAGGTTTTCCTAGCAGGGAGTTCACACCACTAGACTTAATTCATCCTATGGATGTGTGAATTACATTTTTTTTTTCCCCTGCTAGTTGGATAATAAGGCAATTAAGCTTTCTGATGTGTTAATGTGTCAGATTGAAATGTGTTGAGTTGGGTGATGAAGATGACTTAAAAAGAGATTTTTCCAATAGTGAAGTTGGGCTGCTTGAAACCAGTGGTTTGAAAACACAGTAAAGGTAATGGACCATTAATGATGATGGAATGATGTAACTGAGCTGATTGAATAGGGTTTTGTGAAGGATGGTGTGATACAGTATAATTTGTACAGATTACATTATTTGAATTCTCAAATTATACTTTCCTTTTCTTAAGAGAGATCCTCATGAATTTTTTAAAGATTTTCCTGTTTTCCATCTTTTTGTAAAATATCAAGGCAGTACTCACAGCAAACTAGCAAAACATCCCTTTTACTAACACAGAATTAATTCTAGTCACAAAATTAGATTAACCATGAGTACTGATTGCCATGGATATAAGTCTAAACCTATTTTCTAACTACTTCCTTCAATTAGTCAAATTAAACTTAAGTCAAGCTGCATGCCCATAATCTCAGTTCAATCCAACTGTCACTTGGTCACTGAAATAACTATAATTTTGATTTAACCAGTTATTTTATTTTACTTTATTTCACTGTGTTACTCCCTTCTGCAATCATTTTCAACAGACAAGGAACAGCCCTGGAAAGAGTTTATATGTTTGTGTGTATATATATATATATATATATATATATATATATTTATATATATATAAAAACATGCATAGTGATTATAGTTTTAACCTATTTTTTATGCAAGCTCAATCAAGAGGAAATGAAATGTTACACTTATGAAGGTATGCCAAGGGAAAAAACAAAATAAAACAAACCAACTTTAAAATGTACTTTCTGTGATGTTTACCAACTTTTTTCCCCCTGCAGTGCAACTATATTTTCTAGAGAAAAAATGGAGAATAAATAGAGAGCCTTATGTAGTCTTTTATTTACCAGTATTAGGGGATTTGAAGCAGAACTGTTCTGCTGAAGAAATTCAATCTGGCTCCAGGGGAACTGCCTGAGAGTACAGGAATGGCTCTGGTGAGCCAGGAACTGTTGTAGTTGTTACAGGAACAAGAGCAACCAACCAACCAAACAGGTGGGGACAGAAGATAGGAAACAAAGCTGTCCCTGAGTCATGAATATCACCAGTGAGGTGCAAGACTCCAATTTTGCAGGAAATTCTATTTGCTTGATTCCTTTGCCATTGTGTCTATCATGCTTTACCAAACACATGGTGATAACTAGAATAACAAAATAGAACCAACATCTAAAAAGAAGCTCACTCAGAAGTGAGGGGATGACTAAACCCAGAAAACTTTATGTGGTGTTTAAAGCCTCTCATGTGGGTGAAAAAAAGCCCAAGAATGTGGTGGCCCAGAGACACAAATTTCAAACATGAGACAGGACTTTAAATGCAATCTCCTTTGAGAAGGGTGCAGAAGTCAAGAGTGTTCATAGTATAGCATCTAGGAAATGAGTCCTGAAAACAAACGTTGGGATACAGAATCACAGAATCATGGAATGGTTTGGGTTGCAAGGGACCTTAAATCCCATCCAGTGCCACCCCTGCCATGGCAGGGACACCTCCCAGTGTCCCAGTGTCCAGCCTGGCCTTGGGCAGTGCCAGGGATGCAGGGGCAGCCCCAGCTGCTCTGGGCACCCTGTGCCAGGGCCTGCCCACCCTGCCAGGGAACAATTCCTCATTGCCAAGATCCCAGCCAGCCCTGCCCTCTGGCACTGGCAGCCATTGCCTGGCTGCTGTCCCTGCAGCCCTTGGCAATTGTCTGTGTCCATCTTTGCTGCAGCCCCTTCAGGCCCTGCCAGGCCACCCTGAGCTCAGGCCAAAGCTTCTCCTGCCCAGGTGAGCAATGGCAGCTGTGCCAGCCTTTGCTGCCGGCAGAGCTGCTCCATCCCTCTGCCCGTGCTGGAGCCTCCTCTGGCCTGGCTGCAGCAGCTCCAGCTCCTTGCTGGGCTGGCCCAGGGCTGGGGCAGCTCTGCAGGTGGGCTCTGACTGAGGGGCAGAGGGGCAGAATCCCCCCTGCCCTGCTGCCCACGCTGGGCTGGGCCCAGCACGGGGCTCTGGGCTCCGGGCCCAGCACGGGGCTCTGGGCTCCGGGCCCAGCACGGGGCTCTGGGCTCTGGGCCCAGCACGGGGCTCTGGGCTCCGGGCCCAGCACGGGGCTCTGGGCTCCGGGCCCAGCATGGGGCTCTGGGCTCCGGGCCCAGCACGGGGCTCTGGGCTCTGGGCTCTGGGCCCAGCACGGGGCTCTGGGCTCCGGGCCCAGCACGGGGCTCTGGGATCTGGGCTCCGGGCCCAGCACGGAGCTTTAGGGTCCCAGCCCAGCCCAGGCTTTGGGGTCCCAGCCCAGCCCAGGCTTTGGGGTCCCAGCCCTGCCCCACAGCACCCCCAGGGCTCCTCCAGGGCTGCTCCCTCTGCTCAGCCTGGATCCAGCCCGGGGCTGCCCTGACCCAGGGGCAGCACCAGCCCTGGCCTGGTTCAACCTCCTGAGATCCTCATGGGATCCCCTGGGATGTCCAGGTCCCTCTGGATCTGTCCCTCAGGGTTGTCACAACAACCTCTCATGAAGATATTCCACTGCTGAAGCAGCTTATTTATGAAGCTGTGGTTAATGCTGCTGTGGATTTCTCAGAGAGGAAGAAAACACGAGGATTTCACGGCTGTGAGTCATTCAACAAGCAGACACAGCTGTGGCCTATCTGCAGCAGAGAATGATGAAAAGCGAGAACGAGGAAGAACTTGACAAAATGACCTGTTTTTTTTTTACTTTTAAGTTCTCCAATTTATGTTGTGGAACAAAACTGAAATTTTCATGCAGTATTTACTGTATTAGAAAAATAATTGGTGACAGTACAAAATACCATCACTCTGTGAGTTTTTAAACATTTCAAAATGCCACAGCAGAAGCAAATAATTGTTTCTCTAACTAATACTCATGTCAGATTGACTTCAGGGCATAAATAGTTTATATAATGCAATTTAGACTCTGAAATTCTACAGGAGTCCTATCTTACATATTTCAAGTGTTTAGGAGAAGAGATTGTGTACCGTCACCTGCAAACAGTGATCACAAAACGTTTAGTAAAACAGGTGGTTTTAACTTCATTATATTAAATCATATGAGTACAAATGCTCATTCTATTAAGTTTGTAGTAGTATTTCATGTGCTATCTTATGTATGTTTCTAACACTTAGGTGGAAATGTTTAATAGATCATTATTAAACCACTGTTGTGAATGGCTCTGTGTAGAGTGTAGCATTAGGATTTATGTAACAGTGGCAGTATGTGGCAGTAGGCTTTTAAATTTTAGGTATGTTGGTGTAGGGAATTAAAATGTTTGTTTTAAAATGTCATTAAAAAGTATCCAGAGGTCTAAATGTCTTTACTGCATTTAATTTTTAATGAAATATTAATGAAAGGAATTCAATTTCTGGTTTTACCACATGTGATTTCAAATTTGAAACAAGTCTGTAAATTAACAAGGCTGTTCATTATTCATTATAAGTCCAGTGGGTCAAGGATCTTATTTTAATAATATTAAGAGTTTTTTTTCTCACATTTTATTGAGAAGTTCTCATCCCTTCATCACAGTCTTCACAACTTTGCCTTTTCCTCACTCTTCTCACAAGCCTAGCTAGGATTCAGGAATTTACAATTAAAAAAGTGAGAAACTGATAAATTCTTCTGAAACTTCTTAACTACCAAAATTACTTGGGTTTGTGACACTGCTGTTACATTGTCAAATTGTCTCAATTTGCTATGAGAACAATATTCAGAATCAACACTCAGAGCACTCTTTAATAAAAAAACTTAACCTAAGTGCAGTCAATGTTTTTTTTTTCCACCTGAGTATTCAAAATTGCATGTTTCTAGAATGAAAGTAAAAAAAATAGGAATATAGTCCAAAATGTTGTGCCGCTGGAGATTTTTTTTCTCTAAGACACTCAAAAATGCATGGGTTTTTTTTGTTAATTTTTTGTTATGAAACGGATTAAAAGAACACGTGTTAATTTTTTCAAGATTCTGTTTTATTCAAAAAAGTCTGAAATTTTAAAATTCACTGGAAGTTGTGTGTTGCTAAACAAAGATATTGCTGACTTTGGGAAGTTGCCTAGAAATCAGTTGTTGTTTCCTGAATTGGGTAGGGGGAAAAAAAAAAATCTTGAAGATCTGTTTGATCAGGTCTGAGTATTATGAGATTTGGACAGGAGTTGTTTACTTGCTAGCTTTCCCAAAAGCATTTACTGAAATGGTTAGAGGAAAATATATCAAAGCATATCAGCACAACAAGGATCTGAATGTGAGCTTCTCCTGACATCATTTCTCTTTGGATGCAGGCAAATGAGCATCATCACATAACCTGGCTAAAATCTTGGAAGAAAATATGCCAAATACCTCAAAAATATTGAAGACCTGCAGTTGCTTTTGTAGACAAAGAAAGTATGAAGACAGTACTGGCTATGGAGAAGTAAAGCATTCTGCCAGTGGGAATAAATGTTTAATATGATTTAAGAATTTAAGGAATCCTATTTGATTTAAAGAATCATATTTGATTTTTTATTTTTGTTTTGAGTGGTTGCAAACTGAAGTGGTAACCAGGGTGTAGTGCACTAGCCAAATGTAATAAATTAAATAATTTGAAAATTGTGTGACCAAATACAGATAGGTTTGCCAGTGTGCAGAGCAATCACTCGGATGTCAGGAAACTCTAGATATTGAAGTCTGTAACTCTGAACAGAGCCAGGACAAAAAGGTGTACTTTTAACTGGTCACTTTTGGCCAATTTCCTCTAGTGCTGTTTCCCCTTCCTCACTGTGATGGTCAAACTGCAGCTACAAGTAAGGAATATTCTCACTGAACTGTACAATCTTCCTGTGATGATGTACATCCTCAGAAATGGAGCCAGGGACTGCAAACCAAACAAAATAAAACCCCCAAAACAACCAATCAGTCAACCAACCAAGGAAAAAAAACAAAAAAACACCAACCAACCAACCAACCAAAGGAAAAAAAAAAACCCAAACCATCCCACCCCCCCCCAAAAAAATCCCAAACACACTGAACGACAAAAACTCACACAAACAGCAAAGCAAACAACAGAAAAACCCAAATGCAACAAAACCCACAAAAATCGCCAAAACACCAACAGAACTAAACCAAAAAGTTAAAAAACCTAGAAAAGCAAAGAAACAAACAAACAAAAAACCAACAAAACAAACAAAAAAAACCCCACAGAACAAGAGAGCCCTGAAACTCAGCTTTCTTGCTGTTTTTTTTCAACTTCTCCATTGCACATTGCTCTTTTTTATTTTGGTGATTTATACAGACATGCTTTGAACAGCTCCATGATAGGAGACGGAGGAGGGAGGAGACATTGCAACAACCATGACTTTTCTAGGCTTTTAACACCTATATAATAATTTCAAAGCATAAAAGATTTGTAATTAGTGTTTAATTACTAATTTATGGTTGTATTCAATGCAAAAAACATCCCTGCAAAAAATTAGAAAGGATCAAGCTCTGCAGAAAGGAGAGGGGACAAGAAAAGGTGTTGAGCATGAGCTGCATATGGATCAAGGAGGATAAAAGGAAGTCATGAGAGACTGAAAGGTTCAGAGGGTCCCTGAAGACCCAGATATTAGGAAGCATGTGAAAAAAAAAAAAAACCCACGAAAATGTCAATAGAAAGTGTGTGCTTCTCAGGAGATTGGGAAAGGGATCATTTATTTATTTGTCTGTCTTAAAGGTTACCAGTGGAATGACTTTGGTACGGATTGCACAATAAACAATTAAAGCAAGTCAATCCATGGCGCGTGTCACACAAAATGAAATCAGCCCAGAAATGAGCAAACCATTTCCTGCTGAAGTGTCTCACTGTGAGGGTGCAGCCTCAGATTTTCTGGTCCCTGGGAAGAGGATCCAGCACAACCCTCATGCTCACGGCTCGGTGCCACTGAGAAGAGGTGCCTGCAGGAAAAATCCATCCTGTGATAAACCGGCAGTCAGGGAAGAGGGGTTACTGCACTTTGGGGCTATTTGGTTCAGATTTTGCCAATAGCGGAGCATTGGATGAACAGAGAAAATTTTAATGTCTCCACAAAGTATTGATGTAGTCAGTAACCCACCAGAAGAGTCACATATCAAATAGATTCACTTCCTGAGAAATGATAACAACATTTTGTTTGAGTACAAAAGAAATATTAATAATATCGCCTCCTGAATGCATGTTGACATTCATATTCTCAGAACACACCAAAAGCAATAATTATTAATTTTTTGGTCAGAAAATGGAAACAAAAACTTGGAGGCACTCAGACTTCCCCTTTCCTGTCTGCTTTTAATGCTTTCATTTTGGAAATCAGTTGTTTTGTACATCTCAGTGCCATTACACATCTGACCAGATCCCAGTTGAGCCAATATGAAGCTCTAGTGACTGAGAAACCAGAGCTTCAGCAGCCCATCCATGAAAACTCACCAAATGTTTGTGAACTGCTGCTCAGTGGCAAGATGTGAATTGGTACCAGTAAATTTGGCCCAGAGGATGTGGAGAAGTTTCCTGGCTGACATAAAATGACATCTGTTGGACAGGTAAGAGCAGAGGCACTGCAATCAGAGGGCTGCCAGCATAGCACTTAGACTCAGCTCAATCTAGCATGATTAGTTATATCACTCAAAGGTGCTTCTTAAAGGTGGTTTTTTTTTTTTTTTCCCATTCTAAAGATGCATCTCCCTAAAAGCTTCACAGTGGGGGTCCACATTTATTGTGTCCACACCACTGCAGGTCAGAATTGCACATTACACAGTATCTCTCCCCCTTTCTGGCAGCAGCTCTCTGTTTTTCATATCAACCAAAAGGATCTGAAAGTTGAACTCAGATTTTATTTATTTATTTCAACAGTAGGTGACTGCTATTTTCAGGTGAAAGAGCTTTGGAACTTCTAATCTAGAAGATTTTTTGTTCTGATTGCTGTCTTTTTGACACAAATGCTTGACATGTGTTTATAATTTCTGGACAGTAAGTGTGAGAGTCGAAATGGCTTGAGAAACAGCATAACCTGTGATTTTGAACATAACAAAACAAAATAGAAACCTTTCCCTGCATAGCACTTTCTACTGGTATGGCCATGGTCTCTAAAAGAATTTCACTTCAAAATTACATTTAAACAAAACAAATGTTGAACAAAACAAAACAAAACAAAAAGGCAACAAAACCCTCAACAACAACAACAAAAACCAACCAAATCAACAAAAAACCTCAACCCAGAACACAAAAATAAATCCAAAACCATAGAGTGACAGCCTGCCATGAGTGTTGAAGATCTGGTGTGGGTCATGTGCTCATCTTTAGGTTGAGGTGAAAATGGTTCTAGATAGAGTTTGGCCGTATTTTGCATTGCTTTCCATTTCTTGAGTTCCACAACTGGCTGAAGAGGTTGGAGAGATGCTGCACAAGCAGCAAACACTGTATGAGCAGGGGAAGTTATTTCTTCTGGAAAAGCATAGTGATGAGAACACAGCAACCCCACGGAACACCCCAGGCTGGGATAAAGGGGCTGGAAAGCTGGGAAAGGCCACTCCTGACAGGAGCTTGGGGGGCTGGAGCGTGGCCAGGGAAGGGAACGGAGCTGGGAAGGGAATGGAGCCCCAGGAGAGGCTGAGGGAGCTGGGCAGGGGCTCAGCCTGGAGCAAAGGAGGCTCAGGGGCCCTTGTGGCTCTGCACGGCTCCTGCCAGGAGGGCACAGCCGGGGGGGCCGGGCTGTGCTCCAGGGACCAGGGACAGGAGCAGAGGGAACGGCCTCAGGCTGGGCCAGGGCAGGCTCAGGGTGGGCACAGCAGGAATTTCCCCATGGAAAGGGGGCTCAGGAACTGCCTTGGCACTGCCCAGGGGGTTTGGAGTGCCCAGCCCTGCAGGTGTCCCCTGGAGGTGGCACTCAGGGCTCTGGGCTGGGGACAGGGTGGGCAATAGGCACAGGGTGGTCTTGGGGGTCTTTTCCAACCTCAAGGGCTTTGTGATTCTGTGATTTTAATGTTTGGGTTATAGTGATGGTCAAGCAGTGAGGAGAAAAGAAGGAAAGGTGATGAGGAAGGTGTAAATTGGAATTTCCTCTGTACCCACCAGCATTCCAGTTCCTTCCAGTTGAACCTGGTCCTTCACACCTGCATAAACCCTTGCTCAAAGGTTGGACTGGATGGCCTTGGAGGTCTTTTCCAACCTGAATGGTCCTGGGAGCACAATTTAAGATTAAAAAATGCTCTCGGAGCAGGATGCGTGAACACACTCCCGTGCGCCTGCCTCTGACATTCCCTTCGTTCCTTCTCAGGGCTGAGGTGGTCATGTGGTGATATTTATTAAAGTTCCCTTCATTTCCGTTGGGTAGGACAGGTTGGCATTTAATGCCTCTGCTTTTCTATTTCAAGATCAGGAACGCTGTCATATTTGGTGGGCCACAGCTCCTTTTGTGTGCTTTTAGGACCAGAGCCCAGAAGACTTGATCCTGGCACCTGCAGAGGCATGCTAAATCATTGAAACATTTATATTTAAGATTTTTTTTCTCTTTTTTTTCCTCCTTTTTCGTGTATTTTTCAGATAAATAACATTTAAAAGTCCAAACGTTTCATTCTCACCACGGAAATCTTTTATTCTAATCCCATTAGGACAACTGGAAAATTGTTTAGGAGGCTGATGGGTCCAACAAATATATCTAAAAGATAATTGGCCTTCACTGTAACTCACTGGTTTCTCTCTCAGACCGTCTGAAGAATCTCTAGGATTAAGGGTCAGATTCTTTTTTTGTACCAAAAATAAAAATGAGCTAAGAGCAGCAACTGAAAACTTGCAAGCCCTAAACACTGTGTTTGTGGTCCCTTACTAGGTAAAAACAAGTTATAAAGTTAAGGCAAATCAAACAAGAATGGAAAAATTTCTAATGAAAATTCTCATAACTTTTCAGAGAACTAAATTTGGTTTTGAAAATCATTGTAAAGAAACCATTAAGTTTATTAAGTACTTTTACACAAGGAACAGCTACAGAAAAACTGGATTTTAACCAATATTTTAACCAATTCAAAAGAAAGGTGTTTTTCTGTGTTTTATCAGCTTCTCTGATTTTAGTGTGCAGAGGAGGAGGGGTGAAGTACTGGAGGAATGAGGGAAATTCTGGAGAAAATAAATAGCTTTGTGGAAGATTTTTGTTTGCACATTCTAATTTGACCTTCTTAGAGGTCTCAAATTTGAAATTACTGTGGATTTACTTTGAACTCATCTCTTTATGCCTGTTCTTCTTCTATGTTGCTGCCTAAAGTTCCGAATTATGAAAAATTGAATTTTTTATCAATGTCTGTGTTTACTGATTCAATATTTCTAAAAGTAAAGCTAGGAAACACTCTTAAAAAAAGAAAAAAACCCTCTGTATTTTACCCTATTTTAATATTAATTTTGATATAAATCAGGTTGCTATAACCATTGAAAAGAAATAGGCTTTAAGTGTTAGGTGTTAGAATCTGACATATTTAAACTGATTTCACAACGTAAAAGCTCCTGTGAGCACAGCACTAAAAAGAATTATTAGCATATTTACATCTACCTCTGATATGTGAAATATGCACTTTAAAAGTAAAATGTTATTATTAGAGGCAGGAATATGTTATTTGGTTAACCAACAACCTGGTGATTTTTTGTGGGGGTTTTTCTTCTCCTGAAAGACCCAGTACAACTAATAGCATGTGAAATGAAAATTGATTTTATGAAATTTTAATTTCTCTGTGCAACTCCAAAAGAAAGAATAGCAGTTCAAGCAATGAGTGCTTACGATTAGCTGTGTCTGACAAAACAACTGGTATGAGGTTTTATTTTCCTTGAGTCTGCAGGAGAGGTTTAGAACTTAGTAAAATTGTCATTAGATTGTAGGAAACTAGGAAAATTAAAAAGCTGACTTTTTGTGTCAAAGTTTAAAAAATTGCAGCATATTTCAACTTCCAACAGCACTCCTGTTTCCTATAATTTTTATTTAGCATAATGTTAAATGGCTGTTAAAACTAAAATACAATAAATGTTTTTCTTCTTACTGAATATTATGCCCGTATTAGGGGTTCAGTGAGAACCTCTATCCCATGCATTCCTTACTTCATAAGCATCTTTTGATGTGGAAAACTGTTTACTGGGAATCTTCTTCCGTAAAAAAAAACAAGGAAAATATTTTTTTTCTTTTCTTTTTTTTTTTCTTTTAAGGATTCTAAGATTTTCAGGATCAGCAAAAATAACTGAGATTTAATTTCAATCACTGCTGATCACCCTTGATGCCCTGTGAATTTATGGGGAACTGTCACTTCTCATCATCAGTAAATATCTGTCAGACAGGGTCTATAAACTTGTTAGTTTGAGGATTGTTGTGCAGCATTCCTGCTCCTCTGCATTTTCTAATGACTTTTTCATGAACTACAAAACTGCAATATTTTTTTTCCAATTCAGAGACCATCTTCTGATAAGAAAATGATTTAGAGGACTATAAAATGGATAATATTTTAAACTGCTGCAATAAATAGTCTTGGGAGTGCTGGTGAGCCAGAGCCAAGGAATCCATAGAGCTAAACACAATCATTTATCTTAGCTGGATTACATGTGCAACTCACAATAAAAAAAGAAATCTTTTGCATTGTTCGGTTTGTTACGAATTGCCTGACATGAGTAATTTGCAGCCCCATATACCCTGCCATTCTGTAGGAAATTCAGCCTCAGATAAATTTTGAATCTGACTTATCAGGCATGGTTTTCACACAGGAAAAGGGGTTTGTATTTGATTCGGAAACGGGGTATGTATTTGATTCAGAGCTGCAGAATGGAGTCAGGAACGGAGCTGGGAAGGGAACGGAGCCCCAGGAGAGGCTGAGGGAGCTGGGCAGGGGCTCAGCCTGGAGCAAAGGAGGCTCAGGGGGCCCTTGTGGCTCTGCACGGCTCCTGCCAGGAGGGCACAGCCGGGGGGTGTCACCGTGACATTTTCTGAAAAATCCCCTCACCAGGATTTTATCTCCTGAGAAGCTGAGGAGCTTCAGCTTCTCCCTGTTTTGCTGCTCTGGAATGTGATTTGGAGAATTGTTTATCCAGCATGTGAATTGTTTTTAATTCATAGCAAATCACAGCCTACTGTGTCAGACTCTGAATCTGTCACAGGTTTTTATTATTCATTCTTTTCTAGCTTTCTGATGTCTCTCTTTCTTTAGTGTAGTTTTAGTATACAATTTTCTTTTAATAATATATATATGATATGAAATGATATGATATGATATGATGTGATGTGATGTGATGTGATGTGATATAATATAATATAATATAATATAATATAATATAATATAATAATCAGCCTTCTGAGAACTTGGAGTCAATTCTCATCTCTCACCTCATCCTGGGGACCCTCACAACGCCACAACGGGGGGGGGGGGGCTGTGCCCCAGGGACCAGGGACAGGAGCAGAGGGAACGGCCTCAGGCTGGGCCAGGGCAGGCTCAGGGTGGGCACTGCAGGAATTTCCCCATGGAAAGGGGGCTCAGGAACTGCCTTGGCACTGCCCAGGGGGTTTGGAGTGCCCAGCCCTGCAGGTGTCCCCTGGAGGTGGCACTCAGAGCTCTGGGCTGGGGACAGGATGGGGACTGGGCACAAGTTGGTCTTCGGGGTCTTTTCCAAACTCAGTGATTCTGTAATGGTCCCAATGCCTGGGATAATCCTCAAAATACCCCAGTTTATTCAGCTGGATTTTGCAGAGAAAACGGTTTGAAAATAGGACAGTTTGTGGGTTTTCAGCGACACCACAACAGCAGCCTCAGGGGAAATTCAGTGAAACATCCAGGCAGTGTGCATGTGTCCAAACGCTTTGTGTGAGACTATCATCTCCAGGCATCAAGTTAATTGCTTCTGTGCAGCTACTTCTTGCTCTTTTCACTTCTCAGCCTCATGAGCAAGGCATACTTGTAAACAGGCTTGTGATTTTTCATGAAAATAAAGCAACAAATGGATTGATTGAAGCAACTAGTCTACACAGGGATGTCTGTTCGTATTCAGCATGAGTGTAGGATTTGGCCTTAGAAATATGATTGGTTTCACAATGTTAGTAAAAACATGCATCATATGTGCTTTTTAAGATTATTAGCTAAAAGCATAAGAATTTTGATGAAAAATATATCTTCAGATATCCTGCACGAGTAGCTCCTCGTAAAGAACAGAGTTTTTCTGTCATGAATGTTGGAGAGAACTCATTATAAATTGTTGATAAACAATCATAAAAGACATATTACTCTCAGATTTTTAAAAAATATCCACCATCCTAAATTGCTAATTTCACCTTTTGTCAGCTTTCTGGAAGGATTAAATTTATATTTATTTATATTACAAAATATTACAATTTATATTATATTAAAAAATGTGTTGGGTAAAGGATGATAGTAACACTTCTTCATGATGCGGTTTTAATTTGAAGTTAGCATACTGGTAATAAACAATTTCTTCTCTCAATAGTTTCTATATCAAATTAAATTTGACTGAGATAAGGGAAACCAAAATTTTGCCATCAAGAATAATTAGCACAAAAACACCTATTTACATGAGCTACTGGTTTTGTATGAAGACCATATACAAAAAATAAGGATTTATGTACAAATTTGATACAATATTTAAAAACATCAGAAAGACATATTCATCTTTTTATGATGCTTCCCAACCATGCAGCTCCATCTCTTTGATACCTTTTCAGTTGTAGAGATTCCTTAAAAAAGACATGAAGAGATTTGTTCAGTGTTTAACAGAGCATGAAGATTTAATCATACTCCAGCTAAGTGCAGAAAAGTAGTTTCAGGTTCAGGAACCTCTTGCTTTTGGTACTGAAGAAATAAGTTTTCCACATCATCTCTTGTCGGGATAACGATCAGGAACAGAGTCTTGCAGAGAATGAAGCATTAAAATAATTTATAGAATTCAGTGATTAAATCTGTGATATGATGTTTCAATTTCCCATTCTTTGCAAGGGCTGTTTTGTGTGGCACTACTCGCATATTTCACAGAGTGAACTAGGCTTTCAGTTCTGTGCTGTGCTAGGGAAGGAGAGGAAAATTTTATATTATTTTTGTCTCTTTATATATCCTTTTATTGAGGGCTTCCCTTCTGGTATTTTTCATGGGACCTGGGAAGCTGCAGGTGAGTGCTCTGGGGCTGGAATTGTGGAATTTTGCTTTGTGTGTCCTCCCACTGCAGAGTGGCAGCAAGGCACCTCTGCAGGGCACGCAGCGTGGTATTCCCTGTTCACAGCCCAAGCTTTGGATGGAGCTGGTTAATTCCCAATTTCTTCAGGAGCAGCTGCGTGGAAAGGCAGCTTCTCTGTCGAAATTGATTTTGAGTTATGTGTAGATTGTTCCACCTCTTTGGAAAGGGTAGGAGGTGGAAGCTTTGTGGGTGAACCTGTGAAGCGTTTTTGACTCGTTTTTGTGTTGCTAGCTTTGCATTTTTTTGGGGTAGTCAGTTACACAGAAATGAATATCTGGAACGTTTTCTTCTGCCATCAGTGCTGTTTCAAAGGATTGAATAATTAGATTCCTAGGAAGTGAAAAGTAAGAGGAATAGCAGTTTCTCAGGAGCACATAGCCACACTTTGGAAAGAGGCTGGTGTAGAGTAGCACAGAACACACCCCCATGTCCTGAGAGCTCGTCGCTTCTGTCTCAATGCAGTGTGAGTGTGGCATTCACATCTCCTGAATATGATTCCTTTGCCCAGGGTTTTTCCTCCTGGGAAGCTGAAAGGCAGTGAGAGGCTTCAGAGAAAAGGAAAACAATTCTTATCTCATTTGCTTCTCCTGTGTTGTGCTCTTGTGGAATGTGTTTGGAGATTGTTTACCCACGGGTGATTGTTTCGCTGCTTTCATGTGAATTGTTTTCACTCTTTGGCCAGTCAGGGCCAAGCTGTGTCAGGACTCTGGAAAGAGTCAGGAGTTTTCATTATTCTCTTTTTAGCATTCTGTAAGTATCCTTTCTGTATTCTTTAGTATAGAATTTTAAATAATATAATATAACATAACATAACATAACATAACATAACATAACATGACATGACATGACATGACATGACATGACAAATATAATATAATATATTATAATATAACATAACATAACATAATATAACATAACATAACATAACATAACATAACATAACATAACATAACATAACATAATATTTTTTATAATATCATATAATATAATAAAGTAATAAATTAGCCTTCTGACAACATGGAGTCAGATGCATTGTTCTTCCCTGCCGTGGGGCTCGCCGTTCATTTGCAATACAGTGAGTGCAGAGATGTCCATCTTCGAATTGAGGCACTGAGAAAGTTAAACTGACTGCTTCTCCATAAAAAACAACTTAGTGGAAACACAAGATCTGATGGAAACTGTTGACCAAAGCCCCTCTTGAGTCAGCACAGGGATTTGGTTTCCATGCCTCCCCTCACACACCCACGCAGTTTCCTGGGAAAGCTGACATTTAAGCACACTCATAAACGGTTTACAGGAATTTCAAACTGTTGCTCAAGGCGAGATTTACAAAGTTCAGACTGCAAAGAGCAGCAGCAAAGCAGCCCACAGCCCAAAGACTCAATTTAGCCAATGACCTTTCTGGTAGATTCCTATTCTTCGATGAAAGCTTGGCATCTGACACATGGCTAAGCTCCCTGGCTCGTTGGGTGAGTTCTCTCTGAAAACTATCAAAAAACCCAAACGTCAATGACTCAGTTTAATTTACTTAACTTCAGTTAAATTTCCTTCACTTCAGTTGCACAGAACATTATTTGGCTGGGTCCCTTTTCATTTTCGTATCCTGGCTATATCTAAACAACAAAATAAAACAAATTGTTAATGCAAATTCTGTTAATTTGACTGATAATGTCAGTTTAATCCTGTAGTGGGACTAACTCCAGCAGTGCTGTTTGAAATTCAGTTATGGCATACATTTATAACAACAAACCTTCAATATGGTGTAATAATTTTACAAGTGGAACTAAGCAATGTTTTTACAACACCTCAAAAATCTGTGATCATGAAGATTTTCTAAATGTCTTTTTTTTTTTTTTAAATTTTTTCCTCTCTTTACATTTATTTGTACTTCATTTGGTCCCCATGGATCAATGCAAAACAAGCACACATACACTAGTTTAGGTTATCCATTGTGAGCATGTGGGAAATCTAAACTGACGCAGACTATAAATTCCAACAATTTTGTTGTACAACTTAATTTCTCCTAATTTGGAGAGGATGAGCATGGCAAAGCAGTTTCTTGAAATCAATGCTAAGTTTTATTTATGCGTTTGCCTACCTAGTATTTACATGGATTTACTTTCCACATGCATTGCATTCCAAGGAGTTTTTTTAATTTGGAATTCTTACCCTTTTTCTTTTCTAGACTTTGCATCTGCTGTACATTGGAAATGTCACAAAAACTTAAAAAAAAAAATAAATCTCTAAAAAAAAAACTCTGGGAAAAAAAAAGTCATGAGTTGTAGATGTTTGAATAAAACAGTTAGAATTGCCAATTATTCCTCAAGAACCAGACTTTAACACATTCCCCCATATTGCAGAGCCAAAAAATAGTCCTTTACTGAGCATTTAGAGCACCAGTTTGGCCGGGAGACTCTGAACTGTGTGTTTAAATGGATTTATTTTGGCCACTAACTCTGGGACATATCCAAGCAATGTGTGTTTTGCTGTAGTTTAGTCATAAGCCTGGAGAAAATGGAAATGTTTTAGCAACTGCAGCTTTTTTCTGCTGTTCTGGATACTCCCTCACAGACTGCAATGTCGTGCTCATATTCTTCCTCTTTGGCTGGAGAAAGCAAACACTTTAATAAAAAAAAAACAAAAACACCATGAAGTTCCCTAGAACTCCATAAAAGTGCATTTCTGTTTCTTGCTTGCATATTATTCTGGATTTGCATATGTCAATGGCAATAGAGCAGTGGAAGGACCTGCATAAAAATACAAATATACATAATATAAATGTAGCTGTAATTGTAACTATAACTATTACTATTATTATAAATAAAAAATAAAAATAAAAATAAAGATATAAATATAAATATACATAATAATATAAATATAAAGCCACAGGAGCGGTCATTAAAATGTTTACTCAGTTATTTCCCTTTCATGTGTTTTCTTATTTATTTTTCTTTCTCTTCAGCTATGGCTAAAGTTTTGAAGTAGCTTTTGGGGAGAGAGAAGGAGATATAGGGAAAAGGGAAGCCCCAAACTGAGGAAGGCAAACTGAACTAAAGGAACTGATGTCAATGTCAGTAGTACCAAGCAACAGTAAAAAACTAATGATAAATAATAATTATTTATTATTAGCTATTACTAATTATGAGTATCATTACTAATTATGAAAAATAAGGAGATTCCAGCAGGTGATCTCCAGGTCTAGGGAAGAGAAAAAAATTTTTAAGCATCCTCTAAATTTAACTTATAAGACAATATATGATCCACTTCAAATCTTGTGATTTCCATGGGAGAAAAAAAAGCGCCAATTTTTTTCTCTTTTCCTTTTTTAGCATTATTAGAACATCAATTTTATGAATTGAAGAGAAACAGCTACTTCTCACTAAAAGTTCAGTGACACCCTGATGCCTTCCTGCTGCATGGGCACAATGAATTTACTTCAATTAGAAATATTTTTGCTATGGTCAATTATTTTTTTTTTTTCCGAGTTAATTGCAGATATTTTTAGGGTATAATAAAAATAAATATAAGTACACTTCGTGGACAGTGGTCTTTTTACTGAGATATAATTCCCCAAGCGTCTAAAGTGTGCTACAACATGATGCTGTCTGAGAACACTGGTCCAATAACTGCAAAGATATTTAAGATTTTATGTGTAAGGTGCTACTCATATTTAGGAAAAGTGTGAACATATCTCTCAACTATCATGCTCAGAGGGCCTGCAATTTTATTTTCCATCTCTGCTTTTAAATTTTTTTTCAATCAGAATATGCTTACAAATTACAAAGAAACTTTTGCTGTTCAAATGGCAAACTACGAGGTTGGATATGCAGTTTAGAGGTTCCCTTTTGGCTGGCAATAACAGAAAAAATATTAATACTAAAAATCTAAATAATAATTTTTTTTTAAATCCCTAAAAATGGTAAAGAAATTATATATTTCATGAAGGAGTATGTGACACCTTTGAGTTCAGTGAGGCTGTAACTTTAAACAAAGGTTTGTGTGACTGCACTGCAGCAGTATAACCCTAGAGTTGAGAACAATATATTAAAAAGACTTCTGCAGCTTTATAAATTGTAATTCAAATCCTCTTGTACTCTCCCCTCTAACCAGGAGCCTTGATTTTTGGAAAGTGTAATCATATATTTTTTGTCACTACAGTAAAATGACACTTTCTCAAGCAGCTTGTTGCCTGCAATTATTAACACTTAAAAATGCACGTTCAAACTAAATGTCATGTCCCTCACTTCAAGTACAACTGGCCATTATTGCTAATTGACTTCAAACAGAATCCCATACAAAATAAAAGGTCAGCCACTTAGCAATTAAGTTTAAATACATTTTTGGAGGAAGGTACTATTTCTTTTTTTTTAATTTTCCTAATTAAATTAATTTATAAATAGCTACTCTTCAAAGACTACTCTCTAAGTTTTAAATCCCAATATAAATAATGTGAATACTCACCTCTTCCAGGTCCTCACAACCCTCACAGGAAAAACTTCTTCCTAATTTTTAATCTAAGCTGATTTCATTCTCTACTCTGGCACAAGGCTTCGCCATTGAATATTTTTCTTTTATACGTTGCAGAATCTGAGAGCTGGGCTTGAAGGGCTGGAAATTCCCACCTCTGAGCAGCCAGGTTTCACCTGGACAGTGAATGTTTCGTCTGGGGAGGAGCGTGAGGTGTGCACCTCCCTCAGGGGCCCGTGCCGACATCCAAAACTGGGGCAGCAGACCTTATATTTAGAGAAAGGCTCCTGAAATCTGCAACGCTGGCCTTTGTTCCGTGCAAACTTTCCCACGGAGGGCTGCTTTGAGCCACTTTTTTGGTGGAATGTCCCGTGTCCTGGTTCTGACACGGTGCCGCTGACAGTTGCGCTGGGCTCAGATCGAGATTCCGTGATGAAGGAGGTGTTGAGATCAGACAGAAAAACAGCACTGCGGGTACGACCTCATCAATCGCTTTTTTTGTGGCTGCTGAGGGTTTGTGGGGACATTTGGACTAAAAGTACTTTGAAAATGAACTGAATTATTAGTAGCTCAGGTTCTGAAAAATGAAAGTATTGAAATTAATCACACCTAGGTGAATTACCAAGGGAGAGGAGTTCTTGATAACTAAGCGCCATAAAAACAAAACACCCTGAGCGAGAGAAACATTGAATTTTAGCCTCTAATACAGTAAAAATCACAGAATGTTTGGGAATTGAAAGTCCCTCTGGAAGGCATTTTCTCAAACCATCTTGCTGGAGTGTGGTGGTGTTTGAGGGTCTGCAGGACGAGGCGAGAGAGGAGAATATTGATGACATGTTTCAGAAGACTGATTTATTATTTTACAATATATATAATATTAAAAGAAATTATATACTAAAACTACACTAAAGAAAGGGAAAGGGCACATCAGAAAGCTAGAAAAGAATGAATAATAAAATCTGGTGACTGCTGACAGCCTTGACAGAGCTGGCTGTGATTGGCCATTAATTAAAAACAATTCACATGCTGGGTAAACAATTCTCCAAATCACATTCCAGAGCAGCAAAACAGGGAGAAGCTGAAGCTTCCCAGATTCCCAGGAGGAGAAATCCCGGTGAGGGGATCTTTCAGAAAATGTGTCTGTGACCATGGAGACCAGTAGCAGTCCAGGTTCTGGCCAGGACCATATCCCAAGAGTTTTGGGGATAACTCCAAGGATGGAGGATCCCCACCTCCCTGGGAAACACGTCCCACTGCTCAGAATTTCCACATTTTTTGTCACACCACCTCTGACCTCAGTGACATAAAACATAACTTCTGTTCTCTGAGAAATACTGTGTTTTAGCAAAATTCAAATGGAAAAGTAATTTGACTAATAAAATAAATTTGACTAATAAAATAACCTAAACAAAATGCTTTATGGCATTGTTTTCTTTTTCCTATAGGAGGTAAAAAAAAAAATTACAGAGGTAATTTTTACCTCTGCTGTATTGATCACAGTTTCCTTGATTAACCTTATCTTCAGGAATGATCAGGTTCTATCTTATTTGCACTCTTTAGAAAGGTACCTCTGACTGAGAAATCAATACGATCTTTCAGTACACTTTATGTTACTTTTCAAAATTCTGATTGATATTAAGCAGGGGAATAGCAGAATCAAAACGCAACAAGATACTAAATCAACATTCTAATCCTGTTAAATTTCCAAAAACTGAAAGAAAGACAGAGAAGTGGAATTTTGACGATTTCTTATTTAGTTTTGCCTTGTGACTTGCATTTTACTCTTTTGGTCTAAATATCTCTATGGGTATCAATCTGTATTATGGAATTAAAACTAACAAGGGAAGAAAGCTTAATTTAAAAACAAACAAACGAACAAACACGTTGGTAGCCACCAATCTCCAAAAGCATGTTATCTGTCAATATTTGACATTTCAAATTTCAATCTTTACAGTGTACCATAATGAGCAGAATTTTTGTAAGTTTTTGTCAGAAGCTCTTCCAAATCCAGTCAGGTCCTTGCAGAAAATTAAAGTAGAATGGGAGGTGAAAAACTGTGTCCAGCAGCACTGAGATCAACCTCCAAATTCAAAGCTGAAGAAACCAAAGCTTGCCAGGTTTACAATTTCACTGGCAGATCTCACAGAAAGATTTCATTTCGAGGAATTCTTCACAAATATAAAAAGAGCAACACTAATGAATGATTTTTAATAATCTTGCCTTGAGTCGCTTAAAAAAAAAACCAAAAAACATGCAGTTTTACTAAGTGATTCTCCTTGAATTCTGCCACAGAGTGCAAGAGGACAACAAGATGGAGCCAATAAAATTTAATATTAATCAGACATCATTAATATGATGATCATAATTCAATCCATGTTCTTGAAAAGGGGAAGGTGATGGAGATATGGAGACTTCATATAAACTGAGCTAATTAACATCATTAATTTTACACAGGATAAAGAATTTTAAGGGACACGTTTTCCATTCTGAATTTTTCACAAGCACCAATTAAAATTAAATTGTAAGGCCTTAATAATCAGAAATTGAGGAGGACTCAATGAGATTTTTCAACCTGTAATCTCACTAAGCCCAACATAAAAGAAAATGGGGTAAAATTGTTTTAGCAGTAGTGAGTGGAAGAGTATGGTTTCTTAATATGTGTGTGTGTGTGTGTGACAGTCTGCCTGGAAAATGAGATAAAATTTGTAGCATTGCATTTAAGTGACAGCTGGGCAAGGTATTAATTGAAAAGTACATGACAAGGGCAGCAATAAAAGACACAGGCAATATTCTTCTGTTGAAGAAAGATGGAGAAATCTGGTTTGTTGTGAAGAGGAGGATACTGAAAAGGGGTTTTTAGGACAGGTTTCTGCTGTCTCTCCAGCTATTAGGGAGCAGTTATTTCGGAATAAAAAAGGTTAAGCACTGAGTAATCCCATTATTGTGCTGTACCACACACAACTGTGGACAAAAATGTCTGCATGATCTTTCCTCATCTCTGCCAGGAGAAAGAACTCTAGGTCTGAGCCTGCTATCTATTAATATCCTCCAAACCCCTGAGCTCCTACTCTTCAGGGCTTTTTTTTGTCCACCACACTTTTGACTACTCTTCAGTACAGTGACTAATAAATAAGGATTTCAGATAAAAAATTTTTATCACATTCTTTTATGAAAACATGGAATTATGTGGGGCTATAAGAAAATCATCCCTTAAACTGAGGAGAGCTAACTTGTTATCTTTTTTTCCATTCCTGGGAAGATTTATCAATATAGAAATTAATTGTAAACCGAGGGTTTTTTTTTTTTTAACAAAATATATTTGAGGTTAATTTATTTCGGTATTTGAATTTGTCTGAGAAAAGTAAATAAAGTAAAATTTTAAGTCTAAAGTGAGTCCTTCTTGCTTGTTTAGTAAGCTGAGAATCCAGTAATTTCCACAGCTTTGTCGCAATGGTGTATGTTTATATTCTTTCAACTTCCCATCTATTTTTCAAGGCAGAGTATTTCCTGTGCATAAAGGAATTATTTTAAACTGCCACAGTGCTCATTCAGTCATCTCTTCTGCATGGCTCAAACTCTTTCAAAGAAACTTTTGGAAAGAAAATGGATTTCCCCATTTTACACATAATTTACACTGCAGTGATTTCATTTAGCTGAAACCCTCTTTAAACTCTTTAAAGCTCTATACATATTTCCTAATAAAAGAAATGATCCAGGAATCTTACAGAAGCAGAAAAGCAGGTCTAGTAGAAATATTTTTCTTAGCTTCTTCAGTGTGGAACATAGAAATATTCAGCCTCCAATATTTCAGTTTGAGGGGAATATAATGATACTTTTATACATACATGGCATAAAAGCATAGAAAAACAATGTTCATACATAGAAGGACAACACTGTCAATTGTACTGCAGAATTATCTTGCCTTTGCTAGACCAAAATCGCATTTTACATCACCATAAAGCTGCTGATAGGAATTTTCATGTGTATTCAAAGGGATTTTTTTCTTTCTGTTTCATTACCATCCTGAAAAAGAGTGCTGTAAAAAGATAAGAAACAAAACAAAGAAAACAAGCAAAACACACACACCCCAAAAACATCTAAAAAACACCAAAAAAAAAAAAAAACCAAAAAAAAACCAAAACAAAAGCAAACAAGAGAAATCTATACCAGTCATTAACCCCAGAAGGACAATATTCGGGGAAGGGGGGAAACCACTAACAACACAGAATTCTTTGAGGCACTTTTAAAGAACTTAAAAAAGTTGGACAGTATTTGCATGCAAGAAACATACTGTGAAGCAATAGTCTTTGAAACTTTTTTAGTGTAATGACAACTGGAAGTTGGAGAAAATTTTGCCAAAATTATTTCCTTTCTATGAACTGAAAGAGAGAAGCTTCTCTGCCTTGAATTCTCTCTTCCAGTTTCCTTTTGCTTTCTGGCAAGGACCTAATGATTTTTTTTTTTTCACTTGCATAGTTTTCCTAAAAATACAATAATGAACAATAATAGCAAAAAACTCAAGGTAGGATCACGAAATTAACTGTCAGATACATTTGATCCCATAAGCCTTCTCTTTTAACGTATTTTGTAATTATCTACTAATTTGATGAAGACACTGGCTCCTCATGGTGCACAAGACAGGATAAAAACCTGACTGAACTGTCTTTCTTTATATTCAGAATAATGCAAGTGAATAATGCTTTTCTGTAAAGCTGTTCCAGGTTGTTTCACTTAACCCTCTTTACAGATGGAGATGTCTTCAGAGTTTGTGGTGTTCTCTGTAAAATAAAATATCAGACTTAACTAGTTCATATGTGGTACAGACATCTGTGAAAATGAAAGGTTGTTTTCAACAACTAATAAACAAAAAAAACCCAAACCAAAACAAACCAAACCAAACGAAATCAGCAATAAATAATGAATATTCAATAAAGTTTGTGCTCTGTATTCACTCTTTGAAGCTGTAATCCAAATCCTGTTAAGGAAATAATAAATTTTATCAATCAGTAATTAAGGTATGCCATAAGGAAGAGAAAAATAACAAAAACCCTATCAACTTTCCTATACTTTGTATATATTTGAAATACTTCTGACAGTATTTTCCTTTTAAACACACCTTTTTCCTAGTGTTTACATATATATATTTATATATGTTTATATAAAAGAGAGAAAAACAACCCAAAGGAATACACACAGTCTTGCAAGTGGAATAAATAAAAAAAATCCACACTTTGATGATGCTTGAATAGTCAGATCTGTACTGAAACTGATACAGGATTACAATAATATCCCCCAGAATGTTACAGGACAAAAATGGGTAAGATCCTCTGTTAACATATTCATATGTATGACTGACTGAAAGTATTTTAAAGTCTTTACCTAAACCCTCAAACCTCAGATAAATTATGCAATTATAATATCCCCATGCTTCAGGATAATGAATTCAACTCTGAATTAGGATGGTAGCATAGTTGCACAGGTATGTCTAATGATAAATGATCTGTATTGCCCTTTGAATCACTTAATGACTTTGCATCTCCTGCTGAAAGCTTTTTAGATTTTATTGCCCTTTGAAGATTCTCCATTCTGGTTTAGACATTAGTAGACTTCAAAGCAGTACTAATAGAGGCATGACAGTGATTCATATTACCTTTAAGTACAGTGTTCTAAACACTTACAAAACTTTAATTATTTTTTACATTCAGAAACTACTGATCTTGTACAGAGAGATTATTCTGTGACCATAATGTATGAAACACCTTTACCAGGTCCATGGAGGAAGGTTCCTCCAGAGACAGCAGTTTTACTTCTTGGATACAAGTAACAGCTTTTTAAAAATCTCAACTCTTCCTCTATTTGTCTTTAAATTGTTTTCAGAGAGCATACCTGAAACCTGTTTGCTATAGTTTCCACTCAAGACTAATCAGTACAGTTATGTAGAAGCGTTTTATGATAGGAATATATTCAAAAGCCATGATAAGGCACAGTAAATCAAAGAATCTAAGTATCACAGACTAACAGAAAGATGATTTAAGGTCAGAAGGGACCTCAAAGCCCATCCAGTGCCACCATGTCAGGGACACCTCCCAGTGTCCCAGTGTGCAGCCTGGCCTTGGGCAGTGCCAGGGATGCAGGGGCAGCCCCAGCTGCTCTGGGCACCCTGTGCCAGGGCCTGCCCACCCTGCCAGGGAACAATTCCTCATTGCCAAGATCCCAGCCAGCCCTGCCCTCTGGCACTGGCAGCCATTGCCTGGCTGCTGTCCCTGCAGCCCTTGGCAATTGTCTGTGTCCATCTTTGCTGCAGCCCCTTCAGGCCCTGCCAGGCCACCCTGAGCTCAGGCCAAAGCTTCTCCTGCCCAGGTGAGCAATCCCAATTCTCTCCTCCTTTCCTTCTGTAATTCTGCTATTATTTGCATTTTCATGTTTTAACCCCAGCAGGTTGATAAACACCAGGAAGCAGCTTGGTCACTCCCCCTCAGTGGGATGAGAGAGAAACAGAGGGGTAAATGTACAAAAGCTCATGGCTTGAGCAAAAACAATTCAATAGATCAACCAAAAGCTGTGTGTACAAGCCAAACAAGGAATCCATTCCCCACTTTCCATGGGCAGGCCGTCCCCATGCCCCATCGTGCCGGGGGAAACAAAAGCCACCACTACAAATATCCCTGATTGCTCATTCCCGCCCCTACTTCATATCCCTAAAACATGGAGTGCGTGTGGAAACACACGGGGAAGGGCACAACTGATTATTGTGGTGAGTCTTCCCTTAGGACTTGTGTATCATCAGATTATAACCTGATTTTCTCCAGGAGGGAAGAAAGGGATAAGTAGCAATGCCAGCAACAGCATCTCCACTGTCCCCTGGGTTTTCTTCACTTTCCAGATCTCATTTAGTTCTGTTTTGATTTCCAATGTAACTAATTTCATAAGAAGACCTATGGGACTACGTACCTCAATATTTCACTCAGAATTACCTCCTGGACCTGTAAAATATCTATTCCTTTTGTCAAATACATGTGGAGCTTGCTTGCACGGAGACAGAAATTTGTTGTAGATTTCATGACACTATAATAGTTTCACACAGAAAAATAATAGTTTTTTCTGTTTTGTCCTGTTCTTTTTTTTTTTTTTCTAGATGAGTGGCTTAGGGTTCACTCTCTTTCAGTCTTTTTCTTTTCTAATGTGGCATAAGATGCTTTTGAAATTAATGGTCACAGAAATTATTTAGAATCTTTGTGTTGTACAAATATGTTCTCGATCCGGAAAATACTTTGACCAGGAATAAAAGGAATTTTCAGAAAACAAAAAAACCAAAGTTAATTTATACAGGTTAGCTAGTGTCTCATGGGACCTGTATAGAAAGAACCATACGTACACCTAAGAAAACTTTTTTCTGCCGTAGTCAAACATTATTTTTTCCCCCCTCTTCTTATAGAAATGTCCTTCAGTCACTCTGTTTCGTCTTTTATCTGCAGTGAATTTACAGGCAGCAATGTCTGTAAGTGGATGACCCAGGTTCATTCCAATGCCAGGTTATTTTATCAGAATGTCAACTGGGAAAAAAGTTATTTGTGTGACTTTGTGATGATACACTCTCTCGTAAAGCATGTCAACAGAGGGATAAAGCTAAGATTGCTCCCCACAAAATGTACACTTTTAGAAAGGATGGAATAAAAATTTGATGGGGCCGATTTTGGTTTTTGCATGTAGTTTATAGGTGTTATAAAGCAAATTAATTACAACTATAGCAACTACAGCAAAAGTGTGACCACATGAATAACCTACCAATAGGAGTGAAGAGTTCTACCTCATTGCACAAACCTCCAATGTGTAAATTACCCATTTTTAATGGCCCAACCCTGGGAGCCAGGTGGGCAGAGGATAGAACAGCAATTTTCACAGCTCTTTCCTGATGCAAAAAACCTGAGACTCAAATGAACATCCCTAATGGCCTCATGTCCAATCTGCCAAATTCCACGCCTAAACTGTTGCTTCTCCAACCTTCTCCCCTTCCCTGTATTCCATCTTGCCCCAAAATTATTTTTCTCACACATGGATATTCACCATTGTCCTAACCTGGGGTATGTTTCACAGCAAAACCCAATTTCCTCCTTCCCCTCCTCTCACCAGAATTCCACCATTTCAGTTTAGTCGCCCACAGATTTTCCTTCCTCTGCGCCATGGCAGTCGCATCATCTGTAGAAAAGGGGTTTTTACTTAAACCAATGAGATAGTAATGACTTATGGATTAGCATCACCATACTTAAACTATTGATCTACTTTTAATTATTCCTTTTGTGTTTATTCGTGCTACTATTGTTGTGTTTTGATTTTTTTTTTCTTCGCTATTACCTCACAGGTACCCTCATATTTAATTTGCTATAAATTATCTGTTTTCACTGATGCCATCACCTACTGAAATTCCCATTCCCACAGAGATTTTTCATATATAACAACTTTTATTGACTAGTGTGCTACCTGAAATAATGTCTTCAGTCTGGCTTTCTGACCCTTGCTCTAAACTTTTCATGAAAATTAAGATAACTTTCTGTTTTTCAAATAATTTGTAAGGAAGCTACAAAGGTCACATTGTGGGGAAAAAAAATAAAAATAAAAATAAAAGCACCTTTGTTTTCCAAGGTCTGAAAGATCCTGTGCTTTATCTTCACAGAGCTGCAATTATTGAGTTTGCAGTTCCATGCATTTTAAAATGGACTAGAATTGTGAGAAGTTAAAAAACATTTAGAAAATTTCTAAATAAATTTAGCAACTAAAGTTACAAAGTTTCTTTTAGTAACTTGCGTAATTTCCAAAAGAAAAGAAGGTTCAGAGACCTTTTTAAAAGATTCTTTTACCTATTATAAATGGAAGCTAATAATGACTTTTCTTTGAAAAGCTGGCCACAATGAGAACTAATTGGAAATTATAATTGGCTTAAAAGCAGAAGAAGTTCAATTTGATAAAATTTGTTTTATGCTATTCTATGTTGAATATTTCAATCATTACTAAAATAAAAATTATTAATTGAATAAGAAACTGAAAGGTTGTATTGAAATGCCTCTCCCTCTCTCCCCCTCTCTTACAGAATTAGGAATTTTATTTATGGTTATTGTTACCAGTATTATTCCTTCAGAAATGGGTAAGACTCTCTCCCTCACTACATAGAGGAGTTTCCATAAAAAGTTTGGGTAGGCTAAGTTATTTTATTCAGACTTAAGTATCTTTCAGACCCTTAAGCCCAAACTGATTTAGGTTACATCCCACCCTTGTTTTCTAGAAAATGTCACTAAATAGTAAATTACTCATCAGTATGCTTATGACAGGGAGGAAAAAAATGTAGAAAATACACCAGATCTGTTCATTCTTGAGAAAATTCATTCTGTGAGGCATGAAAATGGTTTCTGCCAAAGCTGTGGGGCAGCACCACATGAAAACTGCCCTTGCAGATCAAATTTCCCTGCAAACACTCACAGTGAATTTCTAAGAGTTGTGCCAGGGTAGGAAAAGACTGGGGAAAGAAAAACCACAAGGGATATCAGCGTCTCTATCACAAAAATCAGTGATGCTAGATACAGCACAAAGAAATGACCATGATCATGTTCCAAGCACTTGTCTCCACGCTTCTAACCTCATCTTTTTTTATGTGTTTTAATAGATTGCTGGCTTTGTTAGATAAATCTTAAGTGGTTTTTCTGTAGAGATCAAAGAAATCCTTCTGGTAAGATCAAAGCTCCTTTTGCCCACTGCCTCCACGGAGGCAAGTGACACATTTCCAGAGAAAGCCCCTCAACCCAGAGAAGGATGTGATCACACTCGGGGTGAATTTGGGTTTCTTTTTCAACTCGACCCTTTTCCAGCATGATTTCTCAGGTCAGACAGCAAGGTGGGCAGCACATTCACAGCTCCTGATGGGGACAAAAACCTTTCCCTGGTGGGAGAAAGACCTTGTGGAAAATATGCACAAGCATCACAAGCTGCCAAAAATGACAGTGTACGAAAGTCAAGGCAAATATTTTCTACTCCAGATTCCAGAACCTGTTGCTTAAACTCTAACTAGCTCTCTTTGTCTTTTCTTCTTTTTTTTTTTTTTTTTTTAATTTTCATTTCTCCAAAAAATCCTAAACAGGATCTTTTCCTATCAGGCTCCTTTCAGCCCAGGCCAGGCATTTGTTGCCTGGAATAAAACACTAAACTTTTACAAACAGTTTTAAAATCGTAATATAAAAGCAAATTTTTAATTGAAAGCTTTCAACTGCACAATATGGGGACATGCACTCATGATACAGTATTTCTAAAATTTTTAAAAGGTTACTTAATCAATAAATCTAACAAATATTGTCCAATTAGAAGAGCAGTTGGTTAGGTAATTTCCACCCAGGTTCTGCACCATTGGAGGCCCCTCCTGATGTTTTAGCTCTGCATTTTGTTGTGACTTTGATATATAGTGCAAAACCAAGTGTCCTTGCTAGTGTAAAAGCAAGGCTAAGCACAATTCCAAGATTGTATTGGTAAGGGTTTGTTAAACTATGGGAGAAGGCAGGGAAAACACTGGAAGTTATTAACCATGCATTAACGGTCTGCAAGGCTACAAACACATGACGAAAATATAAAAAAGCTAAAGAAAGGCATGATGTCCATCATGTCTGTGGCAGGTTGAGGGACCTTGGTAATGCGGAGCCTCTTTGCTCTCCCTGCTGTTGTCTGTTCCGAGGCAATGATGAAAGTCCAATTAAAACTTTGTGCTGCATGCTAAATGCAGTGTAATGATTTCATCTTTGAGTATTTTGACGGAGCGAGCAGGAGAAATTACTTTCTCTCAAACTGTACCAGATAAATCTCTGTAAAAAGCAGCCTCTCCATCTCCATTGCTAATTTGCTAAACCAATTTAAAATCCTAAGGCAGCAACTAAATACCATTTGTCATTTTAATTTTAAGGTGATGGATATACACTTAAAGAGGCATCACTCTGATGAATGCTGCTGGGACCATCTGAGCATCTCCAAGGAGGAAATTTAGCTACCAAGGGAAGACACAAAGCAGGAGATTAGCAATTTCATGTGTTTAAAGGAACTCAGTGCCTGATTTACCTGTTCTTAATGCACTGACATAGGGCTCTTTATAGAAAGCTGAACTTCTGCCAGTCTCTTTCAGTCCCTTGAAAATCAGATTCCAACAGATGGAGCATGTTCTTCAATATGAAAAACTACATCACTGAAAATTTTATATTGATCTTTTTAGCTTTTACATTTTTGAGGCCAGAGGGAACTGATCTTGGGAATAGCAGTAGATTTATTTTAGAGCTCAGGTGGCATCCATTTTGTTCTGGCATATCAACAAACATTTTCAGTCTGCCCATCTGTTTCTTTAATCCACTGGATGCTTAAATCAGGAAACGTGTTAAGAATGACCTTTTCTGCTTAGATTTATAGTTGTGTTTAGATGCTGCTCAGTAATGAAAAATGTTGAGCTGGGTTTTTTTTTAGATCAGATGAAACCAGATCAGATAGTTCAAAATCTGCATAGTAGCAACAACCTAAGAGAAAAATAAAATCTGTTCATCTAGGCTGGAACAAGTCAGATCAGAATACAAACTGCACTTGGATAAATATTGCACATTATAGGGTGAAAGCAACGGAATAATTTCTTTATTAATTCAATGCAGTCCCATGGCTGCAGTAACACGTGGTGTTCAACATCAAAGCAGTGAGACAGTGAATAATTATCTGAGTCAAGATGGTATTTTAAAGAGATGTTTCCAAGTTGTTGGAGTTATGGTGATTTTTTTTTTTTAAATTTGTCTTTTTCTTCTTTTTTATTGTCAGTATTGAAGCAATACTGACAAATAACTGCAAGTATCTCTCTCTATATATAGATATATAGATATACACACACACACACACATATATATATATGTATATATATACTTCCCCTTGGGAGTTGCTTTAATTTTTATATTAGAGGTGTGACATTAACTTTGTGGAAAAACCATTAACGATGCTGAGTAGGAAAAAGAGACTATAAGGAGGTGCAGCAAAATATAAAGAAAAAACAAACAAACAAACAAACCAGAGAATCCACACATTGTGGAAATGCTGTGAAATGCACTTCAATGGTTTGGTTTGGTTTTCCACACCCTAAATCAAACGGAGTTTCACAGCTATGCTCAATCCAGAGAGCTTTTACAGTGCTGGCTTAGGTGCTGGTCTTTGGGGAGTTCTCTGGTATCATGCACCAATTCTTTGGCTCTAAATAGACTGAGGGGCATTGGAAATGCCCGAATAAATATTACCCTTCAGTTGTTCCTTGATTTAAACACTCAGTAGGTTATTATAGCAGCAAGGCAGGTGATGGAACAGTATAAAATTTGGCAGAAGTCGTAGCATTTTCTGTACAGATGGACAACCATGGAATGTGAGAAGCATAGGAATATCGCAAAGAATATTCCTGTGCTGTCTGCAGCTCAGAGAATCTCAAAAAAAAATCGTCGCAATATTTACATGATTGAAGAAAGCACTAGGCTGACCTCCGCTTGTAAGCTCAGTTGTGTCAGTTCTCAAAATATGCATGACTAGTAGAAGACAGGAATTAAACCCAAAATTGTACTAGTAAGTATGATTAGAATGGAGATGCTCCTTAGATTTCATGTTCTTCATCCTGACAGTGTTGGTTGAATTAACAGTAAATTCTTTAACTACGAAAAACAATTAAACAAACAAAAAAAAAACCCCAACAACAACAACAAAAACCCCACCAAAACCAACACCTAACACTGTGCTTTTGAGACAGGATTTCTAAAAAAGAAAACGTATCTTGGGTGAATATTTCTGCTGGTTTGAAGGTTACCTGCTCTAGAGAAAGCTGTCATCATAAATTAGATTTTTTTTCTGACAACCACTGCGTTCTTAGAGCACCTCATCCCTCAGAAATGTGTTTCCTACTAGACAATCTTTATACTGCTGTGAGCTTACTAATCCCAGGTGATGAATTGACAGGAAATTGTAACTCAGAGCTTAGTCAACTCTGCTTTTTATTCCAGACAAGTCATGGTGCTTGTACGATTAAAGTAACTCCTGGCTGCTGCTTTGAATTTCAGGCATCATATGTTTTTATAGTGAGATGATAATTTGTCATCTGGGAAAGAAGGCACTTACATACCCTTACACAGTGAGACTCAGGGAATCAAACCTAGTTTGAATGAAATTACACACAGCAGAGAGTGCTAACTCATCAGCGATTCAGATGTTCTTCCTTGATCCAAAAACTCAGAGGTACGGGCCTCTAAAGAAATGAGGAGAAACAAATATTTAAATGAAATTGATGTTCCCTAAACAGTAAATATTGGTCCTGCCTGACATGTATATGACTGAATTGGGTACAGAGATAGATAACTGGACATGTAGAAGAATTTTGGCCAAGAAAAAAATTAGAAAGGAAAAAAAAAAGAAGAAAAAAGGTTTTTGAGGTGTTTTATTTCCTCTAGTTTAGTTTGGTTTCTCTAATATTTTTCTTAAGAATAACAAGGTTAGAACAGAATAGAACACTATAAAATGCTTAACCCCAAATATGTGCTCATATTTATTTATTTTCATGTAAAAGGCCATCAGAACTGCTTTCCATAAAACTTTAAATGTTTGTAAATGTTTCTGAAACTTGCATTAAATACAGTTTTGCCATTGTAGATCAGTCTTTGAAGGACGAATTATGCTCCATCTTTTAATTTCAGCTTATTTTTCTAACAGTAGATATGTAATTGCATTAAGTGAAGTTTCACTGAAAATTATTCCACTGACTGAGAGAAACAATAACTCTAAATTTCTGTAAGTACTCCCCAAACAATGCAGAGGTTTTCTGAAGAAACTCTCCCTGATTTTTAAAAATCTCCGTGGTAAAAAGAAAAAAGAAAAGTGCTGATTAATGTTTTCTTATAAAAAATCAAGAGCTACTGCAAAAACTGAGATATTCCCCCCACCGTTCAGCTTTCTTTTCTCTAGATTACAACAAACCAGCCATTTCAGTTTCCCCCATGTGTTGGATAGTGAAATCTTTTAGCACTGCTGTTGCAGTGTGCTATGGATTATCTTCAATTTGTGTGCATCTGTCTTATAACGGAGTTTACAAAGGTAAAATTCCATCCCAGATGAGTCCAGAGTGGAGCAGAGATGAATACTCCTGTTACAAGAAACCTTATCTTTCAGTGCACCAACATAACTTTTACTTACTTAAAATGTCACTCTCTTGACTTTTTAAATGTCATTCATCACCCACTTTGAACTTCAGAATGTTTTCTGCAGAACTGTTGCCTTCCCTGTTCCCATTTCTGTTTTTTATTTCCCCTTCCAACTCAGCAGGTGCCTGTGCAAGATACTTACTTTGCTGACTAGAAAAAAATCCTAAAGGATATGAAACCCCTAATAACCCCTTCTTCATTTGGAAATCAGGCAAATTTCTAGATCAGCTTGTCATATCAAAATTAGGAAGGTCAACATATCCACTCATTCATTCCTTTCCCCCTTCAGTCTCTGAAAAATCAAATGTAAAAATCAATACTTTTGAGTTTTAAATACTCAAAGTAGGCTAAAAAGGTCATAGTTTCTTTCTCAGACTGCACTTGTTAAAATTTCATGTATTGCAATAAAAATGTGAGACCTCAGATGATCCCAATGGAGAGCATAATGAGACAAATTAATATCTGGTGCATTTTTATTGCCCTTAAGAGAATTGCAGGAAGACTGACTCTGGATGAATGGTTACTAATTAGTTGGCAGCATTAATGACAAAGTTCTGATTTTAAAAGATTGCAGTGCTAACCTAACCCTGTAAGCAATACCTTTAAATTTGCTCTGTTCTCTGTTTATTTCTGACTCTTGGTTTGCCTTTATGCATTTTAAATTGCTAGTTTTGGGCAGCAGCTGCTGAGTTCCTCCACTGCATCTCAAAAAACATAAGAATTTTTTCTTCATAGTTCATATTGGTAATCCTGATGCATTTCCCAACACTGAATGAGAGAAATGGCATGTGATAAAACGAGAGAAAACAATAAAGCAATTTCAACAACTCAAAGATAGGATCTTAAAAAGGGTCATGAAGGTCATGACACTTCCCATTGAAGAAGTGTTGATAAAGAAAGGTGAGTTTGGAGGTGTGCAATCACCCAAAAGTGAAAAATGTGGTTGTTAGAAAACAGGGTCTTTATATCAAAGCAATGGCCTGAGCTCACCTTTCCTCACTAAGTGGAAAGTGTTAAAAATTGAGTTATGGTTGTTGGGATGTGCAAACAACTGTGTTAAGAACATTTATTCAAAGTTTCTGTAAATTTTATCTTTTTTTGTGTGTAGCCTTTAGAGTAGGCTCTGGTTACATGGTTGTCTGGTCAGCATTTCCAGGCATTAGAGCATTCCACACCATGTTTTAGGTGATTAGTATTAAAATTGTGGTTTGGGTTGGAAAGGACCTAAAAAGTCATCCAGTTCCACCCCCTGTGACAACTTCCAATATTCCAGGGTGCTCCAAACCCCATCTAACCTGGCTTCAGACGCTTCCAAGGACCCAGGGACAGCTTCTCTGGGAATTCCCTTCCAGCCCCTTCTCCACCCTCACAGGGAAAAATTTCCCCCTCATATAAAATCTAAAGTACCTGCCAGTTTGAACATAAGAAGGAGTTAATGTCTGTTCACTGATTTACAGCTTTGATTTTCCACCTGAAAGTTAACACTTGAACGCTGATAAATAATATGTTTTGCCATGGTTTATTTTTTCCGTTCTCCCAGCAGAGCAGAGGCAGAGTGAGGTATCCTGCACCTCGTGCACATATCGATGACTGCAGCAGGAACACAGCTCTGAGAAGTCAAGCCTCATTACCTGTTCCCAGAGGCCCCAGTTGATCTTGATTCCTTCTCCTGTGCTCACAGAATAGAACAATCAATACTCCAGAATAATACATGTGCAATTAGGAGGTCTCCTCAGGAGCAAAAATGGCAAAAAATGATGAAGATTTGGTTTCCACGGCTAGGATACAACCTCAGTCAGTGCATTAGCTCATGATGGAATTATTGGTAGTAACTTTTTTTTATTGTAGCTTTGAGCTATGATAAATCTGAGTTATTTTAACACAATACATCTCTGATAGAGCTAAGTGGAAGAATAAGTTAAAAGTCTCACACATTATGGAGTTTTTGTTTTGATTATAAACATTTCCTCAACTGCTTTCCTACGTCATCCTTCATCTCCTCTTTATTATTTTTCTTTTTCCTAATGCAATCTTGTACTGCCGGTTCTCTACTGCGAAAGTGGAGAAATAATTTAATAGTGTCTATAGCTATGCTTTCATTCTTTCTGGGTTTCTACTTTTTGGTCATTGCTTTCACCTCCCCTGGCTAAGCTACTGCTCTTAAAGAACTTGATTTAATTCCTATCATAATCAGTAAAGATTCCTATAAAGTCAGTGCCTCCCTGATAGGACTCAACAAAGATCATTTGTTCCAACCATTTTTTTTTCCCTATCCTTGCCATGAAATTGTCTATGTTTTTCAATTAAGCATAAAACCCTTTTCATCTTTTCCCCAATACCTACATCTTTATACTTGAATTACTGGTTATCATTTCATGTCATGATATTATTTTTTTTCCTTTTAAATAATCTTATAATACACTTATCCAGTCTAATTTAATTTCAAATTTTCTTTTCCCACTTTGACACCAGAAAGCATTGCTAGGGTCTCTTATGAGAAGCTATTAACATGTTTAGCAAGAGCTCTTAAGTCCAAGAAATTATATTTTAATAAGCTAAGTCATCTGAAAAAGAGTCTCTTACCTCTCATTATAATGTTCAGGATTTATGAAATAGAAAATTACTAGATTTTCAATATACTTAGATTCCCAGAGTCCTTTAGAATACAGTCTGACAAATTCTTTTGAGGCTTTACAGAGTCAGTCATGTTATTAAAAAATCAGAATAACTGTACTCAGTACATTGCTTGCAAGTGTATTATATCATAGAGGAAATGACACTTTGAATGCATATATTTCATTCTCTTTTTCAACAAAACTTAATCCCTTTTCTTTCATAGTTCTCAAAATAAAAAGAAGAACATTACACTCAAGTAATGCTTAAATTGAGTTGTGTATGAGGACAGTTAATGCAATTTAAATGTTTTGTAACTCAAAGATGCAAAATTAAGTTATAAAAATGAATATCTTGGTTCGAGACACACTTTTACATTCTCTTGTCAAGTGACTTTCTCACTATGTAATTTCTAAGCATCCTCGAATGCAGTATTGCATCTCATACTGCCTTATTTTCAAAGTCTGTGCAGCAAAAGTCACAGACTGAAAGTAAAATGTATGTGTGGGTGGAAATTGCATCTTGTTAAGCAGATGTGACAGCAAGTTAATTGTAAGGGAGTATAGGCAGTCTTTTCAATTCAAGTGCTAATTATTTAACTATAATAACTTCATGGTATTATTTATTTCCAGGTTGTTTGGTTTTTTTTTTAACTTTAAGCAAGAATTTAAAATTCCCAGTTCGTTTCACAAGTATGACTCCAGAGCTTTCTGAACTGATCTGTACCCCTGCAGAATTATTTTCTCTTAAACAGATTATGGCCTTGGTAAATGTAAACAGCTGAAGCTGATATAATATAATATTATATATTATATTATATATATTTATATATAAATTATATATTACTTAAATTATATATATAATATAATTTCAACAAACTACAGCTGCATCCTGATGAACCCTCACAACACTCTGAGAAGATTGCAGAACTCAGGCAGTGCAGAGATGTAATTCCATGACTGTCCTGGAAAACTGCTCCAGTCATGGTCATGGATGTCAAGCTTTCTCTCTGACTCCTCTCCTCACGACCTCTCCTCACCCACTGCTGTATTAAACAGAAAGGAAATGTCATTTTTACTCTTCACTCATGCTGGGACTTGAAGGACTCCAGCTCAGAACAGTCCAAGATAAATCTGCCAGAAGAACTAATGTATTTCTAATTAATTGGCTAGCCCATAGGTACTGGGTTCTCAATGAATTCATGGTTCCCTCACTCATTGGATTATTTTACCTTCCCTCATTCACTGAATTGTTTTACCTAGAAGCCCGAAACTGTAGCTTCTGGGAAATGTGCTGCAGCTTTTCACACTTCTCAGCCAACACACACATTGGTTTCGGAGGCTGTTTCACAATATTACCCTCAGCTGCAATTCCAACCTTTCTTTTCAATGAAACATCCTGTTGGGTCTTCCGAATTTGCCATATTACCTTATCTGTGTTTGCAAAGACTTAAAACACAGAAACTTCATGCACACAGCCAGTCAGTGGCTGATTGAATGATGCATTGCTCAGTATTATTATCCATTCCAAAGGGAGGTAATGCATCAAGAATGAAGCTATTTAATAAGTTTGATGAGTCAAGAAAAATCCTTTTGCTGGAGAAAAGAAATCCGTTGTCCATTCTCTACTTGATGTTTCTCTGAACAAAGAAATGTCTTTGAATGTACAGAGCTAGGTCAGAATGTGGATTTTAATTCTTGCTGTTGTCCTTTATCTTTCATTTTTTAAAAGAATTTTAATTACCTGCAAATAAAATAATAATTTAAAAAATCTGTTCTTCTCATGAGAAAAATTATAAAACCTGTAAATAAAGACACATTTTTTTCTTTTTATTTTTTTGTGAGATTTCTAATAAGGGAGAAGTTATGATTAGTCTGTGGTAGTTTATATAATAGACTTTTTCTTTGAGATCACTAATTAGACTTTAATTTACCATAGACTATTGTTCATGAAGCAGTGTGGTTTAGGGTCTTGTTTTGGTCAGGACATTAGAAATGGTCAAATGTGATGCTCAAATTATAGAACAAGCCAGACATTGAAACATTTCCCTGAGCATGCAGGCACCTCTCTGAGCATTTGTTTTTAATCAGTGCTGCATTTCTCTTTCTCGGAGTACGACTCCTTGTATTTGTGGGCATTTATCACAGTTAATTTCTGGCAGAACAAGTGCTGAGCAGGCAATACACATTTATGGTGCAGTGTTCTGAAAAGAGAACATGGTCCTAAAGGAACATGTCCATATACAGCATATATTATATTTATCTGAGAATTGCATGACTCACAGTTTTATGCTACAGGGTATTTTATATTATATGGAGATATATTTACATATGTTACACTTCCACTGTACATAATATCTGCATCCTAGCTCCTTTGAAGTGAAATGAATTCATATATTATTCATTTCTTTTGGACATCTGCATTAGAAAACCTAAAATATTTCTGAGACAACCATGAGATGAAGTCACAGGCCAACATAAATTCCGTATTATTCTATGTGGGAGTTAATTCTTCTTCTAACTTAGATATTTCAGTGCTGATACCATCTTCCATTTTTCTTATTTCTTTTGCAAGATACTATTCCATTCTTCAGAAAATTGTTAAGTTTCAATACATTGAGCAGGGATTGTTAATGCTATACATGTACGTAATGATATAAACACACTTAAATAACAAGGTTTAAGTATTTTAGAATGTGATTCTAATCAGTTCAGTTATATATTAAAAAAACACAGACTGGAGCAACTGATTGATCATTTCAAACCATACTCTTGTGTTTGGTTTTGTAAAACTCTGAGTTTTCACAGGAGGAACTGAATATTTTCCAACATGTTGGCTTTGTGCTGGGAAGCCATCTGTTATCTCTGTGAGAAATATGGTCTAATTTGGTCAGCTATAACTTATCTCAGTTCTTGTACACTCTGGTCTTTCACAAGCACGCATTTTAATCTGTTGGGTTTTGATCATGATCAGTATGGATCTAATAACCTTGTGTGTATAATTAAGGACCAAATAGCTGTTCATCAAGATGAAGACCATGTTATGTTATCTTCAAATTTCCTTAATTCTTATTATTTTTAAAATGCAAAGCCTTTTAAAAACAAGAGAAATCTCTTGTAGCAATACACTATTTCTTGAACTTGATATCAAACAAAAAATAAAAGTAATTTGCCTTGGAATAAAGTGGATATATCTATTTCAGGTGATAAACAGGTTTTATCACTTATTCCAGTGACCTCACTTCACACAGTAAGTCACAAAGGCTGTAAGTAACATGTCAAAGGCTGAAAGATAGAAAACTAGCAAGGAAAATATGAAAGTAGACCACAAATCAAAACCTTGGGTGTTGCTGGACTGTCTCCTAGCATTTGTACAGTTCATGGTTCCTCTACTTACATTCTACGCAGTGTTACACTTTTTAACTCTGTTCATAGCTCTGTTAGTGAAAAGAATCAACTCAAAACTTTGCCTGTGCTTTGGTGTGTGTGCTGCTGTCAGGTATTTTCCTGTACTTTTCTCCCTCCTCAATGCACAATTAAGTCTACAAACCCAAAACAGGCCAAATATAAGTAGAACCATCAGAACTTCCCTGTCACTGGGGAGGCTGGATAGACATTTTGAGAAGTGTTTATGCTGCTCCTGAAGTTTATTAAGCCCCAAAGTCTAAAGTATGAACATTAGGGTTCCTATCCACAATAAGATTCAGATTTTTGCATGGAAATATTTATAGTTCTAAAGTACCCTCAAAGTTTTCCTAGCGTGTCATCTAATTCTGGCACAATAATGCTGTTCCAGGGTGAAAATAAAACTGCCTCAGAGGACTAGGTGCCCTTTGGTAGGTCAGCATTTCCCATCATCAACATGATCATCGTGATGTTCTTGTTCTAAAAATACTAACTCAGAAATTTTTAACCTTTTCTTTTTTTGGGGGCACAACAGCTTTTATAACTCCTGGAAGATTTCACCTACTACATTATCAGTGATGTTTGGGGTATATTTCCTGTAAGTGTTCATGCTACCTACCGAAGATATTTATTTCCCTCTTGTATTCGTGATGATGAGAATCACAACTTAGATTTCATTTTAGATCTCTGAAATGTGTTGTGATCAGTTACAGCTGAGTGTCACCATCCAGAGCCTTCATTGTCACTGAAGATTACATCTTTAGCAGGTGTTTTGGTGTTTCTCATTACTCTTTTGTAACATCTGCTTTCATATCCTGTGTTTTAGAAACTGTACAGGTCATTAAAATCCAAACAAAAATCTTAGGTTGAGGTACAAGCTGGACATATAAAAAGATTTGCAATCCTTTTATTGAACATATACAAGACTATTTGACCATGGGAATAATTGCATTAGACTAAATATTTACTGAAAACACCAACACTTTCTAATTTTTTTTGGCTGTGTTTTATATAGGAGCTGAAATATCATAGATTTTTTTTAAGAACTGCATGAATTAACACTAATAAAGTCTTCATGTGAATTTCTCTATTACACTATGAGAAGAAAAGGTCTTTGCAGAAAAATAATGTAAGTTCACATCTGATTGGTGGTTCTTTTTTCAACTGAAATTTTGCTTTAGTGCCTCTTTATGCCACAGAATCAGATCTGCTCCCAGTGTGTGGTGGGGTTTTTGGGGTTTTTTTGGTGGGGCTTTTTGGTGGTTTTTTATTTGTTTGTTTGTTTTCTTATTTTGTTGTTTGGTTGGGGAGGTGCTGGTTGGGGAGGAGTTGTTCATTTGTTTAGTGGGGGTTTTGATGTTTGTTTAGCTTTGGGGTGGATTTTTTGTGTTTATTGAGGGGGTTGGTTTTTTGGGGCTTTGGGTTTTTGTTTTGGTTTGGGTTTTTGTGTTTTTTTTTTTTTTTGTATGTCTGTCATATATATGACTATAGTCTATAATGGAAGTATTAAAAAGCCATTTTTTATTTATTTCCTGAACATAGAGTAAATTTATTTGGTGCTCTGCCTCAACAAAGTTAAACTTTATTCTGAATCACATATGTAGCAAATCATATTTGATCTATGACTTCTGGTTATCTTTAATCAGAACCATTCAATCTATGAAAGTGATTGTCAGTTCTATAGTTAGATTTTTTTATGCTCTCCAGTTCTTCATCTGTAACAACCTATTTAAGCCAGAACCTTGAAGTAAAACTTTCATAATCTGACAGATCAAAACTTAAAGGGTTTTTAAAGCTGTACTTTTTAGAAGGTGTACTTTTTTCATGATGGTGTTTTAAACTGCATTAGATTAAATGAAAGTGAAAATAATTAGGAAATAAAACCCAAAACCAACACAAATCACAAAAGATTGACAAAGCAAACTGTGATGGTGTATTATCAATAATAACTCAATGTGTTTGATTAGACACCAAGTTTTATGGGTAAACCCAGGTAATTCTGTCAATTACTTTTTTCCCAGTTGCATACCAAATATATAGAGAAAGGATTACAGATGACAGCTCAGTTGGAAAGGGCAAAGACTCAGTTTTTTCTGGATGATTCTCTTCCATACTCTGCCAAACACTTGTCTGTAAACTGACAAGGATATTTCACTTTTGTATTTTATATTGAGGCATCCCAATTTTCAAACATGAACAAATCCCCTCAAGAAACACACTGTATCTGGCCCAGAGTTCCTCATTTAATATCCAAATACTTCAGTTTCTGAAGCTTTCAGAAAGTCTGTGAGAAGTTTTGGAGCTCTAATCAATTAAGAACCCCGTTGTTATTGAGTACCATTGATTTTTTTCATTTTGGAAGAGTGGAAAATATAAGCTCTGGGAAGTAGGAATGTCTGCAGACTGTGAAGTTTGGAGACGTTTCTTTTATGACTAAATTGGCTGGCATCTACAGAAAAAAAACAACATTAAGGTTCAATTACACAGCTTGAGGTCTATCATGTAGTTAAGTGAGGGACACCACAATTGATGCTGACAAAAATATGAATATATTTTGAAACATATTCTGTAGCCCAAAAACTTGCTCCATTGGTATGGTCAGCTCATCTTTGCTGCTTAATCAGCTGAAGATCATCCCAGAAAACAGCATCTTTGCCAAGAAATCTGTTTGGGGTCTTTGCTTGTTTGTTTAGGTTTTGTTTGGGGATTTTTAGTTGGTTTGGGTTTTTTCTCTTTATTTGATGGCTTGGGGTTTGTTTGTTCATTTGTTTGTTTGCTTGTTTTTGGGTTTGGATTCTTTTTGTGTTGCTTTCTTTTGGTTGTCTAGTTGCTTATCTGTAAGGAAAGGTCAAAGTGGGACAGGAATGTACAGGAATTCCTGAACTCATATAAGAAAATTAAAGCCTGCCACGTTGCCCTTCCTATGCATACATAGGGGTTACTTAGAACCAGGCAGAAAAGAATTAACAGAATTCACAGAATCATCAGGTTAGAAGAGACCCTCAAGATCACCGAATCCAACCCAGTCCCAACACCTCAACTAAACCCTGGCACCCAGTGCCACATCCAGGTTTTGTTAAACACCCCCAGGGATGGGGACTCCACCACCTCCCCGGGCAGCCATTCCAGAACTTTATCACCTTTTCTGTAAAAAACTTTTCCCTGATATCCAACCTATGTTTCCCTCAGTGCACTTAAATCTGGGTCCTCTGGTTCTGTCAGTTCCTGGAGAAAGAGACCAACCCCACCTGAGCACAGCCACCTTTCAGGAAGAGACACTCTCAGGGGGCCATTTATCACCTATTTTCACTAGGCCTCACTTTCCAAAAAGCCTTGCCCCCTCATGCCAGCTCACATCAGTAATTAGATCAGCTGAAGCAGATGGGAGAAGCTGGAGTTTTCCTACATAGGACAAATTTTTGGTGTCCCTGCTGGAGCAGGCAGGGCAGCCTGCCAGTAGGCCCTGCTTCACCTTGCCCTCGGCTAACCCAGCACTCCTCATCGTGTTTCCTCCCAAAATAACAGCTTTAATATTTTAAATCTTCGTGCTTCCTGGTAGGTTTTTAGTTAGTTTCTCAAACAAAAGGAAACCTGTTCAGCTGGAGGCATTCACAACCCTGACCAGCAGGGTGGGGATGGGTGCTCGGAGGCCCCAGCTTTTACACTCAGGGAATCCAGTGCCCCACAGCCACGCTGGCTGGAACAGAGGGTCAGGTCTGAAGAGAAAAAGTGGTCCTGACTAAAATTCTGAAGTTGCAAAGTGTTCTTGACTGTCTGAAAAACCTGAAGCTGCAAGGGGGTCTTGACTGTCTGAAAAATTTACCCTCAGCTAGTTCACATCATCTACCACTGTCCACATTGAATAATGCTTGACCTAGGCCTGACTTGATACTTACTACTTTCCCTTTTCAGGGCAAAGAGCCTGAAAGAATTAATTCTGTGTCATGAGTGACTTACAATACAATGCTGACAGCATCTGCTGCGTGCCTTGAGGTGATAAAAAAAGGAAAGTTTGGGTAATTGGCCATGCCAGCAGATTTTCCAGGGAGCGGTCAGACGGCAAGGTGATCTGCAGAGGGGCAAACCTTGGGTGGTCACCCTCTTCACCTCCTGAAGCCAGACATCACAAGAAACTGTTTATTTAAAACACTGTCCAAAAGTGTGCGTATATATATATATATATAAATATATACATGGATGTTACAATTTAAAAAAAATAAAGAAAAAGAAAAACAAAGAAAAAAGAAAAATTGCACTTCAGAGGCATCCAAAGGCTGAGTAGAGACAGGTGCAATGCTTACAGAAACAAACAAGTCATAAAAACTTTAATTTAAAGTGCAAAGTCAACACAGGAACAGATTTATAAGAATGAGGTGAATATGCTGAGGCACAGAATGAGTGGAATGCTTTTAACCCTAGAGTAGTGAATTCAAGAACCAAACTTAACAATATTTAAGATCCTTGGTGAAGATTTTCTATTTTTATATACTGCAATGTAAGTGTCACAAACAGGTATTCAGGTTGTAAAATATCTTTTTTTCAGTTTATGACTTTACTTAAAATCTGAATATCTCTCAGATGAATTCTGGCTGTGAAGATGAAATTGAGTATTTTGAATGCACTTTTTAAGTGTGCATGGGATAAAGAATGTTAAAAAAATCCTACATATTTTTTGGAACAGAGTCTGGAATACAAGAATATTTGTAGAGCTGAATATTTTAATTTTTAGTTTTTGAAGAACTTGCTCACAGAACTTGCTCACAAGTTTCAATGGAACTTGTAAATTTTAGAAGAAAACAATCTATCATCTTTAAAAAAAACAGAATTTCTATTCTGCATAATAATCACATCCTGAAGTTTCTTTCTAAATGTAAGGTAAAGTGCTGATTTCTGTCTATGTAGAAAAAACTGAGATAAAAAATTGTATTAGTAGACATTTTTGTACTATTTCTCTAATAATTAAGAAGAGTCCTGAAGTAAAGGAGACTAAACATCTCATCATTTATGTCCAATCCTGTGACCATGTCTGACACTCCATAAACATGAAATATTGTGGACAGATCTATGTGAGTCACAGAACTTTTCTTCTTGTTTGTAAAGTTTATGTGATAGAATATCTGATATGCCTGACCCAGGGTAACCTAGTTAAAAAAAGAAAAAAAAGGAAAATGAAACAAAATTTTTATACAGGGTTTTCACACGCACATGCAAAAAGAAGAAATTTGATAGAGAATGAATATTGAGAGTTAAAAATTACTTAAACTCTAGCTGCTGTCTAAAATTTAATCCCCATAGTGGAAGCATAAGTACTGTGACCTCTGGAATGTGCTGAATAATACAGGGGGATTTTTTTTTTTGATGATGTAGCATTGCCTTCCTTTCACAGAGCATCCTCACCAGGAGTGTGGCTTTGCTTGCCTTTCACATCTGTTACCTCCTGAAGCTGTGGAACAGAGCATATGCAGATGAATTTGTTTTCAAGCTGCAAAAAATATTGTCTCTCCAATGTGCAGTAATTTGCTTTTATTTTTATCTTGCCTTAAGTTGCAGAATTTGCTAGGTGAAAAAAAGAAAAAAAAAAGTCTAAAAATACTCTGAATTTTCAGTGAAACTGTAAAAAGAATGACATCAATGCAAGTAATTACTGAGCATGAAGTACATTGCTTATCTTATTCTCTCAGAAATCAGGTGCTGTGAAAATTTTGCCATTCCATACATTTGGTGTTCCAAAAAAGTATTCTCCTCGTAAAAGCACTATGGGTCTCCAGCGACACTAAAGCTTAATGTTGCAAAATATGGTTCTTTGAAATGCACTGAGGCCCTTGCCTAGTTTTATTTGTCCCTTCCTTCACTTCCTTTTCCCAGCAGGAGCTGATTTTTCTTCAGCAAGATCAAGTTGGAATGTAAATGTTTATTAAGTGCATATTCCAACCCTGCAGTCAGAGGGGAACTGCTGCATCTTGGTTACTGTAGGTGCCTTTGTATCAGAAGCTGCTTTTGCCAAGGGCTGCCTGTAATGAAGGAGCCAATGACCTGTAAATTATAACTAAAATGCTCAAGTTGGTCTTGCAGATGGATGCTTTTGATTATGGTCTACAGTATCCAAAGTTCAATTTCTATTTAAAGCAAAGAGCTTTAAGGTTCTTTGTGTGTATGTGGGTTTTTGTGTGTTTTGTTCTGGCTTTTTTTCTTTTTTAAGGTTTGATATTTAAGTGCATTAAACAAATATTTCTGATTTAAATTTTTATTGAGAACTTATATACAGGGAATTATGCATGTGCACTGGCTATTTGCTATATCAAAAACAGTAACCATACAAAAGACAGAAGAAAAACCAAGCACAGACCTAAAGATACAATTGGAACCAGTAAAACTACAGAACCCATCTTAAAATATTTAGTGACCTTTGCACAATTCATGTCCTGTTCATACTAGATTCATACTAATTTTGCAGGAGAGTCCTAATTTTTAAAAATTAAGTGCAGAGTCATAAACAACTTCTGCTTTTGATCTGTTTCCCAATTTAATTAGGAATTCATGAGCATCCTGAGAAAAGTACAACCAGCTAGAGGCAAGTCTGCACCTTTATTTTCCTCCCTCTTAGGTAAAAACAATCGGGTATACGTGCAGTAGAACAGCCAGAAGGTTAAACACGGTTACTAAACATTCCACTATAAAAGAGGGAGAAAGAAAGAAAGTTGATAGAACCAGAGAAAATTACAGAACCAGAAGAAATTACTCTGGAAAGTCCAAGTCAAAGTTCAAAAAATTACTGGAAATGCAGTGCCATGGTCTAGTTGGCATGGGGGTGATAAGTCAAGCATTGAGCTTGATGATTTCAGAGGTTTTTTCTAACCTAAATGCTTCTGTGATTCTCTGAAACTACCTCTGAGATCAAACAGAATTAATGTTTCAGAGATGTTCTGGATGTGGCTGAAAAGTGCAGCAGGAGCAATCAGAGGCACTATAAAATAAAATCATGTATACATGTTGTGTTTTTTTCAAGCTTTTTTAAAAGTTATTTCAGCAGAAAATATTTGAATAACGTTACATGCTAATGGTGGGATAAAATTGGACGGGAGAAGCCACAGGAAAACCTTTGAAAATGTTTTAAAGATTCTGTTCATAATATCCAGTAAGAATACCAAATAATGGTGAGCAAAATGTAAGTCTAATTTATCACTGTCCATTAGGCAAAATGTTTATTATGTATGCTTCTAGAATTTTCACAGAATAACAGAATGTTTTTTCTCTCAATTACTCTTAAAAAAAAAAAAAAAAGAAAGGCAAGTACAAACAAAAGGTGACAGATTGAGAATGGTCTGGAAGTAGGAAAAGATAACCAGATTTTCAAATTTAAAGGCAGAAAACATTAATGCTTTGCCTCACTACAATAGGTCCAATGCTATTTAGTCAAGTTTAAAAAAGGCCTTAAGTTACATTCATACATGCATTTAAGAATATATACTGGGACTAATGAAAATAAGTTCTCAATCATTCAGATTCTGATTGATAGTAAAGTTTCCTTTTGCATGAAATGTGTCTTCTGTCAAGGTTAAAAAGAAATGTTTTCCTGCAATAATTATATATTCTTTAAACTACTACTACTTATTTATTCTAATGAAGGAATTTGGAGGCAAATTATGTTTTTGATATTAGTAGCTTGTTTTATTGTTCTGGTTTGTTGGTGTTTAAACAACAAAATTCAGAAATTGTGAGAGGAATTTGAAGTGTTCCTCAAACACAGACAAGTGTCTTTAAAACTAGTCCTATATGCTTGTACATTTGGGCCAAAATACATCATGAAAAACACCCTGCCTGCATTTGAAAAGGTGACTGATCTTTCTGTTACACTTCATGAGCTGCAATCTCAGCTTATGAAGCCAGGCAAACGTCTCAACATGTGGAAGTTATGTGAATCTTAAGGAAGATTCCATTTAAAAAAAAAAAAGAAAATTTGTATCCCATGAATCTGCGCCATAGGAACCTCCAATTTCTGTGGTTTTATAATTCTGTCTGTTATACTGCACTCACACAGGTTCCCTACAGTCAAATAGAGGGAAACAAGAACAGTGAATGGTCTTTCATAAACTCCATAATGAGATGTGAATCCATAGCTGTTGCCTGAAAACGATGAATCTGGAAAAAATTAGGATGCATTTTCTTTGCTGCATGTTCTGCTTCAAGAAACCTTCTCAACGCTTTGTGGTGGGAAGGTATTGTGACATCAGGCATATCTAGAAACTACACAGCTGAGGATCCAACAGCAGATCCATCTTCATCCAAGCTGAATTTTGTCATGGTTTTGTTTCTTCATTCTTTGCTTTCTCATACTCCATTGTAGCCCAGCAAAAATTGCATTCTCTCTCATGGTTTTGTTTCAACTTTTGTATTTTTCTTTTTTTTTTTTCCCCTTTTTTTTCTTTTCTTTCTTTTTCCTTTTTTTCCTTTTTTTTTTTAACTGGGTTTCATGTAGTGGAATATATATTTTAAATTTCTAGTCTAATTAATGCAGTTTTCAAGCACTTTGTGGACCACGGACAGTAACATTCCAGTAATCCTACATAGGTTAACAAACGTTGTAAATTCTGGGATTCCATTGTGCAGTTTCAACAGCAGTCAACAACTGGATGTGGTCAAACAGCAGCTAGGAAACAGAGATGGAGGAAATAAGAGATTGACTCTATTAGAATACACTTCAAATTAACACAATTAACCCCAAACTGGCCCAGGATTTAAGTGAAGGAAGCTTGTACCACAAACAGGACACAGTGATTTCTTTTTCCATTTTTTTATGACCAATTCGTAGATAATAATAATAAAAAAAAATTAACTATGTTACAGTTCATGAAGATTTCCACTCAACTAAAATGATCTTCTACTTCAACAATTACTTTTGACTAATGTCACTAGGGGAACTATTAAAATTCATTTCATGCTGCATCAGGTATGAAATGCCACTTTATAAGACAGGAGTTTTCCAAAGTTAAATGATACTAGACTAATGTGATATTTCTTTCCCTAGACACAGTGCTGTAGATCTAAACTTTGTGAACTTTGATAAAAAAGAATATAATATTTACTGTGCAGAAATAGCATCAATATAAATACTGGGGAAATCAAAATGGAGGTTACATTATCCTGAATGAACAAAAAACCTCTCAGCTAGAAAAAGTTTGTAAAATTAAGGATGGAAACTGGTAGCAGTGCTGTAGAAGAAAAAAAAGCAAGGTCAGCTTTCTCCAGTATTTTAATGAAGAAGCCAATGAATCACCATTGCCTAACTTATGGGAGATCTCATGACAGGAAATTTCTTTTTTATTGAGAGTTAAAAATGGAGCTTATACTGAACCAGGATTTATTTTAAATAACTCTTTACAAAACGTTTGAGTTACCTTTGCGGAAGTTATCCAGTGAAGTTCAGACACTCCTCTGCACTTAGCAAATCCATGTATTTCAGATGGGGGGTTTGTTTGTTTGTGGCTCTGTTTTCTTCTTTCTTTTCTTCATAAAGGAAGCGCTTTAAGGGTGCAGCAGAGATAAATATTTTTCCCTCCAATAAGGGAACTTTCCCTGTGTTAACACTAAGACTCAATGGCTTGTGACAATATATTTTCATTGTATTTCTTGTATTTCATTGTATTTCTTCAAAAAGCAAGACTATAGGTAATACGATGAATTTTTCTCCTGCTCATCTGTGACAAGGAATTGCAAAAGACTGTGGCTAATTATTTCTACCCTTAATACAAGTAGAAGGTTCTGGTTTCATCAGTTTCCTAAAAAAAATTCTGAAGTTTAGGCAGAAACCACTTGCTTATATGGATACAGCACCCTTAATTTTATTTCTAAAGATTTGCCTTTAGTTTTCAGAGGAAAAGCTGAAGAAATTAATAAACCTGATATTAAGAAAACTACCTGTTAAAAATATGCCTTTTTGACTGCAATATAATAAGGACCAGTTACAGCTATAGTATGTAAGCTGTTACTCATAATTAATAATGAGCTTACAAAAATAATGGTATGGATGTGGCAGAATCATTTGAGTTATTTATTGGAATAAAATCTTCAGCTACTAATGTAGGCCAAGGTTAAGCTGTAATAAGTCTATCAATATGGTAGCAGCAAAATAGAGTAATGCTTATAAAGATTTGATGTAAATTTAAAAGTATAATTAGGGCAGTCTGTAAGAATTATATGCTTGACAATTTAATCAGATGCAGTCTAGGTGGTCCCTAAAAGGGAGCAGGTAAAGAATCTGTATTAATTTATATGAAAGTTTAAAAATAATTAACAATGTGCCCACTCCTTGCCAGGAAATTACCAAATACTTAATAGCAAAAAAGATAAAGCCAGCTCTGAAACAAAAATCACACAAAATTTGTTAACTTCTGTGGTTTATGATTTGATGGGATGCAGCAACCTTCACTACACAGTTTTTGGGGTGAAAAAGTTAATTTGTTTTCTTTCTTGCCCTATTTATGAAAATACCCAAAACAACAACAACAACAACAACAACAACCAAACAAAAAAACAAAAACCAAAAACTACACCAAAAAAATCCCTGCATTAGATTAAATTACTCCAGGATTGTTTCCTTCTACTGTCTGCAGAAATTTTCTTCATGACAAATGGACTGTTGTCTTTTAGCTGATGGTTCATAATGTCCTGACAGCTACACAGAGAAATTATCCAAACAAAGACAAGGTGAACAGCACTTCAATAGGTACCAAAAGACCTATGATTTACCCAATTCATTCAAATCACTTGTAATCTTTCATTTAAGAAGTTTAACAACTAAAACACACAAAAGGAATCATTTCCTTGGAAGGAAACCTCCTGGAAGTAAGCACCAAAGTCTTTTCTAACACCAGAACACAAAGGTTTGTAAAGTAAAGATTATGAAAAACTGCCACCATTAGAGCCATTATTTCAATGTTTCTGTCAGTATGTGATTGGAGAAATGGAAGCCTTTGTCTGAACAAAAATAACACACAATTATTTTCAAAATATGAAAGACTGATTTATTTATATATTTATCTGCTGAGTCTCAGTCTCTCAAATTGTAAGGCAAGCAAGCATTTTGGTTGAGAACAGCTTACCTCAGTCAAAAACATTCAGGACATCAACTTTTAAAAAAACAGGTTTTCACAGATTTTCTTGGCCTTCCTTATGTCATCAATCTCTGTACTGATTATGGGGAATATCTGAACATCATACAGTACATTATCTGGAGTTTTGACACAGGTCAAAATCGCATTTGCCACAGTTTGTTTTTCTGAGACATTTATTCTCAGTGGTCTGGAAGGTTACACCACCACTAGGCAGTGATCCTGAAAAGTAATTTTAGTTTTATTTTCCTCCCTCATTCCTCTCTTCTCCTGAGCAATTAATTGAAATAAAATCTGAGCTCTGAGGTGAATAAAGAGGCATAGTCTGTGCCTGGAGATAGTTTTTTTCCCCAAGTCCAGACAAAAAAAAAAAGGATCTCTCTTGCACACATTTGCTGGTTCAAACCCAGCCATAAATGATCTTTTTTTTTACCTACTCATTTTACACTGATATTTTCCTGAGATAGTGGGCCTGTGATTGTCATGAAAGTGCAGATTTTGTTATGTACTGCAGAATGTTTTTACAGACCTCTTTTCTGGTTTCTCACCATATTTCTTCTTATTCTACTCAGTCTGAGGTGGTGCTAAGTACTTTCACCTTCTTTTCAGCTTATTTTGCTTTTTATGCAAGAAGACCTGAAAGACAAAAGGTCTATAAAGCCTTTTTCAGAGAATACACCCATCTGAATCACTCTGCTAAGCTCCCGTTAAAAAATAAATTCTGGAGTGGTAGAGGCAGCCTCAAAACTCCTTTTTTAAACCTTTTTTTTCATATCCTGTTGTAAAGATATGCTAAAAACAAGAATGTTGTTGCCTCTTCTCTCAAGCAGGTGAAAATAGCTTTGAAGAGTGCACCTGAAATTACAAGAGAGAACTAGATAGACAATTCAGAAATAAATTTAATTGATTTATGATATACATGACTCAGCAATGGGGGAATGACAGGATAATATTTTTAAATTATGGTGTTTTGATTTTTTTGCACAATTTATAAACAATATAGGGAACTTCGTAGGGCAAATGCCAATCAAAGCAAGTGTTTGCTGAAAGGATTTTGGCAAATTAATTGAAGATTTGTGATGAAGTTTTTTTGATAATTATACGTGAAAGACAAATGACTTGGAAATGTCAAAATTTATACTTTCCCCAAGTCCTAAAATATTTTTTAAAAAGTCTTTCTGATCACCTAAAATTTACATAAAAATTTGTCTGGGGTAGATCTCAACATCTCTACGTTTTCCAGGGTAGGTCTCAGCATTTAACCTCAAGTGATGAATTACCTCCAATGAGTTTTATTTAATGTCAAAAGGTTCAAAACAACTGGGTAGTAAATTTTCAATCCTTTTTCAGAAAAATATTTGGGAAAAACATAAGACCATGATGCAATTCTAAGTACAAAAACACCAGATGACACGTTGAAGGCACATAACATGGATTGGAAATAAATTTTGCATTTTAAGCATTTTAACAGCAAATTCTACCCTTTTAACAGAAGACCTGGACTGTGGAGCATTCTGGGTTGTTGAATATTTTTGAACATGTATTGTATTTGTCTTTTCTTTCTAAAGCTAATACTTTATTTCAGTTTGGAAAAATACAAAGGCCTGGTTTTGTACAAGAGTTAATTTTGATATCTTGTAGTTGTAAGATCTATGAATCACAATAAAATGTTTCAGTTGAAGAACTTCTCAATTACTGAAAGTGTATTTAGTTTTTGTTGCACTGTTAAGTTTGCTTCAATGTCAGGTTTCAGATCAATAACTTCTTGGGGATTTGGGACGTACAGGGAAGAAATTGCATATGTTCAGGTGAACTTCATCTCTTACATCAGAACCACGGTAAAACCCTCTACCAGAAAGGGTAAAAAAAAAAAATGAAAATAATTGATTTCTTGTTACAATTAGAGCGAGCTCCTGTAATCACAGTATTGAGAGATCCCCCACAGCATCTTGATCTTAAAAGAGCCTTCATCACAGCTTTCATTATTATGCCTTAGAGGAATAAATATTCAATAAACTCACCCAGATTATTAATAAGAACTTCAGCAAAACAATTTGCTAACACAACCAGGTAAATCAACCAAATGTCATGCAAAAGCAGCAAGGCAAACTCAGTGCACCCTGGTAGAGAGAGTGAATTTTTACTTAGCTCCCAATATAATCTCCTATTTCAGAGGTTTTTCACAATGGTTAAAAAAAAAAATAAAAATTCAACTCTTTATTTTGTTAGTGTTGCCAGGCTGTACTTCTAACAGAAAGACTTATAAGTAGAGATTGGTTCTAGAATACTTTCACTAAAATAAAAATCAAAAACATTAACTACAGCGCTCATAAATTGTCCTATTGCTGACAATGAAAAAGACAAAACTGGTAGAGCCAGATGAAACTACCCTGTATTTATTATTAATTCTAAACAAAACAACTGTATATCTGAGAATATTTTAGTATTTTAGACTAGGTTAACATGATGAAAATGAGCTTCAAAACACAGATAAGTCCCCAGTCTCGGGTATATAAAATTTCAAGCACTCTTGTGGTAGGAAATCACTTACAAGATGAAGACACGATAAGAAATTCATGATGAAGACACAATGAGAAATTTTTTCTTATTCTAGGTTTTGGGGTTTTTTCCCCCCATTCCTTCACATTTTAAGTGCTGCCAAAACTGGAATTAAGAGTTCTGAAGACAAATCAGATTTCTTTGCTTCTGATCCAAGTTTCAACTTCTTTATTAAATACCAACAAATAATTTCCTCTGCAAAATAATTTTCAGTTTCAAGGAGAGAAACAAAGACTGTCTTGTCTTTTAAGGAGAATTGTAATAGACTGTAAAATCATTAAAGAAATTATTTTCTGTGATAATAGATTTAACTTTACATGGCAAACAATTGTAGATCTTGTGAAGAGAAAAGGAAATAACACTTTAATGAAACATTTCTGGAGTAGAATGCTATGCAGTGTGAAGAAATTAATAGATTTCGCTTTTTTAGCATAAAATTAAACTGCTAATTTTGTAAGATGCCATTATGAGTAGTACAAAGGCTGTTTTTTTAAATTCAGAGTAACATAACAGATTAGAATTTACAGACATAATCAGGATAACCAAAATATTTAGAAGTCTCTACATTTTTTTCCTACTGTTTTTCTTTTCAAAACAATGATGTATTTCAACTTTCCTAGGTTTTTTTTTGCCATGAAATGATAAATTTATCAGATATTTGGTTTAGAGGGTGCCTTCACTTTAAGTTATGTTTCAAAAATTGAAATGTAAAAAAAATCAAAACTCTAAAAATGAAAGTTTCAAATGTAATAAATACTTATTTTTTAAAAGAGGTGAAACTGAAGGAATTAGACTGAGTTTTGATGATTGGATCCTGTGTATCTACAAAACAATTTTAAAGATGCATTCAGCTATGATGAAACCATATTTTTACAGGATTATTTTACAGAGCGGTTAGTTACTTTTCTTACATTTAGAGGAATTCATTCCTATTCGTTCATTAACAAGATTGAGCATGCTCTTCATTTTTATTTTCCATTCCCTTTTTTGCCACTGAAAACAAAATATTTTCTTACTCTAACTCTAGTTTTATTCATGACCTATATGTTACCCTGTTTTGATGATTGATGATGATGATGATGATGATGATGATGATGATGATGATGATGAGAATAAGAGGAGGAAGAAGAAGAAGAAAGGATGATGATGATGAAAATATTTTACTGTAATGTAACATTTATAAAAAATTGGAAGATTTCCTTCCAGTATCTTTTAGGATTTTATTAATGTACTGAATATTTAGCACATTTACTGCTGACTTCATGTATTTCATGCACGTGGAAACTGAACCTGATGCTTTTGTGGATTCAGGCACCCGCTTCCTTGCACAGATCCCATTTCTAAAATTTTACGTTTATGTAAATAATATTCTATTTTATGTCATCCACCCCTTGACAGCTCACATCAAGAGCTTTGAGAATGATGAATTCTTGCTCAGAGTTAGAAAACGTGAGAATTCTGCTCACATCTCTGCTCACAGCTTGGCAACTCCGGTCACAGTTCAGGTTTATCTCAGAGCCAGCTCCACAAAACACAGAATATTAAATATAGAGGCAAGTTTACAGCTTGTCTGTCATGATGTTTCATTCATGTAGTACAATGAAATGGAAGATATAATCACAGTTAGAGTGTAGACCTTAAATCCCCTTATTAATCCTAAAGGTCTTGACCTACACTAGTTTAAAGAGCTGAAGTCTCCACTAAGTCCTCTACACTCCTTGAATGAGAAACAAGCAGAGAGGTCCAACACAGACCCCAGCTGATACAAAAAAAATTAAAAAAAAAAAAAGGTAGAAAGAATAACATATATTAAATTCTGATTGCCTCTGAAAGAGGTAAGCCTAATCTATTTTTTCTTTGAGGTAAGAAAGAGGCCTTAATGAGTCTCTCAGATAGAAACTCTGCCAGAATAGGAAGACCTCCTTCTATGTCTGCAATAAGCATGAGAAGGAGGAAAATTAAGGCACAATTTGCCACTAAATGCAGCCATTTGACTACAGTGTCAGCCTCTGTATTTAATCAAGCTTGCTCACTTTAATTGTTCTTCCTGTAGAATTTTGCAGCCCTATGGATAAGTGCAGGCACATTTTTCACCAAAACTGGCCTTTTGCACCACTTCTGAGAGAAAGTGTGACTATCCAGATCTTGAAGCAAGAGCTAAAATTTCTGTAAATAATAATGAATTGCAATAATAATGCTTAGAAAAACATTACACTATTCCCTGTGCTTTAAACTACAACACATTTCTGTCCCACCGCTCTTTCAATATTAGGGCAACACACTTGAGCAAAGAGTAACCCTTTTCTGAAGCTCTTGGTGGGAAAGCATCAAAGTGGAGATCAGAAAAGAGCTGTGTTGTATTCCAAATGCACTTTGCACTGTGACGAACCCAGCCTGCCATGCCAGCTCTTCCATGTGATTTTTTTGTCACCTTCAAGTTGTTCTTGCCCAGGGGATCTCACCAGCTGAGAGCACATCCGTGGAACATGCCTTGGTATTGATTTGAAGCTCCTGTCTCAGGGACAGGACTTTTAACACCAAAGTCCCGAAAGAGCACCAGAAAGGAAAAAAAAAAAGAAAAAAAAAAACAAACCTTTAAAACTGAGTGTTTTTGAAGATCCGCATGCTTTCATGCCATCAGTGTGCTTCTATGAACAAATAAAACCTGTCTGTGCACAAAAATGTCATTATTTCTGCCCTATCTTCATACTTACTGAGTCTTAATATGAAGTGTGCAAAGTAATAATGACCATAAGAACAACTTAATAAACAGAAAGAAAGAAACAATAATATTTTCTTGGAAAAGGATGTATAACGTTATTCTGAAAGTCTTGTCTAATAATGCTTAAAATAAAAGCAACTTTTTAGAGAGTTCATGAAAAACATTAGGAAAAATATAGACCTTCACTCTTTTTGTCCTTTCTGCAAAGTCAGAAGGGCACATTCTCATATATATATATGTACGTGTGTGTGTGTTTAAAAATAAATAGAAATCAGCTGAAGTCAAATCCTTGCGTATTTCAGACTAACTCAGAAAACTGATTGAAAAGTAGCCTGAAAGGTACTTAAAAATAGCCTTATACAAAGGATGGTTAGTTAGCATTTAAATAAATTCACATGAATGGGTTTTAACAGTAGTGTTCATCCTCACTGTTGTTTTTAAATTATTCTTGTGGCTGTTTTTCAGAAATATTCAAGACTCTATTACTGTTGAAATGACTTAAGGATCTCAAATTGAGACTAGAGGTATTTGGAAACTATAATAACTTGCAAACAAAAAATAGCTATTGTGGAAAAAGTTTAGCAACGTGGGTTTCAGAGAGGTGACAAGCAGAGATTATACTGTTATTATATTGTCAAAGGAACAATATATACCATATCCTCCCCTATTTTCTTTGTTCTGCTTTTCATGTTTGGGTTGCTTTCTTCACAATTATTAATCACTGTCTGTTTATCAGCATCTCCCCTTCAATAATAACTTTTGATTCTTCCCAATTTTACAGATAATAGAGGTCTTAAATGTTATTATGTTTTTTATTACTTACATAAATAGGAAGGAGATGAGAGGAGATGGGCTGCAAATACCTTGGATGTGAAGAAAGCTGAGCTCATGCAACGCTGGAAATGAGAGAAAAGGAGAATTTATAATTGCACAGCCCAAGAGTAAAACTTCAACAGCTCTTAGCAACTGTGTAGACATGAAAATCAATCACCAACAGTAGCTCTCTCCTTAGGAAAGCTGGGTTCATTATACCCAGCTCTTAGAGAACATTAATTCTCTCTTAGGGGGATTTACTGGCTCTACCTCTACCAATAAATAAAATAGACCAAGGCTTTTTATTCTGTCCAGAATGGACAAGTTGCACAGGTTTTGTTCATGAAATTAAAATTTCATTCCTCCCCAAATGTACCTGAGCTTGTACCATTTAATGGGAGTCTCCTGTGCCCAGGAATTTCTTGGAAGAGGGATGCTGTGACATCAAAACTGCTTCCACCTCAATGACTCAAAGAATACAAGCTCATGGCAGCAGCTGAGCTGTGTCCTTGTCCTTTTCTGTGTGCTGGTGTGTAGATTGGGTCATCCTAAATTTAGTTATCTAAGCACAAATCTCACCTGCATAAGCTCTATCTCTGTGTTAATAATAACTTGATGTAAACTTATTGTTAATAATAACATGCAAACTTATTGATGTAAACTTATTGCCTCTGCATCTGCAGTGTTACAGTAAGTGTAAAAGAATCTAACCCGGGTGACTTCTCAGCTTCTTTAAATCCAAATCAGGGGAATGTTCCATCCCTGATGTTTCCTGAGCAGACAAAGCTGTTCTGCTGCTCTCTCTTCAGCTTTCTGGGAAGTTCTTGACATTTGGAGCCAGCTTCTTTCTTCCCAAACCTCTTTCCTTCCATGAATTATAGAATTGCTCTTATTTTCTTGTTTCAGATGAGATCCACCTGACCATATCTGATTAAATGCTTCACCTTTCTATTTCCCCTGTAGAAATTCCTAATCTCAAACCTACCACCAGGATGTGATCAGTGGCACAATTTTCCCTGCTGGGTGGGTAGGTTGGCATGAATATTTTAATTTCTTTAGCTCAATCTGGAAAAGCTGTTTGTTTGTTTGTTTAATTCTCCAAGAAGACAAACTCAGGTGTTTCCACCAGGTTTTGTGTAACACATTGCTCTGCAGCACTTCCAAGTCTGAGCTGAGTTGTCCAGGTTTAAGGGCTTGCAGGCCTTGCCAGGAAAGTCCCCAAAAAAGGGTCTCTAAGCTCGCTTTTAAAGTTATTTCTCACTAAATAATATGGCATCCAGCAGGTTTGTAATGGCACACTGATGAGCTCTGATGAATTCCCTGGATTGCAGCAATTACTGTTGTGCCAATGGGAGATTCGATATTTCCAGAGGACAACTCTGCCCAAGCGTGATCTTGAGCTTCCACATTTGGAAGCACACTCTGGAATCCCCTCCTGCTGAAAGCAGGGATACTACTCTGCCATTATAAAAACTGTCAAAAAAATGAAGTTAAATAAAAGAGGTGTGATGAAATAAAAATACAAATTAATTTTTTTTAAAGCTGTGATTTCAGTTAAATAAAATTTACAGTATATTTTCAATTGCTTGCACGTATTTATGTATAGAAAATCTTTCACCAAAAGCAACAGGATGAGTAAAAAGCAAATGTTTGTGTGTTTATTTGCTTGCATCCCTCAGATTCTGTAAATTCCGGCTCCCCAATTCCTGCCAGAATTTCTGATGCATACAGCCTATTTCAAAGAGTAGATATATTTTAAAATAGGCCATAATATACATGTAACTTATGTATAGTCACAGCTGATGTAATGGGATTATATATATGATTACTTGTGCAGCAGAATCTTTCTGCTGTGCCATGCACAGATGATAAAGTAAGAGGGATTCAGATTACTCAATTTTTCTTTTAAGCAGCACCTTTCCTGAGCCCACAAATACATGGTTTAGTAGTAATTGATTTTCTCTGGTAGGGTGCATGGATTACATCCTAGCAATAGAAAAATAGAAAAATAGTGTTAAACTGTCAGTTATGCTAAATATCAGTTTTCATTGTCACAGTGGCTTTGGGCTTCTTGCTAAGATTATTTTCATCTATAAATATGCAATTTTGCTTTGATCTATATTCATTAACCTTCTTTTCCTTCATCTTTATTCAACTTCCCATACACTAGCAATCTCACTATCAGCTCTGTTTATTTTAATTTTTACCACACTTTATATAACGTTTTAGTGGACACTTTTTTATACAGCAGATGCTTTTCTTGCTGTGTGTTGATTAATCATGTTCCATACTATTAGCTCCCCCACAGCATTTCACACTTTGTGCCCAACAGATAAAGTATATCATAAACTGCATTATCAGTGCTCAGATAAACATGTCTATCTTTTACTAGCTATATTATTAACAGTCTAGTCTCCATTTCTGCACTTATAGCTGCCATTATAAATATGTTTGCTGTTTTCATAGTGTTACTTTCCTTGTTGATTGGCTAGGAGTTTATTTCAATATGTTCAGATTACCCCAGAAGTTTGTGGTTTTGTGGTCTTTATCTAATTGCTTCATATTGTTAATATAGCATACCAATTGTAAACACACAGCTTCAGTGATCCCTAAAGATTGGGATTTAGTGTGAGACCTTTATGGTTTTATATGCGTCCTTTAATACTTTTCATTTTACTTCACTTTTTTAATGTTATCAGATTTTCTAGTTTAGTTTTACTGACTTTTCTTTCAAAATGCCTGGGAATGTCAAAGAATCATAAAATGCCCAAGGAAAAATCTGATAGTTAAGGTTGTTTTAATTTTTATTTTGTGTAGTAAATAAGTAGAATTTTTTTTCATTTTTTTCCAAATTCTTGATAAAATTTCTAGTGACCTTGAGATACTCAGTGCAAAATACAATGTGGGATTTGTATTTCTGATATTGCTTATCCTCACCTGCTTTTCTTGGTCAGAAGATTTAGATGATTTCTTGCTTTATGAAGCTAATATTTAACATTTGTTTATGATTTATCCACAGGTGATTCTCTTTCAAATCTGCAGTCTCACTTCTTGCACTCTCCAAGTTCTGATCCACCCAGCAATGGAAATGTTTTCAGGGCTTCTGGTAAAGCTGGGCTTGGAAACCCACAATGGACTTTTCATGGTTGTTCATGCAGTTCTAAATCATGAGAAGTCTCATGCATTCAAAAGGGGAGGAGAGGCACCTATTTCTTTCACCTATTTCTTTTTGTTTCATGTTTTTTGTAAAAGAGCATCAGTTTATACTTATTTTACTGGAATGTGTCATTTTTGGTTGGGGTATACACGTTGTTGATTGTTGAACTTTTCCTCCCCCCTTTAATATGATAAAATGAAGCACAGTCCAATGGCTGTCAAGGTAGAGCAGCCTTTGGGATGCAAAGGTCTAAAAATCAGGGCTCTAAGTGTACGTGTTAATGGCTAAATTTGCTATACATATCTTCCCTCAGATATTCCACTTGGAAAACAGCATCTTCACATCCCCAACACTCCAAATGCAACTTTTCCACTGATGCTTAAATTCCTAAAGGTCTTTTCTGCCTTTAGGAAGGAGCTGGAGCTGCTGCAGCCAGGCCAGAGGAGGCTCCAGCACGGGCAGAGGGATGGAGCAGCTCTGCCGGCAGCAAAGGCTGGCACAGCTGCCATTGCTCACCTGGGCAGGAGAAGCTTTGGCCTGAGCTCAGGGTGGCCTGGCAGGGCCTGAAGGGGCTGCAGCAAAGATGGACACAGACAATTGCCAAGGGCTGCAGGGACAGCAGCCAGGCAATGGCTGCCAGTGCCAGAGGGCAGGGCTGGCTGGGATCTTGGCAATGAGGAATTGTTCCCTGGCAGGGTGGGCAGGCCCTGGCACAGGGTGCCCAGAGCAGCTGGGGCTGCCCCTGCATCCCTGGCACTGCCCAAGGCCAGGCTGGACACTGGGACACTGGGAGAGGGACACTGGGGCTGTCCCTGCCATGGCAGAGGTGCAATGAGATGAGCTTCAAAGTCTCTTCCAACATAAACCCTTCTATGGCTCTGTGATTTTATGTCTTTATTAAGGGATATCTAATAAAGCCTAATAAGCCTAGTAGCTCTTTCCCCTTTAATCATGCTTTAGCAACAGCAGAATTCCTTTTTGCAAGTACCTGGAACAGCTGCTGTGTCCTCTACCACTTTCCAAGTGTTTGAGGAAAGCGACTCTATTAACCAGCCAAAGCACAGTGCAGCGAGGCTTTAATGATCCTTCCAAATGAATAATTTTCCTCTTTTATAGATAATGAAAATATCTATTTTCTATTAGGATCTATTAGGAAACTTGAAAAATGCACATGCTTTAACATCAGCCGATACAGAATGCCTGCTTTTGTTCTCCTTTGAGACATCTGAAATAGTTACATGTACATTTATATATATTTATAAAATATGTTTTCAAATGTAATCTATATTCCAAAATATTATTTTGAAAGAAATTTGAAATCAGGACACCTAGATATAAGCTTGTCACACAGATAAGCACCTGCACACTGTCACAAAATAATTTTATTTGAAACAATGTGAGGACCTTTAGCTTAGGACATTTGTTTTTCTGAATAATTGGCAGAGCTACATGTGACAAGCTTTGCATTCAGGACATCAAAGTGCATCTTTCAATCAGGTCAAGCTGCAGAAAGCAAGGATAAATGATGTGAAAAATATAGGTTCCAAAGTGCTTTTAATTGTCAGGGGAAAGACAGGCAGACATGAGTGTTTGGGGGCTAAACACTTTCTTCTGGCTTGTTGAAGCATGCAAATAAATAGATGTAATTTTTTTTCTTTCTTTTTTTAAAGATGTAAAGAAAGGAAAAGTTATATGGAAAGCTCCTTGCCAAAACCATAACAGACATGAGAAGAGAGAGGACACTTTCAAAGCAGTGTTTAAGTCTATCAGTGCAAAGCACTTCCTTGTCTCAGTCTCCACACACAACTTTGAAAGATTTCCCAGAGGTTTTGTCTGGTGTTTTCTCATTCCTAAAAAATAAACCAAAAACCACTAAGCTTTCGTGGCAGAAATGAAAGAAAAACCATCAAAGGCTGAAAGAAAATGGTCTGTGCAAAACAAGACAATGAGCAAAGTAGATCTGGCTGGACAAACAGATTTTGGGGCAGTAGGGAAAAAAAATATATACCTCGTAAATATTTTGTTTTGGAGAGTAACCTGACCTCATTCTACTCCAAGGTGACCTGCTGAATGGATGAGGAAGAGGCTGTGGATGATGTCTGTCTGGTATTGAGTACTTCAGGAAGGACTTGGACACTGTGTCCGACAGTTTTTTCCTGGAGAAACCGTGTGCCCATGGCTTGGACAGCTGTGCTCTTCCCTGGATAAAACACTGCCGGGGTGGATGGTCCTAAAGACCAGTGGTGGGTGGAATTCACTAGTGGTAATCCCCAGTACAGGGCCCTGTGGTATTTAACATCTTTATTTATGATCTGGACAGGCTGCATTGATGGGATGAAGTCAATGGGGTGAGGTAAATGCCAGGTCCTGCCTCGGGTCCCACCAACCCCCTGGAGCACTCCAGGCAGGGGCAGAGGGGCTGGGAAGCTGGGACAGGCCCTGGGGTGCTGTGATGATGAGGCCTCTGGTGTTGAGATGACCCCCAGGGGTCAGAAAAGTCTCTTTTCCCAGCCCCTAGACCAAAGAAGCCGAGATGCATTGGCTCTGCCTTTCAAGATTGTTTATTTTCTCTTATCTATAACATTCTTTCTCTGACCTGCCCAGGTCTGTCTGGCAGGTTGGGTTGTGGCACAGTGACTGCCCTCAGGGCAGTGTTAGCTTTTTATACTAAAAACTACGTGTACTTTATTTACTATAACTTCCCAATACCTATCACCTATGTTCGACAGTGAGTTTCCACTCTAAACCAATCCAAAAGTGCCACCATCACAGCAGAAGATGGAGGCCAAGAAGAAACAGGAGGAAGGACAGGACAGGCCCAGATTCCTCCATCTTGCCTCCTGAACCCCCATTCTAAAAAGCCCAAAATTCTCCATTTTCACCTCATGGTAAATTCACTAACATTTTACTCAAAGCCTTGTGGCTGGTAACAAAGTTGGCAATTGTTGTTTCCATGGGTTACAATGGAAGGCCCAGGTGTCTCTGACTCCGTGCCCAGGTCTCTGAGGCCCCTGCCAGGCTCTGAGGGCAGCCAGAGCAATGTCCTGGCTTCCAGCACTGTGCCAGCAGCTGGGCACAGCCCAGGGGTGCCCAGGGGTGCCCAGGGGGCCGAGAGGCCGATGGCCCCTGGGCTGTGCCAGCCCTGGGGTGGCGGCAGGAGCAGGGCAGGGCCCGTCCCTGTGCCGGCCCTGCTGAGGCCACACCTCGAGGGCTGGGGCACCTCTGGGCCCTCACGCAGGCAATGGAGGGGCTGCAGCGTGGCCAGGGAAGGGAACGGAGCTGGGAAGGGAATGGAGCCCCAGGAGAGGCTGAGGGAGCTGGGCAGGGGCTCAGCCTGGAGCAAAGGAGGCTCAGGGGGCCCTTGTGGCTCTGCACGGCTCCTGCCAGGAGGGCACAGCCGGGGGGTGTCACCGTGACATTTTCTGAAAAATCCCCTCACCAGGATTTTTTCTCTTGAGAAGCTGAGGAGCTTCAGCTTCTCCCTGTTTTGCTTCTCTGGAATGTGATTTGGAGAATTGTTTATCCAGCATGTGAATTGTTTTTAATTAATGGCCAATCACAGCCAACTGTGTAGGACCCTCTGAGTCTGTCACGGGTTTTTATTATTCATTCTTTTCTAGTTTTCTGATGTCTCCTTTCTCTTTCTTTAGTATAGGTTTAGTATATAATTTATTTTAATATAATATAATAAATCAGCCTTCTGAGAGGAATCAATTCTCATCTCTCACCTCATCCTGGGGACCCTCACAACGCCACAATGAGGGGGTCGGGCTGTGCTCCAGGGACAGGAGCAGAGGGAACGGCCTCAGGCTGGGCCAGGGCAAGTTTAGGACTGGTATCAGGAAAAATTCCTTCAGTCGCCTCCTGTCCAGCCTGGGAGTTTTGGAGTCCCCATCCGTGGATGGATTTAAAAGCTGTGGAGATCAGGCACTTGGGGACAAGTGTCACTCATATTTTCGGAAAAATCCCTTCACCCGGATTTCTTCTCCTGAGAGGCTGAGAAGCCTTAGAGAAAAAGGAAAACAATATCATCTCATTTGCTTCTCCCTGTTTTGCTGCTTTGGAATGTGGTTGGAGATTGTTTATCCAACATGTGAATTGTTTTGACTTAATGACCAATCACCGTCCAGCTCTGTTGGGACTCTGAGGAGTCAGTCACGAGTTTTTAATTAGTATCTTGTTAAGCCTTCTGTCTGTATCCTTTCTCTATTCTTTAGTATAGTTTTAGTATAGCACTCTTTAATATAATATAATATAATGTAATGTAATGTAAAATAACATTATATAATATATAATAATAAATTAGCCTTCTAAGAACATGGAGTCAGATTCTTCATTTCCTTCCTGCCACAGAGGACCCCAAAAATAGCACAGACAAGGGTTAGTGGTGGCGCTGGATTAATGGTTAGGCTCAATGGCCTTAGAGGTCCTTTTCAACCTAAACAATTTTATGCTTCCGTGATTAGCTGAAAAAGTTTGGAGCTAGTCTGTCATTAACAGCTGCTCCAGAATTTCCTGTGTTCTGTGGACAGAGGACAATCTTACATGAAATAAGGGGTGCTAGGAGGGCTTTTCCTTTCATAACTTCTGAGCACAACCTTTCAAGGCACAGATACAAGGAACGAACAAGCTGAAGGATTCCAGGAAGACCTATCCATAATGTGGAGGTCTTCCAAATCTCACTGAATATTCCATCCTGTAAGTCATCAGCCCAGAAATTTCTGAGCAACAGAAAGGTTACTAGTTTGTTTGGCACAGAATGACAATAACGCTTCTGAAAGGAACGTGATTTATTCCACTTCTGAGAAGAAGCAAGACCCTTGACCAAGGGCTGCCTGAACCAACATCTCCACTGCTTGCTGCAAAATAAAGCAGGAAAGCTCTCAGGTTTAGTTTCAGAGGTAAATCACTCACTGCACTCTTGATATTTATGGCTGAAATACAGAAAGAGGAGTAAAACAGAAGAAGCACTGTGGTCCTACTTGAATGGGAGAAAATTGTTGTTCTTATAACTCTGCATCATCCTAAATTTAACAGTGAAATAATGCTTTTCTGCAACTGCTTTTATTTTAAGAATTGCAATTTTTATCATGTTACCCTGCTCATAAATCACATTTTAGGAGACTACTCTGAAATATTTCTATGTGATACAATATGATACTATAGTATACTGTATTTTACTATATATTATATTATATTATATTATATTATATTATATTATATTATATTATATTATATTATATTATATTATATTATATTATATTATATTATATTATATTATATTATATTATATTATATTATATTATATTATAGTTTAGGGGCATAAAATGGTTCTTCAACAGGGATTTATAATCCTTAAATCTATGTGATATAACGAAAATATTCTATATATTTAATAAAAACACAGGTAATCTTATTAAAAAGAAAGCAAAAAAAAACCTATAAGAAAATAAATATGCTCTGTTTTTAGACATTTTCTTCTGTTCTGGCTTATTTTGATCATACTTTACATTTTGCATACTTTAGTTGTAAGTTCTGAGGGTGACTTGCTGATTATTTTTCTGAAATTATTTTAAAATTTTACTGTCTCAATTTCATGCATAAGTTTGGGCTTCAGTGAAAAGCCAAGATTATATTAAAATATACAGAACTCCCTGTAAGCACAATTTTTAATGTCTTAACATCACAAAAGAGTTGCAGAATGATACTTTAGTCTCAAGCTGAAGCTGTTAAATGAGAGGTCACCCTTATTTTCATTAGGCAAAAGGGGAAGAAAAGCACCCTGATTCTGCAGTGAGCATTGGTTTCTATGAAGTTATATCTACCAGAAGAAGAAATAAAGCAGTGTGGATACTCTCTGGATGCTTTTTAAGCCAAAAGAGGTATTTTATTGACTGTATTCCTTTAGCTGTTATCACCATTTTGTTTCACTCACTGTTATTTTGATATTATAAGAATTCATTGCACACACTCTAACCGTGGTCATAGTCATTGCAACAATGAGCTGCTATAAAAAATTATGTAAAATACTATATAATAATTTTAACAATTACCAGGATGCATACAAGAACAGTCATACGCACTTTTATTAATGAATAACATTAATTTAGAATGGTTTATTCTGTTTATACATCAACAGAGAGATCATACAACTCAGCTGCCACATTTTATGTACGAACAGCTTTTCAACTTTCTCAAAAGTGTTCAACAGCCACCTGATTCAAAGAAGAAAGGCAGCAGAGCAGTCCACAGCTGTGAAATGAGGCAGGGGGTCTGCTAATTTTCTCATTCCAGAAAGCTTACCCCGAACAAGCGATGCCATTTGAACAAATTGTGCTGCTTGTTAGCAAGGATCAGAAACCTGAACAAATGCAATAAAGCTAAACCTGCACAGGGGTTGTAGAGCTAGGCTTAAATGTACCTGCTGTCAAAGTCACTTCATCAAGGAGGTTGAACATGGACTGTGGAAGAAGAAGTGTGTTGTTTCCTAAAAAAAAAAACTTATTATTTTCTAAAATCTTTATTTTCTGAAAAAACCTTTAGCTTTCTGAAAACTAGAACTAACGTGTAGGAGCTTTATGCCGCCTTTGAGCTTCTTTGTATTCTGTAAAGTGATTCATAGAATCAAAGCATGTTGGTTTGGGTTTTTTTGGTGTGGAAGGGACATTTAAAAGCCATCACGTCCAGCCCCTGCAATGAGCAGGGACATCTTCAACAAGGTCAGGTTGCTCACAGCCCTGTCCAGCCTGACCTTGAAGGGATGATGCACCCACCACCTCTCTGAAGAGCCAGTGTCTCACCACCCTCATCATAGACAATTTCTTCCTTTCATGTAGTTTTAGCTCTTCCCTCTTCGAGTTTAAAGCCAGTATCTCTTGTCCTTTTATTACAGGCCCTGATAAAAATTCTGTCCCCATCTTTCTTGTGAGCTCCCTTTAGGCAGTGGAAGGGGCTTTAAGGTCTCCCCGGAGCCTTCTTTTCTCCAGGCTGAACACCCCAAGCTCTCACAGCCTTTCAAGTAATTCATCAGTGGTTTAAAATCAGTTAAAATACTATTCTGCAGAGAAAGTGGCAAAAGGGTATTTTTTTCTTTGAGGTATTAAAAAAGTCGTAAGGTGGTTTCCACAGCAACTCTGACATTACACACCAATATAATTTTCAGGCCTCCTGAATTTATTTATTTAATTGTGCCTGCAGCTTTGCCTCTGGCATAAACCTTTGCTACTGAGCTGAAGCTTATGATACGTGTCATGGTTTTTTTTCCACTGCCAAATCCAGATCTGACCAGCTAGTTTAAAAAAAGGAGAATTCTCATAGCTGAAAGAAGAGGGGGGCATAAAAAGGGAAAAAAATAAACCAAAACCAAAAACTTACTGTCAAGCTTGCATCTACAAGGACATGGATGCAGAAGTGAATATCCAGTTTTCAGAATATAGATTTTTAGCTTGCATGCCAGGCTTAGGAATAATCCACAGTGGCTTAGTTTAAATTTTATGTACTGCATGGCTTGTTTTACATGTGAGTGAAGGTTGTTACAAAACAACTGCTTCAGGACCTGAATTGTCCTGGAATGCAGAAAACACAGAAACAGCAAAATATGGCCAAAAAAAAAAGGCTGAGGAGAGCAGCTGCTGCAGATCAGGTGCTGAGGTCTGAAGTACCTGAAAAATAAATTCTGATTATTTGCTCTATCTCCTGTAGAGATAAATCTGTGTGGAATTGAGCAAGGTAGAAATTACACTATGGCTTTCAGTGGAAGGGTGATTTTTGTCCTCTGAGTTTTCGAGGTGAGGAGGAATGAGTCAAGGAGGAGCCATGGTTCCTTTGCATGAAGCTGTGTAAGGAAAGCTTTGCTAAAAAGTTGAAACAGAACTCGACTGTGTGCTGAAACTAAAATTGCACAAACATAAAGCTCAATTTTATTTGTCTTTTTTTTTTAAATATAATTACAGCAAAACAGATTGTCATGCAGATGGTGAGAGAAAATTCTCAAACGAATAAGCAGCTCATAAAGAAGTAGGGCCAAAAAACCCCCAAAACCCTAGGCCTAGACTACATAAACTTTTCCTAAAAAAAAAAATACAGTTATCCTATTCTTCTTGTATTTCTATTTTCCCTAATACTCTGTCTCTCTACTCCTCTTTTCTCTTGTTTGTAAACTTCATCTTGAGTTACTGGCACAGTTCAGATGACACAAACTTCAGCATATACTTTTATCTTCAGCAGCAAGATGCTGAAATTATTTGCATATATCCTGAAACACTGATTCTGAAGGCAATATAACACCAAACCTGTGTAAGGCCTGCCCTTCCAAACTGCAAGCACTCATCTGTGACATGGTGGAACTTGGGAAATAAAAGTGGAAAAATTTGAGGATGCGATAGCTCAGGTGAATCCAAATAAACATATATGTGTATTTAGTATTTTTGACTTTGGAAAATGGAAAATATCTCAACCAATAGAATGTGAAATTAATACAGTCAGAATTTTATTGAGGAGCAAATTATCTTGGGGCGGGGGGGGGAGGTAAGATGAAATGGTGACCTGTCAATATTTTTTAAGAGGTAGCAATGAGAATTAGTGCTCCAGTCACTGCTGTTCCTGATTTATCTTTATATCTTCCTTTTTCTTGCCTACGAGTCCTGAAGTTTGATGTAAGTTTTTAGACTTAACCCAAAGGACACATCTTGGTTTGCTTCTCATTTTCTTTCAGCTAAATGAAGAGAAAACTTAAATTTCTAAAAAAAACCCCACAAGGTTATTTATTTATCTATTCATAGGGTCCATGTAAGGACTGATTGTCACAATGTGAGGATTTTGTTCCCACTGGTCCTTCAAAAGACACTTTATACACTTTCCTTTTCTTAGAAGGAGCTGTTTATTTGGGGAGGGTCCAAGAAATCCTCCCTGAGTATTATGTAGACAAAACACCCTGAAAATTTTGCTGCAAATTTCCGTGGTAGCCAGACTTCCATGACTTCTTGTGGCATCAGCACTGCTGTGCAAAATCCAAGGGAAAGAAGATAGAACATCCTCTTGGTCTTTCCTTGTGGAATGTCCCTTAAATGTACCATGGTGATTCCGTATTAGAAGCTCTAGTTGAAATAATCTCTTTTGGGTGCATGGTTATAATACAAATATAATACAAATATATAATACAAATATATAAGCATATAATACAAATACAATAAAAGATATTATACAAACATATAAAAATTATATTGAGTTAGACTCTCTTTTCCCTCCTTCCTCCCCCCTATAGCTGTTTGCTAACTTTTAACCTTTTGAAGGTTCTTTTTGCCTCACAAAGTAGATTGAAAGAGTGCTCCAAATAGGCTCTTGTAAAATAAGGGTGCACAAATCCAATTTTGCACTTCAATATTCATTTCCCTGCTGTGAAATGTTAAGGTCAGAGCAAGGTCAGAATTGATTTTTAACATGTCGATGAAGGTATAGAATTATAAATGCCTCTTTAACTGTGTGTCAAATAAATTTTGAAATATAGATTATCCACTTATAAACGCACGTATTAGTATGGAAGCTGCTTTATCAGGCAGAAGTTTAAATAACTAATTGTTTTCAGGAGTTCAAAATAAATTCAGCTCTACAGGGTGAGGCTGACTGTTAAGTACAGATTTAACTTCTTGATAAATGGTGAGTTTAATGTAAATGACATAAAATGGTTTCAGACTCACAGGGAGCTTTAGTCCTCAAGAAATATCTGCAAAAATGTCACCATTATTGAAAGAAGGGAAGCTTTAGGTAAATTTACTCTAAAAAAAAAACAAAAACCCTTCTCTCCTCTCTGCCCACGTTCATGACCACAGGCCTGCTTGGATCAACGGAGAATGGAGAATCACGAGAAGAATTTGTAAGAAATCTTACAAGGAGCAGGATCCAAACAGAATCCTCTTAACTTTATGGAATGCTATGGGCTGATGGTGGAAAATGGCATCTGAGACCAGTGACTGAAACAAACTCCTAAAATTAAATAATGTATCAGCAAGCTGACTGAGAGTGGGACTGAAAAAAATGCATGTTGGCTTTTTTTTTTTTTCCTTTTATTTTTCTCCTAACAACTGAAATTATTTTGTATTCCCGCCTCAATATTAGTAGCATATGATTACTATGTTTTGCTACAGATGTTTTTTTTTCCTGGGAAAATTGCCTAATGTCTGTCACCATCTTCATCTGGCTGATGTTCCCAGTCACCTGTATAATTCCCTGGTTTTGGAGTTTCCTTGGCAGTACTGTGTATTTCTCCATAACCAATACATCTCTCTCCCTTAGCACTGTACAAACATGCTGGATTTTTGCCAGGATGAAGATGGAATTAAAACTCTCAGTACTCGTAGGCTGAAATGAACTGTAATCAGTGTAATTACAGCAATTTTTGTGTGTTATTCTTCCATATGTTTGAAAGAAATTATTTTATTATTGCTTTTCTTTGGGGAACTTTTTTTTTTAAATAAAAAGTAAGGTAGTCCAAGTTCTTTGCAACAAACAAGAACTGCAAAATATCTGTGGACAGCTACTCCTTGTTCTAATTCCTTATAGAAGTCTGTGTGATTTTGATTGTAATATTCTGCATTCCTAAGTGCCATGAGCAAACTCTTCTTAAATATTCATTCAGCACTCCTGCGCCTAAAAAAGTATTCTGCTTTCCTTGAAAAGGAGTACAAGGAAAAGGATAGTTGTGAGACACAGAATAGTAAAGAAAAATACAATTTATTGATTAATATTGATATTTCTATTGTCTCACAAGTAACAAACAGAGCTATAAGCTACATAGAGAATATACAGAAAAACGGGAAGCTGTGACACCAACTCTGCTAGGCTGGAAAAGATGTGGTAAATACATTATCTTATGCGGGTTCTAGGGAAAGGTAAATTTAAAAAGCGTTTCTTGGCAGAGGGATAAAAAACACTATCAAACCCCTGCTTGAAATGCCTAAAATCATGAAACTTGGTAAATAACGTGAGGATATATGTAATTCCATTAAGAATGGCAGACTAGAGCAAGAAAAAGACCATGGTGAGAGGACAAAAATTGAGAAAATTGCAAAAGTAAACTTTAAGAGAGGATTACCTAATAATACATGTTTATTGACAATTCCTGATAACAATTATGTAAAGTTTCTTATTAGCTCAGTCAGTGTAACTGTGTGGAAATGCTGAGAACCAGAAAATGAACTGGTGAGTGGTCAAAAGAGGAAGGAAATAAAGCTGTTCCAGAGACAGGTATAGACTACTAATTAATAAATAAATATGGACAAATGCTGGGGCTGGGGATAAAGTGCCTATAATGTTCATCATATCAGACAAACCCAGTGAGTGTGGGCTGAGCCCAGAAAAACACAGGATATTATCTACATTTGTCTAATGTGAAGATAAAAGAATGTTTTCATTATGTTGCCAGTTACAAAATAAGTGCAGTTCCCCCATTTTCTTTTTTTTCCCCCTTTTTTTCTTCTGTGATGTAGAAACATAGAGTCACACACAACTGAATTTCACAGAATCCCAGAACGGTTTGGGTTGGAAGGGAATTTAAAGTTCATCTCGTTCCATCCCCTGCCGTTCTTCTTTATTCTGTATGCCCAAATGTTAAAAAGATCAGATCTAGTAGAAAGTCAAAATGTCAAAAATCAGATCTAGTAGAAAGAGGGGGGCTGTCCACCTTTTACACAATATCTATTGATAGAAATAAAAGCTTTGGCTCTGTAGTGTCTTTTTATCAGGCACTGGCACTGTATTTAAAAGCATTAATCTCAGGACTAAAACGTAAGATTTAAACACAGAAAAAAAACCCAAAAAAACCATAAATGCACTGTGGATGAAGTCACACTCCAGGATGAAAGGTTTTGTCCCCAGTGAAAAGAATAAAATAAAGCTAAAGGGCAATTCTTATCAAAAAGTAATAAATTATACTGAGAATAGTGACCTATTGAATACTCTGCTTGGATTTCTTAAATAGCAATACTGTTATGAAGCTGGGGCAAGGATGGTTTGCCACTGAAAAGTTTCAAAAGATCACAGTTCTGGATGGGATCCTCATACTCGAGAGAGCAGTACTGCAAGAGAGTGGTTGAGCAGAGGGATTTTTTGGTCAGTCAGCTTGTAATGTGAATTTTGGGTAGAGCTACTTCACAATGCACATAGTTCCATTCTGAAAACATACCTTTTTTCACTTTGGAAGCCCGTTTTTGATTGTTTACATGATTTCTGGAAATGGATTTGTCCAGGGTCTTATGAAATTTTATTATGAGCGACTTGACTACAGACAAATGGAAACCCTTTGTCCAGGGAAGAGAACTGGGGTCAATTGTTCCAAAATTGTGGCCATTGTCACAAAAACTCCACCCTTTCCCCTCACAAACCTGCTATTATCATTACTTAATGGGACCAGATGCTATTGAACTAATTTGCCATATTTGAAAACACAAAGCCACTCACACATGTAAAAATAAAGAGGATTTGGAAGGAATATTTCTGCCTATGTGGTAATCTCTTCTGTGGCTGGCTGTATCATGCTAATCCAGAAATGTTTTTCTTAACAAAATGTTAATGTATGAAATGAAATGTTTTTTTTTTAACCCGTCAGAGAAATATTTGACCATATAAAATCAATACATAACTATGAATGCTTCTTAATAGCAGCACAATTCTTGAGAAATTTTGGTCTTTTTTAAGTGTTCTACAGATTTTGTTCTGGGGCTCATGGGTGTCATACAACTCAAATTTGTGAGTTAATATAGAGAAGGTAAACAGAGTTTTACAGGGATATTTTCTAGAGCTGTATTAAAAGTATAAGAAAACAGAAATATGCTCTTGACTTCTTGACACCAGAATAACTACTGTCAAAGATGGAGAGAAGAAAAAAAAATGGAAAAAAAAAACCCAAAAAGAGAAATGATGATTCACTTAGTACCAAAGGTCTAGGGAAAAATAAAAATTTATAAATCAGTAAAGGCCAAAAGGAGAAGTTGGGAGAAACAGCAAAGCAGCCCTCCCTGAAAGCAGTGGCCAAGTCACATTTTGGCAGCTCTGTGCAGACCCTCAGCTGCCTACCAGAGTGACAGAGTGCTTAAAAGGGCCTCAGCTCCTTCCCTCATCTGCCCTTTCCTCCTCTGCCCTCCACACACTTCTGTCGAAAATCACTGAAGGTTTTCACATGATGATTTCCATGGCTGGTTTATCATGTCTCTAAGGTCTCTGAGGAGAGAGTTTAATTGTTCTCAGCGAATGACCTCAGCACTTCCAACTGTGGAAAATATTTTCAGATTGCGCTGATGTGTGTGTTATTTTTTTTTTTTAATTTTTATTTTTTTCTGTGCTGCAAATCTGCTTGGTAACAGGAAGCTCGCTGCTGGCTTCGTCATCTGAACTGCCATTTCCCATCATTAAAAAAAAAAAAAAACAAAAAAAACCCCAACTAAAATCCTTGCTCTTTGCCAGCAGTCCCAGAGCCTGACAGACTGCAAATGAGCCCTCTGGTTTTCCAAGCACATCTGTTGCCTTTGTCATGTAAAAACTGATTCCAATTCATGCCTGTAAATTAAGTAAAATGATAGTCCTAAGGACAACAATTTAGCAGAGCTCAACAACCAGATATTATCAGTATGGTGTAACTGTGTCATGTTCACCAGGGCTTTATCTCTTTCACAACCTGCACGTCTTGATCTAGAACAAACCACAAATTTCAGTCATTTAATTGATGCGATTATACCATGCCTTGGCTCCCCGCCATGCTTTCTACCAACCTTCCAAAGAACAAGAGATAAAATAAGAGAAATTCTAGGTGCAACTAAATTGCCTGGGTTTTTGTATTTCTTTTTTATTGTTTACTTGTTTAACTGCCAATCTTTTTTGATGTTCTTGTTTCCTTTTGGTTTGTTTTTTCATACCTCTTAGTTTATGAGTATATGCCTATCACAATGAATTTTATTAGTTCAAACGTGACTGATTTACTTTTGTTTTTTTTTAATAATAATTCCTTTACTCTGTATAATATACGTGTATAATTTACTCTAATATAAGCTTTTTCTGAGCAGATTAGAAAAGGTTTGCCTGGGAATGAAACTGAAATATATCTAAGCATGTCTATGTGCAAAAACTTGCATAAAAATTTGTATAAACTTGCTGCTTTTGTGTTTGGCTTTGAAAATATGTTCAGCTTCTAGTGAAGTCATCAATAAACTCCATATATCCAAAGGCCTAATTTGAATTTAGCATGAAAAGAAGTTGAGTGAAATCAACTACCTAGTACTTGTTCTATATGGAGCTGCTGCAAAAAGTAGCCGTTTCCAGAGAGAAGAATATATATTTCATTTGGATTTTGCAGGGAAAGTGCTTGAGCACTTTTGTAGCAGAATGAGTTTTTTCAGTCTAAAATTTTATAGTTTAAAAAATTAGTGAGCTGTTAGGTACTGAGATTTCATTGCTTTCTGTAAAATTTGTTTGATTGTCCAATCTAGAAAAAAAATCTCAAACTGGTGATTTCCAAAGCTCTGCTATTGAAGTGTCTCTCTCTTTGATCATGGTTTGAAGCTGACATTCCTCTGCATGTGGAATAGTTGTGCCGTAATTGCTGCTTCTAGAGATAAACATCCGGGTGGAAATGACTGGACATTTTGCCTCACATTGTTCAGAACTTCACGGGATCATGAGAGGCATTTAAATGTAAATAAAAGCAGAAGCCACACAGACATTTGGGCAAAAAAAAAATGCTTAGCAGGGAACTAATGAAAATATGACCTGGAAGCAAAGAAAGTTTTACTGTTTCAGAGCCTAAATTAGGGTCAACCAAACCTCATGAAAAATTGAGACATTCTAAAAAGTTGATATCTCCAACTCTTTTGAATTTATACACCCAAACTGACTATAATAAGAGGAGTTTCCTGTTCTAACTTTTCCTCCCTCTTCTTCTGACATCCCAGAATAAAAATTTTGTATAAGCACAGCTAAAATCTTCTACAGTGATCCCTGTAGATAGTTTCTAAACCCTCTTTATTCCTCTTTTTTGGTCAGCTTTTTTGTACTTTACTTATCTGTCAAGGTTCAAAGCATAATATCCTTCTCACACTCATGTACTTCCATACAGGTACTTTATAGTTTTTGTAGTCATCTTCTTTCACTACTAATTTCTTGTCTGCCCAACAAAAAAATCACCTTATCTTGTATAAAAAAGCTGATATTACTTTTCAGAACTCAAGATAAAAAAATACATCATACAATTCATCCTACCAACAACTGGCAATCTAGTAAGTAATAATTCCAGCACATTTATCACATTTCCAAGAAAGCTGATGCTTTAAAAAATGTTATAGGATGATTAGGAAGGTAATTTTTTTTTCCCCCAGGGTAATTTAGTCAAGGCTGTCAAAATAATGGATTATAAAAAAATTACATTAAATAAACCCCTGGATTGTAAAATCCCAGATTAAATTTATCATGGACAGTTTTGAACATATATAAAAGTCCAAGAAATCAAGCACACACATGCACAAGACAAATCTCAAACACAAATAAATTTCATCAAATTCACGGCACTTGAGAAAGGAATTTTCAAACCACCTCAGGGAAAAAAAAAATAAAAGGGGAAAGAAAAAAGGAAAACGGAAAACATAAAAAAGAAGATATGGTAGACAAAGGCAAGAATTATGATTACAGGTGGTCAGTTTTGAAAACAAACAGAAATTAAGGTCCCAGTCCTTACAAAGGACAGCACACAATGTATTTTGCACAGCAGAATAACAAGGTAATTTGACTTAGATAATAATTGAGTAAATTGGAACATAAATGAGGTGAATTTTTAGGACAATATGAGTCGGGCTTGTTAACCCTACTGAAATTAGTAGGAATTATTAACCTTACTTAAAAGGCAAATAAGGAATGAACTTTTTACTAAAATAAACATGACCAATTATCAAATAAAAATTCTCTTCTCAGTTTTATCTTTCTTGAGTGACTTAAGCTTATTAGACCAGGAAATATCTTCATGTTCTCCTGCAACTGAGTCCTGCACCACACAAACCTGCTGAATAATGCATCAGTCCTTGGTCATCTTGGGTCAATAAAACTGTTTTGGGGCTGGAATTGTATTTACTGTGAGAATTGGACTGTTTGCAACACACACATCTGGGGACCTTGTTTTAGTCTGAATTATAAAGTAAAGCTTTTGTTGTAAGGTGAAGAATAGGCCTACACAGTGCCCTAGAGAATTTCATATAGGAATATTAATATTTGTCTAGTCCTACTAAATTGTCCTAAAAATTAAAAGTACTCTCTGGAATAAAGATATTTCAGGATTCACTAGAGAGCTCAGAAATTCCTTTTATCTTATCTTGTCCCTGAGAAAAAGTTATACATAGCTAAAATATTGACAAGGCAAGAGGCTCTCAAATATGCATTCATTTTACTATCATAGGTGCCACTCACACCTGTGGTGTAATATTGATATCCTGTGTATGATTCTGTAAAGATTAATTTTACATGAATGTAAACCTACAGCAAGATCCAGACACTGAGACTGCAATAGGCTGAATTTGAATTGAAACCAGGAAGGAAGGCAATTTTGGAAACCATAAGAAAAAGTTTTTAAAAAAAAGCCCCAAACCAAAGCAGACTTCAGCGCTTGACATGAGCCTGCCATAGAAATATTATGTACATAAAGGATTCTCTGCTCCCCTCCTCCACTGCCAGCTCTGCTGCTGTTGACCCAATTCCTTCCTTTTTCACCTCTTCTTTTCAAGTGCCACCAGTGCAAATTTAAACAAAAACACAACTTCTGCCTAGTTCACACAGTACACAAATATTTAGAATGTTGCGTACACTGGGCTATATAATAATTCCTGGGTTTTTTTTTTTTTCGATAAAAGTCTTTAATAGTTTGGGTTGTTTTATTGGGGTTTTTTTCAGCTGCTGTAATATTTATAGATTGTTCCATTTAACCAAAGTGAAGTGGCTGTGTTGCTTTTTTGGAGTAAGAAGAAGGAATTGTAGCTGAGAAGCATCACCAAAACCAGTGGTAAGATGGAAGAATTTTAAATGTATTGGTGCATTTCCTTGGTGTAGAATATCAGATAGACTAAGCCATCGGTGAAAATGCTATCTTTAAATTCTTTATATAAACAAATTTGCAGAAGTAATGAAAAATACATTGAATATTTGTAATTTTGCCGTTGCATATCATCATGCACTATTAATTTGCTGCAAGAAAAATACTAAAAAAAATTCAGTGTCAGAAATTGTGAAGGACAAAAGTTCTGCTCAAAGACATTTGTTCTCAATGAGGATTTTTTAAAAAAATTGGTTTAACTGAAAAATCTGACATTCCAGGGCAGGTAATTCTTAAAACATTCAGCATTAACAATATGACTCTTTATTCTCTCAGCCTGGCATAATTTTCTTCCTGTGCTTCTGGGGTACATATGGTCTGTCCAGGCTCAGTTGAAAATACATATACCTTCCAATTCCTTATTTGAGAGAGGAAAATTGCACTTTAATTTTATATACTTTCTTTTCTTATTTTTTTCCTTTTTTTTCCCCACAGCTACAGTACAAGTATTTTCTCTTTGGAAGAAAATAAAATAACCTGCATGCTTACACACCTTGAAAATTAATGACATTGTAAAGCGGCAACCCAAAGCTGGTAAAATTATGGGTGTGATGAAAATGGTGTGAGCTGTAGAAAAGGGGTTTAGAACTTTTTAAAAGCTGTTGAAGCAGTCAGTTCTTCAGTATATTTCCAGCCCCAAGCAGCAAAATCACGGTCACAGCGTGTTAACACCACAGCCTTTACCAGATTCTCACTTGCCAAACTCATCACTGCTGAGAGAAGAGTGGAGTGTTTAGGAAACCCTGAAGCCCGAGCTATGATTTTACAAAGCACGAGAGGCACACAGAGAGGAATCTTCTTTGTCTGGGGCTTTGCACTGATTGCACTTTCCCTTTTAGGGTGATACTCAAAGCAGGACAGCTCGATATCCTTCTCACGCCTCCCCCTTGCAAACACCATGTGGTGGCACCGTGTCTGCTCACAGTCTGTCTTGCAGGAGGAGGTGGTGTGCTAAGGAAGATATGAAAGCAACTCTCTGAGAGCTGAGGAATGTGTTAGTAAAAATAATTGCTTTTTTTTTTTTTTAATTTCCCCATCAAGACAGTCAGAAATTATTATCAGCACTGATTTTCAACAAAATTATGCCAAAGCCCTTAATATAATATATTAATACTATGTTTTAATATAGCCATAAATATATTCAGGAATGATCAGGAAGGACAAATTATATTTCAAATATTTTTTTTTAAACTGGGCTAAGAGTAGCTAAGATAAAAATTTGTGCCTTCAGTGAAAGTGAGTTGAGCAGTGCAGAACAGAGCTCTGAGGCTGCAGTTGTCTATCCACAGTCCTTTCACATTTATCTATTGCATGAAATATTGGACAGCTGTGCCTTAGTATGTTCAGTGAGATGCATCAGGAGGTCTGGTTTCTTCAATTAGAATTTCAGGGCTCTCAGGTCTAACAGAATATTGCTCCTTCTTCTTAAGGGGAAAGGGGGATATGGACATCACTTTCTTGAAGTCTTTCTGTTAGTGGTATGATCTGCAGAACTAGCAAGGGCATGAAATTAGAATATATGAGCTGTAGCCATCAGAATAAAGAAAGCCCATTCCAGCCTACATCTAAAGAAAGCCACTCCAGTCTATATCAATCGCATCCAGTGCAACAGCAACAACAAGAACAAAAAAAAAAAGTGCTAGAAAAAGGCTATATCCTATTCAACAGCTCATCATTCCAACTTTAATAGCTTTGATGTCAAGAAAATGCTGTCAGCAAACTTGTGTTTGCCAGGTATTGAAAGGGCAAAATGACAGGGGACAGCAATTTTCCCACCATGCACAGGAGAATGATTTTCATATCATGGGGGATGCAAATGTGGAATAATCATGAAGTGACTGAGGGTTTCTGTCACTGCTTTGAACTTAACAAGATCAAACTTTGTTGTTAGACTCGGAGAAGTCTGGGAAGTTACACAAACACACACCACTTTTAAAGTCATCAAATATTGTAGCCTAGAGCTGCAGGTGATAAAATTGCCTCATAATTTTATTCTAACAAAAGTAGTAGGAAAGTTAAAAGACAGTGTCTTGATTGTTAATAAGACAAAAATTCAGACAAGAAGCTGATGTGTAGAAGTTAAAAAAAGGCAAGTATTTTTTCCCATTGGACATCTAGATTACCTTGTATATTTAACATTCCTCCACTTAGAGCTGATGGCATTCCATGATCATTAAAATTCCCTAGACGTTTAAAATTAATTTTTTTTCTTAAACTCAAAATTTTCATATTTTAAAGTGCCCATAAAATCAAAAGGCTGAGGAAACGCTGAATCCAAGGAAGGGGTTTTTTTTTGCTTTCTACTCAGATCCTTATGATACATGGTTTCATCTGAGGGTTCCCCTTCATTTCACACACAGAAAAATGAACAACTGCTCTCATTCACGGTGGGAAGAAGAATTGCTTTATTTTTTTTGAAGTCTCTGGACTAGTTCTGTATCATCCCAGGCAATTAACTACCCCTAACAATCTTCTTGATGACCCTGAACGTCTTCCATCAAACATCACCTGGGCACTGTGGAAGAATCAGGGAGCTGCTGAAGTATATCCTTAATAAACTGTGTCCCTGCAAAGTTACTCAAGTGTTACTGTCAACCAAGCTTCACATCCTTCATCACCCCCATAATCAGCTGGCCGCTGAAGATCATATATAACACAGGTCTCCCATTTGCAGGGCTTCACTTGAAAGACTGATGCCCCCAGTGACATAAATTGTGACCAGGACTCTCAGGCAGCGAGGCTGGCAAAGAAATATGTGCTGACATCACATTTCTGCACTTTACTGTGCCACTGACATTTATGCCGTTTATTGCCAAGCGAGGGATGAAGAGAAAATAAAGGGCTAATGAAAGATGTCATTTAACTTCCATGGGAGTGTAAGGCATGAATTTTAATGGGAGTGTAAAAGAGATGTGCAGGAAATGCTGCACTGAGCCACCCCAAAACCTCACATGTGACAGGGTCCTGTGGAGATGCACCCTTGAAATTTTCTGTCAAGTACATAAACAAAAGTGGAGATCATATAAGCATGCTGGACACACAGACCAGTTTTTCTAGGCTTTGTGGCACCAGCCAAATTCCACAGATCAATAAGTAATGTTTTTTGTAAATTCTTTTCTTTTCTCCAATGTACAAAGAAAAGAGGCTTTTTCTTGTGAGTGGATAAAATCTGATTGGGTGAGGAGGAGATATCCAAAGAAAGTAACAACGGAGGAAATCTCCCAGCCTTCAGCAAGGGAACTTGACTTCTGTAACAGGATTAAGATAAAAAATTAATTAAAACAAATTCAGTATTTAGGTTTGTAATTTTGGAATGTACAGGTGGCAAATCCCCAGGGTTTTTTTTCTATAGAACACATTCTGATTTTTTGAAAATGGCATACCAATAGAACAAAAAAACACAAACAGCAAAAGAGGAACATGAAATTTCTTTTTTTTCCTGCCCTACCCCCTCACACACCACAGGTTGATTTCTGAGACTTACATTACAAAGAAATAGTTTTTTCTTACACTGAAGAATGTCAGATTTATTGCACCCTTGAAACACTTTTCAAAATGCCTGTATCTCTCATCTTATCAGAGTGGAGTAGGATATGTGCTGCCTGACTGCCTCTCCCTCAGTCACTCTCAGAAATAATCTCTCAAACATCGCACACAAAAAAACTGACATGGAGACACTTGTTTTAGCCAGGCACAGCCTTCACACCTTTTTATTAGCCCAATACATTAAGAAAATGACAGAATTTCTTGTGTAGTCTTCTTGTGACATTTGTGAGTGGCTCTTCATGCAAACTGTAATAGATTTTGCAATTTCACACCAACTTCAGGTAATGCAGGTGTGGCTGCCTGGACCAGAATTTCCATTTTGAGAGACCAGAAATACACTTTCTTTTCCATGTGCATGTCTAAAAATCATGGTTAAATAGAGCTTTCTTTCAGATTGCCAAGCAGTTACACACTGAAAGATGGTTGTCTGCTCAGTATTTCCTTTACCCTAAGCTTTTGCCTTTAACTGAATAAAAACTCTTAAAGCTTAACACTCTCTGCTTCAGTTGTGAAGTGCTCTTCTGGCCTGGTAACAGCGATGTAACAACAGATTTATTTTTTTTAAGGCGTTTAATCATTCAGCAAGAATTGAAATTTTCTTTTTAAATAGTAGAAAGCTCTCTTTGTTAAGAAAAATATCTTTTAAGCAACAGTGAAAAGGTTTTAAAATGTGAGTGTGTGTATATGTATATAGACATACATTTATATAAAATATCTCAGGTAGAAGCTGAGAAGATGAAGGTAAGAAACAACTATATCAGCATTATATCAGCATTATCATAGGTGATCTACTGGATTAGAAATCATGTACAGAAACTGTGCTCAGAACTCTAAGGGGCAGGTGGATTTCACCTCAGAGTGCTGAAAGAGCAAGGACAGTATAACATGACAAATACCATGTAATGAGGAGAAGGTCCATGGTAGCTGAAGGGGACATCTTTAAGGACAGCAAGCACAAAAAGTCTTCAAAGCATACCAACTGTGCTGGGTTTTTTGTTGTTTTTTTTTTTTTTTATCTCTTAATGTGAGATTATGGATTAAATGACAAATGGCAGCACTTAGTCCAGTCTAGCTTTGGGAACTCTACTACTAATCTTGAGTTTCAACAAGCAGAAGTGCAGTTTTACATCTGAGGCAGAATTGCTTTGTGACGGGGATCAGAGGGTCCAGGCAGGTAAGGGACAGGCTGACTGCCTGGGTGGATGCTCTGATGAGAAAGGCTAGAAGGCTGTGTGGTCAGCAGGTTGAAAAAGAGTGAAAAACAGGTCTTCATGTAGAATAAGGAAAACTTCATAACCAGCAGGTCAGGGGAAGGCATTCTCTACCTCTGCAGTATTGGGGACATAACTGAAACACTCAGCTCGGTTTTTGAGACATTTTGAGAGCAGTGACAAATTTGTTCAGCAGTGGGTTAGGGAAAGAGAGATGACCTATGAGATCTGACCTATGAGATCTGACCTTTAACTTAATCTCTTTTATGAAGTTAAAAGAGCCATTAGATATCTTGTTTATTCTGAGACAGTGCAGGGTAGGAGTAAAATGGTCTGGCAAGCATCCAAAACTAAATATGGGAAAGATGATGAGAGGACACTTTTCTGCTTAGTGCCACATGATTAAAATAGTGATGGTAACAACCTGTTGTAGCTTAGGAGGTTCAAAGTAGACATAAAAACCTTGGTGAATGAGGGGAGGGCACTAATAGGAGAGCTCAGTGGGAGAGGTGAAATCCTAAAAATCACCAAGTCATAGAACGACTGAGTTGGAAAAAAAACCTTTAAGATCTTTGAGCCCAACCACAAACCTCATGTCCCTCATTGGAGCTTCTCAAGATTTAGGTGGACAACCATGAATATAAACGTAGAAATAGTACAAGACCTGAAAAGGAGCCTCAAAACTGCTCCCCAGATGCTCCTCCTCAGCAATCTCTCCTGTTATTTCTTTCCATAAAGCAGTTTGTTCCTTTTGGGATGGTGTACCTGTAATCTCTAACACTTTGTAAGCCAATTGTGCACTCTGAGTGTTTTGGTGAACTTTCAAGGTACATCCCGTAATATTCTGCCTTTTTCTCTTCTATTTTTTTTTCATAACACCTATACTTTTTAGCTTTTTAACTGATTCGCCTCTACTGACCTGAGATTTTTGCAGTCTATCGTTTTGCATTCATCTGCATCGTATTTATCAGATACTCAAAACCAAAGACCTGCTGGAGCTCTTTGCAAATGTATTTTTCTTTTCACTAAACAAAATATCTTATTGAAAAAAGGCGTGAGTGTCTACATGACCAGATAGTACACCATAAATGCTGTTAGTGTATTAATATGAATCTCTAGACTCGACTTACCTATTTTGAAATTCAAATCTATTTACCTTTTTCTTAAATAAGTAATTGTTTATACATGTGAGATTCTTCCCCTTCCATGATTCTGTAATTCTGATTCTATCCAGTGGTGGTTTGTGCTGTTTGTGAGGTCTCCAGGATGAGGTGAGAGATGAGAATCTGACTCCATCTTCTCAGAAGGCTCATTTATTATTTTATTATATTATATTATATTAAAAGAATATTAAATCTAAAACTATACTAAAGAAAGAGAAAGGATACATCAGAAGGTTTAACAAGTATGAATAATAAAAGCTTGTGACTGACTCCGAGAGTCCAACACAGCTGGCTGTGATTGGTCATTAATTAAAAACAATTCACATGGAACCAATCAAGCATTCACCTGTTGGATAAACAATCTCCAGACCACATTCCAAAGCAGCAAACACAGGAGCAGCAATCAGATAATTGTTGTTTTCATTCCCCTCTGAGGCTTCTCAGCTTCCCAGGAGAAAATCTTGGGCAAAGAGGATTTTTCAGAAATATCATGGTGACAATGGGTTATCTTTTTCAAGATCTTTTGAGAAAGATTGTAGCTGAATAAACTTTTGAAAACGCTAAGTATGTTCAGATCAGCTGGATATTCTCCTTGTCCAAACTCTATTAGCCCAAAGAACCCCATAAGGTTTGCACAACACAGAAATGGACAAAATTACACTGCTTTTATTTTCAGAATAATGTTCCTGTAACTATGAGTTAAATTATATGATTCACACTGTAGTCTGTGCTTCAACAATTTTATCCTTTATGCATGCAGATAAATAGGATAGGGCACTGACAAGCTCCTTTGCTCACAAAGCTTATCTACTATACACAGGTTTCACTAATAAAATAAAGAAAATTATTATTAGATGAACTAACTCAAATAAATTTTTTTCCCAGACCTCACAGGATTTTAGTTGTGGACAAAAAATTTATTTTGCCTTAAAAGAAAAAGAGAGGAAAAAAGAAAGAGAGAGAAAAAGACAAAAAGACAAAAGAAAAAACAAGGAAGGAAAGGAAAGGAAAGGAAAGGAAAGGAAAGGAAAGGAAAGGAAAGGAAAGGAAAGGAAAGGAAAGGAAAGGAAAGGAAAGGAAAGGAAAGGAAAGGAAAGGAAAGGAAAGGAAAGGAAAGGAAAAGGAAGGAAGGAAGGAAGTGGCGGAAGGAAGGAAGTGGCAGAAGTGGCGGAAGTGGTGGAAGGAAGTGGCGGAAGGAAGGAAGTGGCGGAAGGAAGGAAGTGGCGGAAGGAAGGAAGTGGCGGAAGGAAGGAAGTGGCGGAAGGAAGGAAGGAAGGAAGGAAGGAAGGAAGGAAGGAAGGAAGGAAGGAAGGAAGGAAGGAAGGAAGGAAGGAAGGAAGGAAGGAAGGAAGGAAGGAAGGAAGGAAGGAAGGAAGTGGCAGAAGGAAGTGGCGGAAGGAAGTGGCGGAAGGAAGTGGCGGAAGGAAGGAAGTGGCGGAAGGAAGTGGCGGAAGGAAGTGGCGGAAGGAAGTGGCGGAAGGAAGGAAGGAAGTGGCGGAAGGAAGTGGCGGAAGGAAGGAAGGAAGTGGCGGAAGGAAGTGGCGGAAGGAAGTGGCGGAAGGAAGTGGCGGAAGGAAGTGGCGGAAGGAAGTGGCGGAAGGAAGGAAGGAAGGAAGGAAGGAAGGAAGGAAGGAAGGAAGGAAGGAAGGAAGGAAGGAAGGAAGGAAGGAAGGAAGGAAGGAAGGAAGGAAGGAAGGAAGGAAGGAAGGAAGGAAGGAAGGAAGGAAGGAAGGAAGGAAGGAAGGAAGGAAGGAAGTGGCGGATGGATGTCAGAGAAAAATCCTTCTTCTTTCACAATAATCCCTTTGATGTCATGGATAAAGAAAATTGGTAAATTTCATAGAAATAATTCCTGGTGTTGATCTGGAGGGGAAATGGTAAATGCGAACTTTTTCAACTGAAAAGTGACTGTGTAAAATGTGAAATTATTGAGACGTATATCTCAAGAATTAAGAACCTCAAAAAGACAGGAAAGCTCTCATGGTCATTTGACTTGCTAGTGAGGAGGAAAAGTGTGTAAAACTCTGTCAGACTTAATAATCTGTTAATAATCAAACTCAATATGTTCCTGACCTTTAAAAGAAGATTGTTATATGACATTGATGAAGCTGAGATCAATTCTCTTTTGCAACCATCATCATGCCGTACAACACCTGGGTTATTTTCCTGCTTTATGAATTTTATGCCTCTTTTGACACTCTCAATTTATGAGTTATTGTCCTTCAAGTGAATCATATGAATTTAAAATCATGAAATATTAAAGTTAAAGGAGCATGTGCATATCATTGCACCCTCACACAGTCAATAATTTATTCGATTTTGTTCACAGAGGTTTTAGAGAACTTTCTCCTGTAGTCCTGAGATGCACAAGTACATCCATGGACAATCACTTTGTTTTGTGCACTTAGCAGTAACTAATAGCCATAATTTCTTTATACATTCAGCCTACCACCTCTACTTACAGTTGATGCTGCTGTAACAATCATTTGTACGGACAAAAATGAAAGTAAGATTGCTGTGTTTTCATATTCATTCTTGTGCTTGAAAGTAAAGATTTGTCTTCCTGTTTCCTATCATATACAAAATAATAAAATGCTGGCACTTACTTATTTTGGTAAAATTCAGATGTCTAAGACAGTAATTTGGATGAGTTCATATCTTGGAGAAAACCTTTTGACTTTGAGACACTAATAAATATCCCATTAAGATTCAGTTAAATAAAAAATATTTGATAAGATCATGAATGGTGTTGATGTTGAAGTATTCCCAATGTATGCTTAAGTGATAAAACAGAATTAGGAGATAAACTACTGTGTTTTTAACTGACCAAATTTAGATTTGTCAGATGTAATCTCCATGTTCTTTCTAGAAATGAATCACCAGGAGAACAAGTAAATTTGCTACCATAGAGGACATGTCTGTAATTAAAGAGGACAGAAATTTTGCATGAAAGATGGTCATTAAAAGCAAAATTTTTGTGGTGTAGCGGCAATGACAAAAGACAGATTTTCAACACAGCCTGCTCCATTTTAATATGGAAATCCTAAAATTCAGGTTCCCAGGGATCATGCAGCTTTCAGCACCTGGAAGATAGTGTTCAGGCTGTGAAGGCAAAATGGGACTTTAAACTTGGAAGGTTTTTTTCCAGGTAAACCCTTAAATACAGTTGTCAGATGGGTAATCTCTATTTTGACTAAAATAGTTCAGGTTTGGGGACTGTGGATTTCATTTTCTTTTAATAGAAGATTTTTTTTGCGCCACTTAGTGAACATGCACACATGAATTTAACACCTATTTAATTGGGATGTATTTACATGTATAAATAAAAATACATAACTATAACTATAACTATAACTATAACTATAAACATTATATTATAAAAGGTGTAAATATATGGGACTTCTCACATAAGTCACAGTTCTGTAAGATACAAAAATTCCTTGGTTCCTGAGATTTCACACAACTACTCTTCTCATGTTTCTTATTTCTCTGCAGGTCAGATCTCTAACTTTTTGATTTACTCTCTCTACTTATATATTATTCAGGGTCAGATCCTCAAACCATGCTCAACTTGCATGTATCTTATACTCAAATATTAATGTGCACATCATTTTACAAAATGAAAAGGCTTTTCTATTATTGCAGGCTCACACTGCTTTTGTTAATCAGGTGTGTTTTGCAAAGGCATGACATGATTGTGTCACAGAATGAATGGTTTGGGTGTTTTTAATTTCTTGTATTTGCTATACTTTTTCTCACTCTCTCTCTCTCTTTTTTTTTTTTTTTTTTTTTTTTTTTTTTTTTTTTTTTTTTAATTCTAAGGGAGCAATAACCTAATTTGTGTACTGGAAAATAATACTCTACTTTTTTTGACCTGCCTTGAACACCATAAAATTCCAAGTCTCAGAGAAAGTCCTCTTTTTACTGGGGTATAGAGAATAAATAAATACTGAAGGACAATAAAAAGTGAAAAGCACTCCATTCCGAAAATAAAGCTCTATATTCTCTCAGGAAAAAAAAAAAGAAAAATAACAGCAGAATTTGAAAAGATCCTTCTGTGCACTCTTCCTTCCACAATGATTTCATGTATGTGTAAATAACAGACTTGAATATAGCTCTCTCTAAATTTTGCAATAAGAAAAATGAACTTGGTAACTTTCATGATATCTGATGATTGTCTAGCCTTTAGGCTATTTTAGGGTATTTTAGAGCAGCATCAACCTTTTTAGTGAGTCTGCTTTCAATGCTCCAGTTAATACCAGGGGTAATCTCAGAACAGATAACTTAAGTTCTTTCTAATGAAATTGTGCTTTTTCAGTCACTTCTGGGTATTCAGTCCGCAGGACCAGTTGGAGCTGAAATAAACCTTCTCATCACAAATACAGATATCATCACCAACCATTTCTATCTACAGATCTACAAAAAATGGTAAAATAGACCTCTTTTTGCTGCTGAAACTGAATTTCCACCAAATATAGTAGTGTGTGTGCATATCTGTCCACAAAAGAATGAAAAGGGAAGATTTCAGCTTTAAAAGTTTTTAATTTTTGAAGTTTTTTATTTTTTTATCCACTTTTGCACAATACAAAACAAAACAGCAGTCTCCCAGCTGCATGGGTTCAAATTTTTCAGTTTTAGATATTTATGTGGGCAACAAAACCTTCATCAGATCTATAGATTATTGATCTGCAAGTCAATAAAAATTTAAGATGGGTACAATACACTTACATTTAAGAGAGATGGGCACAATACACTTGTTACTGATCTTCTTTTGTTCTGAGAATGGTTTCTGAAAAGAGCCCCTTCTGTGCTGCAGCAATTCCTGTGAAGCAGAAAAACAAGGAGCAAATTCTAACATACTGGAGAGAGAAAAAGAAAAATCAATGTAATATTTTCGTGTGGGATGCTCGTAACTTCTAATTTCGTGATGGGTTTTCAGACAGAGATTTTGCCAGAGCCAGCCTTGTGTATTGGTTCTTTAAGCATATATTTGAAGCAGGTTAGTCTTGTTCACTACTCACCCGAGGAGCAAAAGACATAGAAGGTTTCAATGAATGCGCTATATTTCCAAACTATATATATATATATATATATATATATATATATATATATATATATATATATATATATATATATATATATATGTTTGTGCCTTAAATAATGATCTGTAAAGAAAAACAGACTGGGAAACATTGAGAACTGCCTCCAAGTCAGTTCACAAGGTGGGCTCCTGATAAAAGTTATCTGCTTATTCATCTAAATCATCACTGACATCTTTCTTACACAGCATTGAGAACAAGCTGGTTGGGTGGCACCTTATGCACACTTCAAGACTCAAACATTCAGGTATCAAACAGCTGGAAGTTAACATTCCCACAATAACTATTTCCTGAGATACAAGAGAGAAAAAAGCTTTTGATTTTTGTTGGTTTTTTTCCCCTTCAGGGCTTATTGCTTTGGATTTCTTCTCATGTGTTAGTACTTCTGTGCATTAAACACAACAGATTCGATCACAAAGAGGCACAAAATTATATTTTTTTGTCTGTTTTCTACACTGTCCCACATGTGTTTTATGTATTTTCCCACATGTGTAAAACCAGATGAATTGGAACCATGGAGTTTTAAGAGAAATTCCTAGTTTTGCTCTCCTGTTATATTTTATTTTAAAAATCAGATGCATTCATTTGTTTTAAGGCTTAAAAAAATTAATAATGCACAAAACATCTTGGAGATCAAGATAGTAATTAGTGCTGGAATGCAGCTATGCTTTTCAGCACAGGGAAAAAATAGAGGTGATTTCCAAGGCTTAAATATCAACCTAGGAGAGAGGGGTGTTTCAGGACAAAAATAGAGCAAAATTTAGTTATTTTTTCTAAAGCAGTAAACGACATGACTAATATACCTTAAAATAATGTCTTTATAAAGTAATATGAGATTCCACATTAATTGAAAAGATGTATATGTTCCCACAGAAGAAAAAAAAAAAATCACCATTTAGGCTTGGAGAAGCAGTTATTTCAGTTGAACAGATGAAGTGTCTGCCCACTTAAATGCTGAAGCAGAAATAAAGATTCATCACAAGACCAAATGAAATTTGGAAAACGTACAGGAAGATGTGCCTTCAAATCACATCCTTGATTTTCTCATTTGTATGCAAGAACACTTGACATTATTTCCTCCTGGTTTTGAAGTTCCACTGCATATAATGAAATCAACATTTTCAAGTTTTTAAGGCTCAGTGTACTGTACTACTTTCTGATATTAAATACTGGCCACATTGTCTTGGGCTCTAGAAGAAGAAATAACATAATATGACAAAGATATCATCAGAGTAGGCAACATATTTATTAAATTATTTCAGGGAATAATCCAGAAATACACATCCAAACAGATGAAATTTTTTAAACTATTTTTCTCTGGTAGAAGCCTATCCTCAATTATCGTTGCCCCATCCCTTCTCCTACCTCCAATCTGTTCAGTAAACAGGTTTTGAATATCACAGATTTTCTCTTCAGAAACACGAAGGAGACTAAAAAAGAGTTAAAACCTCTTTTCCCTAATAAATGATAAGATACTTGTGATTATCCCTGCACTTTCTGAAATTTCCCGTTCCTGTGCTGTTTGAAAGTTCACTCTGGTGAGGAAACAGATTGCCAAAAATAAATAAATAATAATCTCCAAATAAATGCAGAGAATAAGAAATTGCAGTCTTAAGAAAATATTTATTTAACTGTTTGATTAATTTACTTAATGAGGAAGTTAAAAATAGATACATAAGTAAGAAAAAAATACTTCAGTAGAATCTATTAGTACACTCCTGGTATTGAAGAACCACATGGTGTGAAGACCACAACAAAATTCTCACAGTTAAAAATAATTTAAAATAATTAAAAATAATAAAAAGTAGTATCAAATTTTTAAGAGAAATATCATATCACAAAACATAGAGAAATGTAATTTCTAATAAGAGAAGAATTTTTCAAAACTATTATAAAATGTATAGCTTGCAAATAACAACTACGAGAGAGGGTCCACAAAATAGAGATAATAACTTATTAAAGGAAATATAACCTAGGAGCTAAAATAGAGGAATAAATATTGTTTCTTCAGCATGCATGATATGATTCCTGAAACAGAAATAGGCAGATGAAAGCCAAAATAATATATAAATTACCGCTATAAACTTAAGTAGCTGCACATGACCAGGAAGAGGACAAGGAATTAATTTTAAACTTATCAAATTAACCAAAAGAAGTCTCAAGCATTTGAGTGGATAGAAGAGTTGTCTGTCCACTTGTCTACCATTAACAAATGGGAACCTATTACTAGAGATGAAAGTCATCCATTAATTGTTTACTGGTGCTCCATTTTAGGAAAACTAAAACATAATACATAATTACCTTGATAAGACATCATGAAATGCAACAAATAATTGCCTTTGAGTTTGTTTTTCTATTATTTTCTACAGACAAATAACACATAACATATAAGCATGACAATATGTCATCTTTTTTTTTTCCTCTATTAACAAAAATGAAGAGCTGTAAAGTTAAAAATCTCTGTACTTTCACTTTATTCCATCAAACTACAACCAAATCTAATGAACAAAATCTCTGGAAGGAGAGGCAACTGCGTTCTAATTTGAAGTGGGAATAGAATTTCATACAAAGCATGAATTACTTTTTCAAGTTGAACTGAGGAGCTTACTCCAAGCCATTTCCTGACTAATTTATTTATCCAGAGTTCACAACATCTGAACTCCCCCAAAGAATTGCTCCTGTGAAGCCTCATATCTTGCCTACACTTCAAATTCCTGGCTTCATCATGAATTACCAATATCTGCTCAGATGCTGCGGATTTTTTTCCCCCTTGGAATGTGACAACATCTCCATTTGAAGCAGATTCTGCCAATAGCTAGATGAGAATCCCCTCCAAATGTGATTATAAATGATCCTTAAATGCTGACTTTACTAATAGTAATCAGCTTATACAAGTGGAGGAATTTGTGCTCCCTTTTCTGCATTCTCTCAGGATCTTTCAAGGTCAAAATATGTCAAGGCTGTGCCCTAGAGATACTCTCAAAGCAAACAAGAGACAAAAATCCTCATTAGTGGGCTTCAAAATCAAATTATGGGAAAAGAAGTCTTTGAACCAATTGAAGCCAGCACACTGCCAGAGTTATGCTGGAAAGAGGCACAAAAGAGCAGCTGTTTGGTGGTACCACAGAGATTTACCAGCACATGTTTTGGTGTTTTTACTCAGAATTCTGCTTTCCTGTTCTGCAGCACACAGATAAACCCTCTGCCTCAAAAAGCACTTTGAATTCTTCATGAGCAGTTGGCCTGATGTGAATGTTGTTATTTCTAGAAGCACAAACAGCATGAAACTACATTAGTTAAAATTGTAGTTCTCTCCAACAAACCTAACACAAAAAAATGTATACATACCAGTAGCACATAAGTCCTGGCAGTCCACAGAGAAGTAACTAATTGTTTAAAATATTTCAGCTCTTATTTTGGAGGAAGACTGAAAAAAAAATACACATATAAACATAAACAGAGGGCACATCAAGCTCAGTCTACTCTGTATCTTTTAATGTCCAGTTTCAAGACACATTGAAATAATTTTCTGAATTTTTGCTGTTCTACCTAGATGCACCCTGATATTCTCAATATTTCTGCAACAGTTCTTATGATTTTGTTCCTTCCCATACATGCTGATGACTTGATACTCTCATAGATCTGCCCATTGCAAACCCAAAATCTCTCTTGAATAGCTTTATTTAGTTGACATGTATAATTTTTTCACATTACGGTTGTTTTCCCACCTTATGTTTCTTCTACAGATCTCTACAATTATTTTCTTGCCAGTATGAAAATTAGTAATGTTTCTTTTAATATTCATAAAAGTTAGTCAGAGTTCTGAGGTTGAGAGTTGGCATTTTTGTCTGTACTTCTGCCTGTGGGGTCTCCTGTGTACACCGACCGGTTTGAAGAAATCCAAAAGGTCTGTGAGGGAATTAATTTTACAAAAGACAGGTCTGTTTTCCTTTAATGCAGTTTACTAACATGTCTAGTATTTAATAACTTTGAATAATTTCTATCAGTCTGACCCAATTGTCATTTGGGTTACAGAAGCCCTGGGGGTGCCGTGGGGCTGGGCTGGGACCCCAAGGCCCCGTGCTGGGCCCAGAGCCCAGAGCCCCGTGCTGGGCCCAGAGCCCAGAGCCCCGTGCTGGGCCCAGCCCAGCGTGGGCAGCAGGGCAGGGGGGATTCTGCCCCTCTGCCCCTCAGTCAGAGCCCACCTGCAGAGCTGCCCCAGCCCTGGGCCAGCCCAGCAAGGAGCTGGAGCTGCTGCAGCCAGGCCAGAGGAGGCTCCAGCACGGGCAGAGGGATGGAGCAGCTCTGCCGGCAGCAAAGGCTGGCACAGCTGCCATTGCTCACCTGGGCAGGAGAAGCTTTGGCCTGAGCTCAGGGTGGCCTGGCAGGGCCTGAAGGGGCTGCAGCAAAGATGGACACAGACAATTGCCAAGGGCTGCAGGGACAGCAGCCAGGCAATGGCTGCCAGTGCCAGAGGGCAGGGCTGGCTGGGATCTTGGCAATGAGGAATTGTTCCCTGGCAGGGTGGGCAGGCCCTGGCACAGGGTGCCCAGAGCAGCTGGGGCTGCCCCTGCATCCCTGGCACTGCCCAAGGCCAGGCTGGACACTGGGGCTGGAGCACGGAGGTGTCCCTGCTGTGGCTGGGGTGGCACTGGATAAGATTCAATGTCTATTTCTGCCCAAATCATTCTGGGTTTCTCTGATTCTTTGATCAAAACCACATGGCCATGAAGCAAAAAAAAAACCCTTTTAATTCATAGGTAGTGAAATAAGAGTCTGGGTATTGATTTACCACCCAACACAGAGCATGATGCACAATAATTGAGATGAGTTTTGGCAACTCTGTCACAGGAATCTGTAGGACGCATTTCACCTGTGAAAACACACATCACGTAATCCACCCTTTGCTTCTTTTTTCTTCTTCAGATAACAGACTTTAGACACATACCACTAGCAGAAATTGCTATTTCTTTGCAATTCTTTGAGTATAAAGTGAAGAAAAAGCTCATTCTCATTTTGTCTTGAAATAGGTTGGTGAGGCCATCAAGGCTCCGTAAAACATCCCAACCCAAAATTTTGGGTATTGGCACTGATTGTTTCAAGGTCTGATATTTCTTCTTGGATTACTCACAAAAGGAGTGAAATCTAAATCATAGGTCCTTAATAAAATGAGACCTTTTTATTTTGGATATTTATTTAGTGAGGATAACATTTAACATTGCATTATAGCCTATAAAATCTCCTTCTGAACAATAAAGAAACAGTAAATGTTCACTTTAAATAAGCTATTGCTGGAACACTGGTGATGAGACATTTACTTTCTATAAACAGAATATGGAATCAACAAGTAAAATATTTATGTGAAATTGAAGAATTAAAGACCAGGACAGGAGAAATGTGCAAATAACAATGGGATAAACTCAGAGACATCACTCTGTTTGCTTCAAAAAGCATTTTTGAGAATAAAACTCAGAGTAATTTGAGCTGAAAAAGGACATTTGAGAGCACAGATAAAAAAATTGCATACAAAACTAAGTACAATACTGATTTATTAACAATTTAACAATGCTACAACTTAGCATATTTCAGCAATTCTCAGGTTTTAAATATCAAAACTAGCAACAGCAAATATAAATGAACAGCATTAGGTGGTTTTATAAGCTGGTTAAAAATTCAATTAAACCAAAAATATACAGGAAAAAATGCCTATAATTTCCTTTTGCTTGTGAAATGAGAAAGGTGATTAAAATTTGTAGGGGAATATTTTATATCTCTGACTTTGCAAAGTGATTAAGTCCAAGTCATTACAACAGAGATGGATATGCTAAGACTGAAATATTCTGGAAAATAAGAGCCTTGGAAATTTCATCTTGAGGTAAGAAATTTGGCCTATCTAAGAGACTAAAAATACAGGAAATAGAAATCTGTTCATGGTTTTGTTTTATTTCTGAGAAAATTGACAAGTTGAATGTTGCTGCAGTACATCCACAGGGGATATCCCTTTTCCCAAGGGAATTAGCTTGGTTCCTCATGATACTTTTTTTTCTAAGTTTTCATTTAACTGAATAAAAATAAAAACAGTTGTTCATTAAATGGTTTGAGAATTGGTTTGGTAGTGACTGATATTGCCAGGGGAATGACATCAAGTGTCTCTGAGCAAAAGGAGTTCTGATCATTTCTACAGAAATGGGTCCAACACCAATATAATGAAAACCAAACCAAACCAAACCAAACCAGAACACCCCCAAAAAAACACCCCAGCAAAAAAAAAAACCCAAAACCCAAACCAACAAACGAACAAAAACCTCAAACAAAAACCAAACAAAAACCTCCAAAAATAAACGCTCTCAAAAACCACAAAAACTCATGTAGACAAAAACAAAAGAAAAAAACAACCAACAAGAAACCAGCCATCCAACAACCAACCAACAAACCAAAAAAGCCACCAAAAACCACAACAAAAGCAAATTGTGTAATTATATTATATAGACAGATTGTTCATACCCCCTGAATGTATTAAAAGAATATTTTTAAAATTGATGTCTAAACAGAGAATATTTTATAAGTACCAGGAAATTGCGTAGTTACCTCACAATGCTGAAATTAATTTGTAATCTATGTCCGTAACACCTTATTTTTATTTTTTCCTCTGCAACGTAAAATATTATCAGCTATAGAGTTGCTTATAAAACACACCACTACAAGAATTTGTTTTTCAGTGCTATATTGGTACCTCCTGCTTTCTGTCCTTGGAATATATTCAGATTTTTAAGACCATGTTCCTTACTCTAAGGCAGATATTTTAGGCCCAACAAATGGAAATGAAATAGTGACCCATTACACACTATAAGCAGCACATTCTGGCCTCAGGTGCTATAAACTCTTAAATTTTCTAGGGGGCTAAAGTAATTGCTAACAGCCATGACCTCCATCAGTACAAAGTTCATAAAAACACTGAAATCCCACTTGCAATTTTTTCTGACCATGATTGGAGCCGTCAAAACCACTCAAAGACAACAAAAAAAAAATCTGATAGGAGGAGGATGTTTTGTAAAAAGCTCTTTTGCCTGGGGATGTTATTATTTTTTAAAGCAATTTCAAATGAAATATAAATGCTTGCAATACCTAATTATTTCTTAGGTAGTCCTGCAGAAGTGCCTTTTCAAAGAGTTTCAGAATTAATCTCTCTGATCTATTTATGCCCCATCTGAGACAATATATACAATCCAGTTTCCACTAAAAAGGAAAAATGGCCACATTCAACTAAAATTGCCTGATGAAAACTATTCCATACATTCAATTTTCTCTCATTATTTTGTCATATTCCTCTAGGGACACTCCTGGGAGAAAACAAACTGTGGGAACTGGGTTTGATTTGAAAAGCAAAGTGAACTCTAATGGACTGCTGTTGGAAAGGGACCGACATGAAAGGAGTAATTCTTCTATGTCTTAATACATCACTCTTTCAATTTTTGGGGGAAAATGTAGATACTTGATTATGAAAAAAAGATTGATATCAAGCGTGGTCCACAGAAGACAGAAGCTCAAACCACACATAAAAGTCTACCATGTGGGTTATTTCAATTTATATTGCATTTAAAATTTGGCAACACAGGTTTCTTAAAGGCCAACACTATATTTAGTCAGAAAGTCTTTAATATTCTAAAGGTGCAATACAATTTTAAAGAAAGGTGGATCCAGAACTGTAGTGATGTTTTTTATATCTCTTTTACACTTGCTACTTCTGATTTTTAGAAGTTCTCTGAATACAGATCCCAGCCCAGAGAAAAGAATTACTTCAGCAGGGAAATTGAAGTTCAAGAATGAGAGCTACAACACTTCAGGAGTTTTATCTGTTGGACAGCATACCCAACTTGTAAATATATTTCAGCAGAATTTACTAAGATTCAAATGGATATTGTTAGAAAAAAAAAATTCTTGCAACAATAACCTCAAACTACTATTTGAGTAAATAGAGTTTGAAAGTACTTTGATTGGTACCATTCTGAATTTCATTTTAATCAGCATTGTCATTGACCAATAAAGAAATTTCTATTAAGAAATGATATAAAGATTTTGATACTTAAAGATTTTGATACTCATCATCATCATCATCATCATCATCATCATCATCATCATCATCTCCAGAGGTTTTAATTCGAAATTTCCATTCTCTGTTATTTTAAAGATTAAACTTACTCCATGGAGTACAAACAGGAGTCAAGGAAATAAACCTTTTTTTTTTCTGTATATAATTTACCTTATTAATATTGCAGTTCATGTCAGTACCTTTTTCAGCTATTTTCAGGCATTTACCTAAAAAGAGTGTAGGAATTTCTTTAGGAAGTTGGATTATTACTGGAGCTGTAAGAATGAACCAGCATATAGGGGAGAAAGAAAATTCAATCTACATTGTCTCCTGTCCCCATAACAACAAGATAAGTCTTATCATTTAATTTAGTTTCTGCTCAGGTTGAACGTTATACATTTTATTCAAAGGAATAATGAAAAAGCTAAACATACTCATTCTGAAAAAAATATTTAGTACAAATGATAAATTAAATCATCTCTTTCTGCAATAGCAAAAAAATTTTAATTGAAAAAAAACTACTTCCATTTAAAAGACCATCTCTATCTCAGATTCTTTGGCTATTCCTAAAGTTTTTATTTTTCAGCCAAAACATCAATAAAATCTGAGTAGATAAACTTAAATACACCAATTCAGCATCTTCCTGATTTTTCCTTTTCATCCAATATAAATTCTAGGGCCAAAGTTAACATAAAATGGAACTTCAAAGAGTTTTAATAAGGTTATACTCATCGATTCAGATATTCATAATTTCAATTTTCTTATGCTTGGGAAATGTGTTATGAAAAAATACATTCTTAAAACCAAAATAAAGAAGAATACTAGAGACAGAGGGGAGCAAAAAGAGCAAACAGAGAAATAATTAGAAACAAGGAACCTACAACATATTTTATTTTCAAAACAAATAGAAACCACAGGCAGAAGAGTGTATTTGATTAAATTTCTATAGAGAACAAGACATTTTATTATGCTGTGCATTGTACAAGTCATTCCAATAATAAAATGCAATTTAGTTTTACTACCAATGGCCTGTACAGTCTCCTAACGAATGGACATCATGAAAATAATACATATTGTTTATCATGGTGAGTTTGCAAAGCCGTGAAAGAAATTTCAAGCAGCGGTCATCATTGCTCAGCTACAGGAAAACACAGCTGGAAATTAAAAGAGCCACTGTAAAGATGAGGAAAACAAAGAGTTTCTGGATTCAGTTATTCACATTTAAGGAAAAGTGCTGCAATAGATACTTCATTTGTGCGCTGAAAAATATTTGGAAGACAGTTTTGGATTTAAGATGCCTCACTTTTACGATGAAATAGTCCAGCTTCTCAAAACTCTTATATTGGTTACCTTACAATTCTGAGTTATTTACATGAGACTGAAGAAAATGAATTTTGAAAAAGGAAAACCTGAAAAAGCCCCTCAAACAAAGCTTCTGGATTTGAGAGGACAACAGATGTTGCTTTCATTTAAATTACATTTTGACCAAAACAATTACTACCTTGGGAAGGGAGGGAGGTCTTTAATATGTAACAGTGTGGGCATTTTCAGCATCTGGATAAACTGCACCACATCTGCTGAGCAGATGCAGCAATGGGATAATTCTGAAATTCAGCAATAGTTAATCTTAAGGTGCCTTCTCCAATTCATTCCATGTTCCCTTGGGAATGTGAATGCCTTTTATTGGCATGGTGTGTAATTAAGGAGTGGGATGAAGTTTTATTTTTCTGTCATTCTTAATTCACTTTCCCTGCATCCAGAACACGAACCTCCCTGAGCTCCATCTTGGCCAAAGCTACGCTTGGCACCGGAAACCTAATGGAATGGTGTGGGGTCAAACACAAAGTGAGTGCTGAACAGCAAATCCCAGCAGTTAAGGGTGGAACTGGGCAGAAACTTCTGGTTTCTGCACCCACACAGCCAAGATGAGTCTGAAATAAGTCTTTTTACATTCCTAGGCAGCGTCTCTGCCCCAATTGTTTCAGAAAAACTGTCTTGGGGAAAAAAATAAAACATCAACAAGAATTTTGGGGAAGCTTATGTGAGAGTAAGTCCTGTGAGGAGCGGCTGAGGGAGCTGGGCAGGGGCTCAGCCTGGAGCAAAGGAGGCTCAGGGGGCCCTTGTGGCTCTGCACGGCTCCTGCCAGGAGGGCACAGCCGGGGGGGCCGGGCTGTGCTCCAGGGACCAGGGACAGGAGCAGAGGGAACGGCCTCAGGTGGGCCAGGGCAGGCTCAGGGTGGGCACAGCAGGAATTTCCCCATGGAAAGGGGGCTCAGGAACTGCCTTGGCACTGCCCAGGGGGGTTTGGAGTGCCCAGCCCTGCAGGTGTCCCCTGGAGGTGGCACTCAGGGCTCTGGGCTGGGGACAAGTTGGTCTTGGACACTTTTTCCAACCTCGAGGATCAAGGATTACATGATTTTGTGGTTCTGTGGTTAGGAACACTCTGATGGTCAGCTGCTCTGATGAAAAGAAGGAAAGGTGATGAGGGAGGTGGAAATTTTCATTTCCCATCAGCTTTCCAATGTCTTCCAGCTGAACCTGGTTCTTCGCACCTGGATTAAGGCCCACCCCACTGTGGTAATGTTTAATGTTTCTTTTGGCTAATAATGATTAAGAACATCATATTAAAAGAAATGCAGTCAGACTTGGAGATCCTGCACAGAATGAATGACAGAAGCTGTCCAGGATCCTCATACCAAGCAGCCAACACCCCTCACAAAACAACTCTGCTCACAAAACAATTTTGCTCACAGAACAATTTTGCTCGTAGATACATTGCCATTACCTGTGGCTGCTTTACAAAACATCATGATGACTTTGACAGCAAGAGCAACTTGCTCTGCCACCTCTGTGGACCCTGATCTAAAATGTCATCCTATACACAAACAGTTAATTGAAAAGCATTTTCATTTTTCAGTAGAAAAGGTGTCATAACAGATCATGCACAGCATGGTTTCAGATAATTCATGTTTTTATTTCATTCTTTAGTGCCAGCTGTAAGCAAGAATTTAATACACCCAGACATGAGACATATGTCTAATTTTTTTTTTAAATTCTTTCCTTTTTGGTGTGTCTTTGTGTGTTTGTGTGTTGGAGTGGCAGAGGGAGGCAGAAAGATTTACAGACTTTATTTTCTGAGAAGCTTCAGAAAGTAAAAGGTCAGAATTTTCATCTACCCAGAATCTAAAAAGCAATAAAGTGTACAGAAAACTCTCTCTTAAAATTAATGCAATTCATTATTGTTTTCATGGGTACCTCTTAATATTATGGTTTTTTTTTAAATTCCTTTTCCTCCCATCACCACTACATTCAATAATTTTAGCCCCACTACACTGAATATTTTTAATTTGAGCATACTTTAGGATCAGGAAGGTACACAGAATTTCTTATCTAGCTGTTACACCATTTTCATCCCTTTTGTTTCCATTAAGTAAGGTTAGTTTTGAAACATCATACCTTAAGTTTGCCTTAGAAAATTCCAAGGAAAAAGAGAGGAAGAGGAAAATTTTCACAATTTGAATATGGCAAAGGGCAGACAGAACTAAAAAATCCCCCAAAACAGGAAAAAACCCAACCCAACCCAATGAAAACAACTTAACCCATCCCCCCAACCCAAAACCAGATAAAATTAAATTATTTCCATATAATAAGTGAAAAAAAATCAATTAATATGTAAGCGCTATGAAAAAATTATAGTAATTATAGCAGAATTCTATAGGATTTCATCCAGTTGAACTCTTCCTATCAGCCATACAGAAAGTTGAAAGAGAGATATAAAGTTCCAATTTCCCATGAAAGCTTTCTCCAAAAAACTATGACACTATGGCTATTAAAGCAGGAAAAAAATACCAAGACAAATTAGCATGCAAGTCTGCCTACAGCTGTACAACTCAACTTCTTGGTGGAAAATTTAAATCAGGTTTAGACAGGCAATCCATGTTTATTTGTTCAAATAAACACAGAACTATTCTGAAAGCAATACGGAAAATGAAAATGTAATGAAACAAAGGACAACTAAAAGGATCTAATGCAACTTATGAGGGGGAAAAAACCACAAAAAACAATGAAAATAAAAACTAAAGTAAGCAAAACTGAGAAAAGATGATTTGGAAATTATATGGAAATAACAAATAGTTAAGTATTTTTGACATTTGCAGAAATTAAAGCGTACTTTACTCCAACACTCTCTTATTTATTTACAATTGATATAGGGGACATCTACACTGCAAACCACTTATGGTTGATTTTACTACATTAGGCAATCTATTCCACAACACTTGTTGCAATGGAAGCATGTGGATATTACCACAAGGCTGATCAGGTGCATTTTACTTCTCAATTGTTCTAACACAGTTTAAAAATAAACTTGAATAATGTAAACTTGAATCATGGAATATCCAGATTTGGAAGGGGCTCACAAGAACCATCAGGTCCAACTCCTGTCCCTGCACAGGACAAAACATAAAAAAGGACTAAATTTATCTCTCAGAATCTGAACTCACTTCATATCTGCATTTTTTTTAAATGCAAAAAGACATTATTATGAAAGGTTTTGCTCCACATTATGCCAATTTTTCCTGCTGACCAGTATTGTATATATATCTTTTTTTATTAGATAGACAATTTATACATTGCATGCATCACATAAAGTTGATCAATTGGTTTTCAGTAAGTCGCAGACCTGGCCATGAATTAACCAATAAATAGTATGAAATAGTATTCTGCTTCTCAGCCTGGATTAAATGCCAGCTGCTTTGATCAAACATGTAAGAAAAAAAATCTATTACTTCCTAATGAACATAATGTTCTACAATCAACTTGATTGGTGTTATGCAGGGAATTACAATTTTACCCATTGTTGTTGGGAATGATATATTCCACTGCAGCATCAACCAGGCCACAGAGATAAGAGGCTTTAAGAGTTTAATTAGAAAGGTTTTCAGTCTTAAAGATATGCAAAGAAGATTAATACTAGTGGGCTTGAAAGCTACATGGGATCTCTGATGACAACTCCAGCTTTGAGGCAAATACTTGTTTTCTAATTAAAACCCACAGTACTAAAAATGCTTTGAAGAGATCTGTGCAGACATCCTTATTCTCCAGCCGCAGTGACAATCAAAATATTGACACTAATGGAGATCACTGCCCCCAGAGGTGCTGAGGGTAACAACTGGGATTTGCAGCTTTTGCCCCTGGAAATTTCCCCCAGAGGAGATGGGAGGTGTCAGTCACAGCCCCCACCATCATCCTTCTGTGGTCATTATACACATGAGCTGCCGCTAAGAGAGAAACACATGCATCAGATGATTCTGATAAAAAAAATTCTTGACAAAAATTCTGCCTTTTACTCTGCTTGTGTTGAAGATGGCAGATTGAAATGATCTTACTGCATGATGGCAGCCATTGTGAAACTGTGGAAACACGATGTTAGTAAATAATGAAATAATTTTGTCACTTATGAGCTTTAAAAAAAAAAAAAACAAACGAACAATGACACAAAGATTTTGTGAGCTGCAAAATAGGACAAAAGGACCAACAATTACACCAAAAAAAAAAAAAAATTGCAAGTACTGAAGAGTGAATACAAGCTTTCTGAGACAGAAGTAGTGAGATAAATCCAGGAAGCATAAGGGGGGGAGAATAAGAGTGACCCAGTGTAACGCCTTTGAAGATTAGTTTTCTAAATGAATTCTGTACTTCTGTGTGAGAGAACAGAGTGATACAGCCTCACATTCTAATTTTGGAGCCTTCTCATACGGAGAATGGTTGTGGCAGATACACCTTGTTCATACTAGACATTAAATAGAAACCTTTAGCAGATGTCTCCCTGGCACTGTGAGCACTGCAAGTGCTGGAATAGCCTTGGCAGATAAACACTCATAATTAGATGTCAAACAAGGAGTCCCATTTGAATAAACAAAACTTTTTTATGCCTCCGAGAGCTCCAAATATTGTACTGTGGTGTGTACAGAATGGGCACCAAAAATGCCTGCTCTGAAAAGAAACAGGGTGATAAAGATTTTCATTATGAAAAATGGTTGCGTTTTCTGTACGAAAAGTGTTAGGTTTGTTTCCGGAAAGTCTAGACTGCCATGGAAGAATCAACAGCTCACAAGGAACATATGTCTTTTTTACCTAGGGCAGCTGATATCAGCATGGTTTAAAAAATAACACTCCCAAACAAGACCTGTTTCTGTGTGGGGGGTGGCGAAAAAGCATCAAAACCTGAAGAACTTAATCCTAGGCAGAGACAGAAGAATTAAATTTTCCTTTAAAATCAATGAGCCCATGATATTCATTCATGTGAAGACTAATGTGTTTGAAGGCAAAGAATTCAGTTAGAAGGCAGAGGAGAGAGCAGCATAAACCATCAAAATGACTTAAAAATGAGCTTAAAGTAATAGCAAACCAGGATGTGAGAAGGCTTTTAGCTAGAACTGGTGCCACAGGGATACCCACCCATGGGATTACACTGAGTCCAAATGGAAAAAATAATCTGCCTGGCAGAAATTGACCATTTATGCCTATTATGTCTGATGAGAGAATGAGATATATGCAAACATTCACCTTCTTATTCTGATGCCTTTTAATCCAAATTTCTGATTTTACCCTGCAGGGAAGGAGAAGCTTCACACAGCAAGTGCATGAGGCTTATTTAAAAATCTGCCAAACAGTACTAGCATTTGTAGCAATGTTTTCCCAAAGCACCAACTTAGCATCAAATGGAGGAGAAAGATTGATTTGCACAAGACTGGGCCTGGGTCTTGGTTTCAGTGAAGGAGTGGCACCTTAGGGGAGCTGGAGCACAGGGCTGGTCCACAAGCAGTATTTGAACAACTGTAATTGATGCTGAACTTGCTAATTCTTCCCCTCCAAGTGTCTGTCACTGCCTACTTCCTTTACAAACCAGAGGCACATAATTATTCTTACTGGTTAAAGCACTGGACTATTGGTATAAATGAATAGATTTATGGAGGAGTGTCTTAACAAATAATATCACTTTGTGGACCTTATGATGGGAAAGATGTGGTGGAAATGAAAGCAATGGCATCACTAAACTTCAGAATAACAGGCAGGGTGCCCTGGTCCATCCCCCAGGAAGGTGCAGCTGGGGCTGGGATGTCTCCAGCCAGGGACACTCCAGGCCCTCCCTGGGCAGCTGTTCCAGGGCTCTGCTGTCCCTCCATGGACACAAGTTCTCCCTCCTGCTGCCCTGCACCTCGCTGCCCTTTATTTGATGGCCACTGCTGCTCATCCTGGCACTGGCAGCACCGAGCAGAGCCCGGCCCGTGCTCTGGCAGCCCCTGGAGATGTTGGGATGCATTGATGGCATCCCTGCCAGCGTTCCCTCCTCCAGCCTGGCCAGCCCAGCTCCCGCAGGCTCTGGCCAGCCCAGAGATGCTGCAGAGCCCAAATCCTGTGTGTGCCTGCCCTGGAGCCTCTGCAGCAGCTCCTGGTGTCTCCTGTGCTGAGGAGCCCAGGGCTGGAGCCAGCGCTGCAGAGGAGCCTCAGCTGGGCAGGGCACAGGGGCAGCAGCCCCTCCCTGGCCTGCTCCCACTCTCTTCCTGATGCTCCCCAGGTTATATATGTACATATATTTAAAAATAGAGAGATTAGATAGAGATAGAGATGAGATAGAGATAGAGATGAGATAGAGATAGGTGTAGATAGATATTTGTATATATTGGCTTGCACACAGTAGGCTGCTAAATCTCAGGCCCTTCCTAACACTGGCGTTATTTTGAAGCCTAATTATCATTCATCTACTTGTAATCAATTATACCACATGTAAAACAGATTACAATTCTCTTCTTGACTAATAATGAACTTGGTGTTTTCATTTGGCTGGGGCAAAGGTTATGGAATCAACAAGGAGGGTCCGCATCCCGGGGAGCATCACCAGGCCTCTAGGATCCCCCAGCCCTGCCAAAGCCCTCGTCCTCTTGGCCAGCTATGAATGATTGTTGCTGTTTACAGCACCACAGTATTAATTCAAAAGGCAAAGGATTTATAACAAAGTCACCATCTTTTTTTTTTTTTAATGTAGTGCCATCTCCATGCAGTAAACTGCTCTCTCATGAATGATAATAATTTTATTGTTCGGTCCAAGCTACTATGAAATGGAAGTTTCTGTGACTAAAAAACTGTCATACACCTAAATCTTGAGACCATGCCCACCATCGCTTGGTTCTGTCCCTCTTACTCACCTTTCCTTACCATGTCCAGAGGCCTCTTGAATGTTTCTAGGGATTGAAAATTCATAGCATTTCTGTTACAGTTCTTGGTCACTTTCACATTGCAAAAGTGTTTTATTTAATTGTTTATTAGTTGAATTACTCCTTGGGTTTTAATGAAACCATTTTTATTCCTGCGTAAGTTCGTATTTGACCACTGGGCAGGTATTTGTTGTCCTTACTTCCATTCAGAAATTAAAAAAAAAAGTAAAATAAAACAGAAGAGAAAAAACAGAAAGAAAACAGAGGAAGGAGAGAAAAGGGGGAAGAGAGAAAAAGACTGTCAGAAGCATTCACTGAAGTTATTAAAGACCCAGAAGAAAAAGAGAAAAAGAAGATTTTCTACTAGTTGAACTTGTTTCAAGGACCTGAAAAGTGGGGAAGACCACGAAAGGCAAGTCTGAGTAACTCCAAGCAAACATATCCCTGAAGATTTGTTTCTCTCTGTGACAACATGTAGCTGCAAAAGATTTATTCCCAGTCTTTATTCCCCCGGGATGCTGGGCTCTGATCCTCCCTGCTTCCCCCTTGTTTGCCAAAGGTGTCACATTTGGCTGAATCCCCACTGAGTTTCAATTTAACCCAGTGTCCTGAGGCAGCCCTGCACTGAATAAAGAGGAATTCTTGGTAGTGCTCTGTTTCTGGTTAGTTTAGTGCAGAAATAAAGGAAAACTGGAAATGTGGCAGTGGAAAGGGGAAAGAGAAAAATAAAATTAAAAAAAAAAATTCAGTACAGTTTGCTTCAAGTGTGTGGCAAAGATGAAAGAAACTCATCACAGATTGAGTTAGTCTCTGGAATTATTATTATTTCCTATAAGAGACAAAAATTAATTACCAGCGGAATGAGCAATACCTAAAGTTATAGAAAAATCATCACTCATGTAAAAATATGCATAAATGTGTTGGAAATAAGAAGATAGAGTAAATTCCAGAAGCCAAGTTTTGTGTGTCTGATACAATTCTGTAAATTTTGCATTATCTTTTCTAAAATTACTTTTTATCATAAACCCACAAATTGTAGTGTCAACCTTAGAGGTTCTAACAGGGAAAATAAAAACCTAAATTAATAAAACAACACTCAATAATTATTTAGGTCTTATTAAGTAATATTATGATAAGTCAAACAATGTTTAAATATAGATAAAAGAAGTATTTATAATTTTATTTACATACTTTAGAAACATTTATACAGGCCTTTGGTGACAGAAGTGTTATAAACATTGTGTAGAAAAGCTTTCAGCCTGACAACATCTAAATTTTTAGGCTAACAAGGCTAAATTTTTATTTCCATGTTGGACTCTTTTATGAATTTCCTAAACCTTTTCAAAGTGACACAAACAACTGATATTCCAATATATATAATATATAACAGAGGTGTATGATATACTTAACCACTTTATTCTTACAAATAACTTATTAGCTGGAGTCACTTAGAATGGTTATTTGAGGTTAAAATTTTGAAAATTTCAATTTCTACACACTTATTCTGGAATTTCATGCCAGACATTGAAATGCCTCTTATTTTCTTTTCCTTTTTTCTCCAGTTGGTTTAAAAATGTGGTAGATTAAGGAAATTAAGACCATGGTGCCTAATTAATCTACAAGTTATTTATTAACTAGATATTTAAACTAGAATGTAGCTAATTGTGGTGAAGGTCTAAGAGCAGGACTTCACAAGAGTTAAAATGAAAGAAAGCTATTTGATATTTTCATATGGTTTGAAAAAAAAAAAGTCATCTGGGCAAATGAATTTCTTGGGTAGCTGCATCAAGATTTTTCTGAAGTTGGTTCTAAGCTCAGAGAAGAGGGCATTTTTGTTAAGGGAGGTGAGAGAAATTAGTAAAGTCACAAATTATTTCAGAGATGTGAAGGGACAGAGAGAGATCAGGCAGGGCCATGGCAAATTAAGCTCTCAGGTGCAATATTTGTTGAAAAAGCACAGATTTCAGTGAGGATATAAAAGGATACTTCCCTCTGATTCAGTCAAATTCCCACAAATTTCAGAAGAAGGCGGGAAAAGAGGAAAAGAAAAACTGGGAGGGATGGAGAATCACTCCCTAAAACTGCCAGGGCTCTTGTACCAGTGATTCTCTTGATGTTAAGAAGATCATTTGTGTTATGCACCACCATGAATCCAATGGGGTTATAAGGGATAAACATGTAAAAAAGAGAGTGCCAAATTAGCTATTTCTCAAATTCAAGAGAAAGAGTATTTTAGGAAAAGGAATCTAGAGCCCCAACACACAGTTAGCATTAATTAAAACTGCGAAGTGCTTACATGGCTGATGCAAGTTCATGAGACCCATCTAAATATTTCCATTGAATTGATTTCCAGGCAAAAGGAATTCCTTAAATACGATTTTTTTCAAATTTCTGTCATGACTACAAGATCCCTGCAGTTTAAAATGTCCCACTTTGTGGCAACCTGATTTTTCTCAAACAGAAGGCCTATGGGCTTTACATGCCTGGTTTCAGAAAATATGAAATAAATCCTGATGTTTGCCATGTAGTCTAATTATGAGGCTATTCTTCAACATATTGAAGAATAACTATTTTTTCCCAAGACTCTCTGGTATTTTCACTGTAAAAGAAATATTAGTCTAGGTGAAAAATGAAATATCTCTTATGTAAGAAGAATCCAAATAAATACCCAAATTTTCCAGAGCTAGTAACTTGTGTAATCAGAAGGCTTTTTGTCCACCAGGATCACAGGCAAATGATTATCAATTAAAACGTTCACATTTACTAGGAATATTCAATTTAAACCCCACATCCAAAGAAATAAACAAGATATACAATATAGTCCACACTGAAAAAGATAAACTAATGCAGTATGTCATAATGCCACAAAAATTTTGGGAAAGCCCTAGATTTTAGGAGTGTTGCTAATGAAACCTGACTGCTGCAGAAAAAGCGGAGCTCAAAAACCATCCTGTGTATACAATAGATACTCACAAGCATAAATTATGCATTTATTTTATATATAATTCAAATTTCAGTTAGACTTTATAATTCATCTCTGTGGATGATATATATATTTCATATAGCACAGCACCAGATTGTTATCTTCCAGAAATATAGGCTCACAAACAGCAGCACGCGCACAGTCAAAAGACCAAGAAAAAGCTATTACTATTAGATTCAGTGTAATTAAACTTGGCACAGCTGCTTAACAATATGCATGCCATAAAATAAAGGAGTGGGAAGAGCAGCAGTGTGGTATTTCGGTGCAAAATCACTGAACATGTTCTGTAAAAGCACATTTTTAGGAGCGCTTTGGTGGCATTTTCAACTTTTCAGGCCCCGCTGAAAAATATTTTGGGTTCCCAGTGTAAGAAAGATGTAGATAAACTGGTGCTCATTCAGCAAAATGCTTGGGCAATCAAGGACTTGCCATGTGAGGAGAGGCTGAAGGTGGGAGATCCTGTTTTGAAATGGAAGGGGAAAAAAGTGAGGACACTTAGCATCATCTTCCTACTGCCTGTGAGAGAAAAGAGGCTTTCTGCTGACATGATTTCTGATGGGAAATACAGAAAAGGAGAAAAAACAATATGAGGACAATCAATGTTGCCAAGACAAGTTGTTGGTGACTCTGTTAGGCAAACCCCAAGGGAAATTAGTGTAGAAACGTAAGGTACTGAGAATATTTTTTGTTTGTTTCAGGGTGTCTTAACTTCTAAGGAAACACTTTAACTTTTATTTATAAAGAAAGTTTATTAGATTTTAAAACATATTAGAATTTATAAAAGTGTAAAATAGATTATAGAGAGTAGTGTAAGTGTATCACTTAGTGAGAAGTTTAAGTTTTAAGATTTTTAGTATGTTGTAGATAGAAGCAAGATAAAAAGCACAAAGTGTTGTCCTAAATTTCTTCTTCATACTTCTTCTTCCTTCTTCTTAAGTAGAACTCAATAATTAAGTAGAAAAGTCCACATTGAGAACTCTTTAAGATCAGTTATTAAGTTAAAAGGAAAAATAATCTAAGTATCAATTATTTAATAGAAAGTTTAGTCTTAAAAAACCTAACGACAAGAGGTAGTTAGCCATTTTGTACCTTGCTACCAAACTCACCATAGTAAAACTGTTTTACTAATATAAAATAATAAACACCTAACTCCAAACATAAAACTACCATCTCAAGTACCTTCAATCCAAACCCAATCTAACTGCGTGAATTTTGTGTTGACCCTGCTTCGATGGGGTTTTGGACTAAAAAACCTCCTGAGGCCCATTCCATCCATGATCCATAGTCCTGAGAAAAGTGGTGAGGAAGATAAGGAGGATTTATTAAGGGCTGCATCAGAGCCAGAGTTCAGGCATTGGCACAGTTGTGTCAAAAATACTGACTATGAAGAACTGAGGAGTGTGTGTAGTTGGGTAAAGAAAGACACTCTATTTTCATCTGGCGACTGATGATGATATTAGTTAGAGCTCATTTTATTTTTAAAACGCTTAAAACCATGGCCACAAGTGAAAAGTTCAGATAAAGACCAGAATAACTTTAAAGAAATATCAAGAAAAGTCAATCCTAGGTCTGCTGTTTCCAAATGGCTGGAATAAAAAGAGCTCACGTGGGAAGAATTAAACCTAACTCATATCCTCCCTACAAATAAGGCTTGAAAGTCATTACAATTTAACTTTTTAGATAAAGTCACTGGATTGAGAATGGTCTTTTGTTCAGCTGGAGAGCAAAATCCAATAATGTTTTTTTAAAAAAATATTATTTTTTCACTGGGTCTAAGCCAAGATGCAAGACCTCTCCTTTGAGGCCCCAAAATTCTATTTCCTTGTAGACATAAGTCCTAGCAGTGCTGTATAATTTGGAAGGAGCAAGTGTTTTTGTTTTGTGATACAAGCCTGTCTCTAAGTAAAATCTCAATTCATTTCCTGGACTGGGCTGTAAACGCCAATACTTTATCTTAATTTTTTGTTTGAGGCATAGATGGACTGGATTAATTCAGACTGCATTTGCAATGCTGAGGTCCTCCTTCACTCATTAGAAAACCTTAAATAAATGACTCTTTCTCTTAATTAAGTGCTTAAACATCTGTGTAGGTGAACTCTTGTGCGGTTATCTCAAAATGAGATCCTGCACTCCCTGTGCTGTGCAATTATTTTTTTTCTGGTAGCTTTGAATCCTGCTTTACAAACCCAAGATCCTTGTACGCAGCATTGTATAAAATATGCTCTGCAATTAGGCAGCATATGGCATCAAAGAAAAATTATATATTTTCCTTCAACTAACAGCAAATTAAAAAAAAATAAAATTAAAGAACAAACTGGTAGAGCTTGGTTGTTTTCTAGCAGTTTAAGAATTTAGAGAAAATGACAAAGAAATATCAGTAAACCCAGGGTACTGTAACATCTTGTCACTTCCAAATTTGAGACTGTATTTTTTGCCTAGAACTGATTGTTTCAATTAAGCAGTGTTCCCATTCTTGCATAATTATCTCCATATAAGTTGTCATTTTACTTTCAAGCAGCAGACCAGAGACTACTTAGTTCCTAAATAGAAAGAACAGTTGTGTTTTTAAGTAAACAAAGACATCGAGGACAGAAAACATTCTTATGCTGCCTGCCAAAAACCTTATAAATGTGCTGGGATTTTCAACAGCCATTCTATTGCAATCACTGATTAAGTGTGCTATCAAATATCACAGACTTACATGTTTTAGGGAAATTCTAAGGATTTGTGGTGCTGACAACTGTAAAGGAGATAAATGAAGAAAGATTATACATTGTAATTACACCATTTCACTGTGTTAATGACATACTAAAGGACTCACTTGCATTTTCTGAATATATAATCCCCACTAAAACCAAATTAACTGCTCCTACACTGGTCTTCACAGATATTTAGAATTTATATGTCAATCAGTGAAATGAACACACTCTTTTTCTTTCTTGCAGGCCACACAAGATGGTTTCTACATAATTATTTTCACTTTTGTAGTGCCATATGGCCAAAGACCACACAAAGTTATTTTGCAAACTACTATGCTCTCCTTAAAGATGGACAAAAAAAAATCCCCCAAATATAAGAGGAGAAAATGGGTGTAGAGTGAATCAGAAAATCAGAAATTAATAATATATATTTTGTGCTCAGTTTTTTCCAGCAGGGGGGTCAAATTCAAACACCTCTCCAAAAAAGGCACAGGTCTGAGGCGAAGCAGAGAAAATGTCAATATTGTACCCAAATATTGATGCACACATAGTGACTCACAGCTTTCCAGAGCCTGCAAGACTTTGGTCTGGGATCAGGCTTCAGAAACTTTCACAGCCTCATGGTGAGGGCAGCAGGCATATGAATATTGCAACACAAAATAGACCCAACAAAAAATGCTTAATTTTGTCTTAGAAGTATGACTCACTCTATGTAAGATCACGTTTTCTTGCTAAATAGCCAAATTTTAAAAATATGGAGAGTAAAGCAAGAGAACCAAATGAAATGTGACTCATCTACCACTGTTCTGAGAAATTATCAGCTTTTTAACAACCCACATAAGTTGTTAAAGAGTGTTTAACACTTACATAAGTGTTTGAGACATAACAAGAAAATAAAAGTTTCACCTAAAATTATAATACAACACTCCTTTCAGCTGTTTGAAAATGCTTTCCCAAGTCAATCTGGCCTCAAAATGTTCAGGTATGCAAAGGCAGATTTATCACCAGTTGATTAGTAAGGGGATGTAAATAAACTTTGAAGCTGCCGGAGGAGAAATTTTGGTGAAATTAGGATAGAAACCCTTCATTTTCGCAGCAGCACATGGTGCTGGCTTCAGACTAATTGTCAGGCCCTCACCATGTCAAATTGCTCAAAGAATAGGAGAAAATTGCTTCAAACAAATGGCCACACCGGGGAGGAGGCTCCAGCCCTTTTTAGCTCTGCTGGTAAATCTGCACCTGACGCTGCAGACAGCTGGCAGGGCTTCAGTGCACATCTCCTGAGCCTCTCAGGGGGACAGGACAGCACTGCTGCCCGGCTGATCCTGACAAAACCACCTCCAGTGGGAAGATCAAGCAGCTTTAAGGGGAAAAATGTGATTTTCTGGCTGATCCTCAGCGCTGGAATAGAGTTTTGGCTGCACCCTGAGTCCCTTTTTGAGCCAGTAAATCTCCCTAGGGAGAAGGCATGCATCAAACAGAGCTAATAATCATGTTTTTGCTGACTTGGGGAGTGATTTCATGGGTGGGGAGAGCTTAGTTTAGTAAGACCCTAGTCACAGCAAAGCTCTTAAGTTTGGGTTTAACCCCAGCCACGTCAACATTTATGTGAAAATCTCAGAACAACTTGTACTTAACACATGGTTAAGATAGTCAGTTGTATCTCAAGAAGAGAAAAATTTGTGTTATCATTATATTAGTCTAAATAAAACAAATTACCAAGCTTGAAGTGTTACGTGGTGAAAAGCACGACATGACAAACCAATGTGCTGGATGCAGTCAGAAAACACAAATTTTCCAATTTCTTTGCTGAGATTTTTGCTTAGGAAATGAAAGTTGCAATTCCACAAGCACTAGCACAGGCTGAATGTGGGCATGCATGAGTGTTTGCATGTAGGCAATAGCAGATATGTGTCCAAGTCAGGAATTTGCTTCCATACTTTTGATTTTCATTAAAAAATGCTGTGGTCTTTATATTCTGTGTGTGTATCTCAGATTAAGACAAAGCACAGATTTATTTGTATGGATTATGATGTGAAAAATGAAGTTTAAATGTCTTGTTAGCCAGCAGATTGACACTCCTTTAGCATCAAAACTTGGGGTGGGACATTCACAGTTGTATTTTCAGAATTGTTTAAAAGCATTGTGCCAGTTGTGGAACATTTTTCATGTCAATCTTTAGAGTACTGACAGGGATAATCAGTGTGATTTTTTTTACATACATGTTCCCACTGCATTTGCTCTTTTTATATTCAACAGGGTCCCCGTGCCCACTAATAAACAAAGTTAGAGACTTAGAACTGTAATTTTATAGTCCTACACTGATGCTGAAACAATGTGTTCTAATCTAGGAAACATATCCATTTTCATAAGAGATAATATATATCTCCAAGGGTTTTTCTAATTACATTAAGCCCATTTAAACCTCTGATTACTGCAGTGAAAATGTGTATTCTTTAATGGATCAGACAGAGCAGCTTCCAGAAGCAGATGAGGGTACTTAATTTAGTTTGCAGTTTCATTAATGCAGACTTCAAAATAATTTAGAGACATAATCAACAGTGGCAATTCCCCTATGGTTTTATTAGATATATCTTTACCTTTTTATTTTTGTTTTTGTTTGTTTGTTTTAATTACCGTTATTTATTGCTTGTTCAAAGGTAAAAAAACCCCATTATATTGAAACATCATATTGAATTCTTCTGATACACAGTATTTGTAATGTAGCATATACTTGGAATCTGGAATCTGTTCTGTTTGCAAAATTAGTGACAAGTAGCAGATAAAATACAAATTCTGTCATATATCTCTGCCTCACATTGCTAGAGGAAAATAATTGCTTGTAAGCCTCCTCCTTCTCATGTAGGTGTTCTGCCTAATTACTTGAGATCTGTTAATATTTATCTTGGGCTCCACTTAGATCCTTTACAGCCCTGAAAACATCCAGCAGTTATAAAGACCCTGGGACAGCTCCTGCCAGTGCTGAACTCTACGCTGAAGAGAACCTGATAACCTTAACTGTGAGGTAGCTTGGATTTAATCCCCTAGAAAAGGCAATAACCCAGTAGTTAGGGAAGATTTCATGTTCATAAGTGCTTCACAACAGCATTACTACCCATAAAACCCCATAAAAGGAGATGGAAGACACTCAAATTTATGCTCTGATTTAGCACAAAAGTTTAAGAATTAAATTCATTGTCGGGACTAGAGAAGCTGTGAGAAGAGGGAGACACAAGAGGAAAAGCAGCTGGGGACACTCTCACCCCCAAATTCACCACAGATCATACATAAAAGCACGTTTAGCCTCAGAAATATGTGGGTAAATTCAGCGTAAAGAATGGAGAAATCAGGACAGGAAAGCAATCATTTTTCAGAAGAAAAAATATTGAATGCTGTGCTCCCCTGCAGTCTGGATAGGCGGTAGGATCCCAATTAAAGTATTTTGAGATTCAGTATTTTACTCCCAGTTACCAATTTTTTTCTTTTCTCAGAGAATGATTTAGGTCAGAAGGCACCTTAAGGCTCATCTCATTCCCCCCCTTGCCATATCAGGGACACCTCCCAGTGTCCCAGTGTCCAGCCTGGCCTTGGGCAGTGCCAGGGATGCAGGGGCAGCCCCAGCTGCTCTGGGCACCCTGTGCCAGGGCCTGCCCACCCTGCCAGGGAACAATTCCTCATTGCCAAGATCCCAGCCAGCCCTGCCCTCTGGCACTGGCAGCCATTGCCTGGCTGCTGTCCCTGCAGCCCTTGGCAATTGTCTGTGTCCATCTTTGCTGCAGCCCCTTCAGGCCCTGCCAGGCCACCCTGAGCTCAGGCCAAAGCTTCTCCTGCCCAGGTGAGCAATGGCAGCTGTGCCAGCCTTTGCTGCCGGCAGAGCTGCTCCATCCCTCTGCCCGTGCTGGAGCCTCCTCTGGCCTGGCTGCAGCAGCTCCAGCTCCTTGCTGGGCTGGCCCAGGGCTGGGGCAGCTCTGCAGGTGGGTCTCACAATGGCGTACACAAGGAAAAAGGCAATTTTTCCTTGTTGTTGCTGTTGAAAGGATTTGAAAGCCATCTCTAAGACCCTTTCCTACACAGACAAGTAAAGCACAGAAAAAATCAGTTATGATCAATCACGTTAAAAATTGCATTATGACTGGGTTAACCTGCCTCACCTTTCTAGCATGATGTATTAGGCAAGAAATCTGAAGCAGTGTGCTAATTCAAATAATCACGTTTACATGGGGTGGAAAAGCACAGGCACAGATTTGACATCACTCTGAGATGTTGACTTCAGCAGAGCAGCTGTTACCTCAGTATCTGGTGGTGACAGAATCATGATTTTTTTCCCCTGCTGTGCTGACTTTGTTTTGAAAACATTAAGAATCTGAACACGTTGGAAATCATCAAGTAGGACACCAGCAAAGAGATGTTTATGCTGAAAAAAGGCCATGGGAGCTCAGCTGGTTTAGCCTCAAGAAGAAAAGGTTAAGGGTGATTTAAATTCAGTTTTCATTGCCATAAAGGCAAGAACTTGATGCAGAAGACAAAATGAGGCTCAGAGCAGCACAGCTGAGAGATGAGAGACACACAGGTGGCACGAAGTGAGATTTCCACTGGATCTGTGTATTAAGGAGAAGCCTTTTCAAGGTCAGGATGATTAAGTACTGGAACTGCTCCCAGAGAGTTGGCAAAATCTCTGCCCTGGAATAATTTCTTTTTTGTTTTACTTCTTGACCAGTCAGGACCCTGAGGATGCTAATCCAAGTCTGAAGTTAATCCCTGCTTTGAATAACACAGCCCCCTGTGTCCTTTCTAGTCTGCACAGTTCTGTGATCAATCCTGGCAAATCCCCTGCACTTAGAGAGCTCAGACCCTCCCAAACCTGTGACTCTCTATTGCCAGACATCCTTGTATAAGTTTGTTAAACATAAAAGTGAAAACCAAGCTCCTGTTTTATAACAAGATTACAAAATGATCTTTTAATCTATGGGAGAGGAGAATCCTTTCCTTCCCATAGGTTAAGCTGTAAATCAAAAACCTGTACTAATGTGCCCAATGTTTGGTGTCTTCCCTTCTCCACGACATCAGAGATGGAAGAGGGATATTAAAATATTCCATTCATGTCCAACAAGGCTTTAGTGAAAATATGAGCCTATTAATCAATAAAGATATATTGCATAATTAAAAATAAAATACAATAAATATATAACATAAACATGTTTTATAATATATAATATTAAATAATATATCTTATATATTATTATATATTCTATAAATACGTTATATATAATATTATTATATATTCCATAAATGTATTCTGTCTAATAATGTATTACCTGACACACAACACCAGAAGACACTTTATGACCCTTTGTAAAAACAAATCTCATTACATTAGATGTTTCTTTTAAGGCAAAGGTGAAGGTACAATGAGAGTTACACCACATACTGTGTGCTCAGCTGGATTTTTTTTTTTCTTGCATTAAAAAAGACTTAAAGGAAAAAAAGTATTTATTTTTAGCCTGTGCTCCTTTAGCCTACATATGCTTACTTAATTATGTATTTGTATAAGCACACGTGCGCTGCCAAAGGGTGAAAGTGTCAAAAACTGTCATTAATTTTGATGCAGAACCAGACAAAAATTTACTCCAGTCCCACAGACAGGGAATGTCAGTCCTTGAGGTTTCCCTTGAAGGTCAAACTGTGAACCCAATGAATGATATAATTTTATATAATATTATATATATTTATATGATATCGTATAATTATACAGAGTAGTAAAAAAATTTATATTTCCTGCACTCTGTTGTCAGTCTTCTATGAAATACATCCATCCATGTGGGTGACACATATTGCCTCTGGCCAGGCAGAAAAAAGCAGGATGAGCCAATAGTTGGGATTTTTTTTAAGTTGAGATGAATCTATGAGAGAAAAGAAAAAAAAGGTCATTTCAAAACATTATTTATTCAATTCTGATAGTCATGATAAAAAAAAAAAACCAAACAAATTCTCTTTAGTATTTCCTTTTCAAGGTTGGTATAATTGGAATATTTTCAAATTGTCATGTTTGGTCTGGATCCTACAGAAAAATCTTGATGTCTCAAGGTCAGTCTGAAGCTCTCCTGGTTTCTCGAGGCACTCACTAACAAATGCTAAGCTGGTGTAAAAATCTGAGTATAAGATTAATCTAATTAGTTAAACCATACAAAAAATCCCAACCTTACAAGAAGGAAACGTTTTCTCATAGACAGGTCCTTTGGGCAAATCAAGACCAAACAATAAATAAAGAAATTAAACTCTCTGCTTCAGAAAATGTGGACCAAAGCAGTTTTTAATACCACGAATGATTAAATAATTGGCAGTAGAAGATAAGGAGTTTTTTAAAAGACAAATTTGCTCTCTGTAGTCCATCTTGCTACAGTTTCAAAGTTAAAAAATTGTAGTTAGAAAATTGTAGTTTCTAATTACAGCCTTCTTTTCAACTCCTTGAATCCCTCCAGTTTCCTTTAGGCTATTTGGGTATTTTTAGGACAGAGCTGTGTGTTAATATAAGCCTATTATGTGAAGTTCCCATTTCCTACTTTAACTTCTAAAGAGGTTTTTTCTTTTAAAAATAGATACATGAACAATAGAAATCATAGATTAACCCAAAGAAAAACTTCCTCTATTATAATGAATAGTCTTATTTACTTTGAACTCTCTAAGTGACATCAGAATTTTTAATGAGAACATTATTACTGTAATCAAATTCTAATCAAAACTGTGTTTCTGAAAATTATTTCAATTTTTGTAACAACGACTGCATCTCTTCTGGGATTAAAGATTCCAAATACGGGCAGAGGAAATATACGTAAATCTGAAAAAACTTTGTCTGTATATAGTCAAGTAAATATTGATATAGTATGGAAATATTGCTTCAGAAAAGAAGGAAGTGGCGGAAGGAAGGAAGTGGCGGAAGGAAGGAAGGAAGTGGCGGAAGGAAGGAAGGAAGTGGCGGAAGGAAGGAAGGAAGTGGCGGAAGGAAGGAAGGAAGGAAGGAAGGAAGGAAGGAAGGAAGGAAGGAAGGAAGGAAGGAAGGAAGGAAGGAAGGAAGGAAGGAAGGAAGTGGCGGAAGGAAGGAAGGAAGTGGCGGAAGGAAGGAAGGAAGGAAGTGGCGGAAGGAAGGAAGTGGCGGAAGGAAGGAAGGAAGGAAGGAAGGAAGGAAGGAAGGAAGGAAGGAAGGAAGGAAGGAAGGAAGGAAGGAAGGAAGGAAGGAAGGAAGGAAGGAAGGAAGGAAGGAAGGAAGTGGCGGAAGGAAGGAAAGGAAGGAAGTGGCGGAAGGAAGGAAGGAAGGAAGGAAGGAAGGAAGGAAGGAAGGAAGGAAGGAAGGAAGGAAGGAAGGAAGGAAGGAAGGAAGGAAGGAAGGAAGGAAGGAAGGAAAGGAAGGAAGGAAGGAAGGAAGTGGCGGAAGGAAGTGGCGGAAGGAAGTGGCGGAAGGAAGTGGCGGAAGGAAGGAAGGAAGGAAGGAAGTGGCGGAAGGAAGGAAGGAAGGAAGGAAGGAAGTGGCGGAAGGAAGGAAGTGGCGGAAGGAAGGAAGGAAGGAAGTGGCGGAAGGAAGGAAGGAAGGAAGTGGCGGAAGGAAGGAAGTGGCGGAAGGAAGGAAGTGGCGGAAGGAAGGAAGGAAGGAAGGAAGGAAGGAAGGAAGGAAGGAAGGAAGGAAGGAAGGAAGGAAGGAAGGAAGGAAGGAAGGAAGGAAGGAAGGAAGGAAGGAAGGAAGGAAGGAAGGAAGGAAGGAAGGAAGGAAGGAAGGAAGGAAGGAAGGAAGGAAGGAAGGCCAAAACATTTAAAAATTAAGAATAAAGAATCTTCATTTGCAAAGCTATTCTTTTTACTTTGGAAATACTGAATTCTCTGACGTATCATCTTTTAACCCTAAATGAACAATTAAGTCAAAACCTTACATTCAGACTTTTATTTCTTCCTACAGAAAGGGACTTTGCTTGTTCAAGTGCTGTGATTTTAGAAATGGACTCAGAATTCAACAGCCTGAGTAACATTTTATCAAAATAGCTCAGACACCAAAATTGTTTTGAACGTTTTACTCACAAACTAAGTCACTTAGGGCAGAGACAATAAAGGTTTTTTAATGTATCTTTCAGTATTTAAAACTACTTAATTACTTACAGACATTTATCCAAAAACCATCAAATTTCAGCACGTTTCAGAAAAAGACTTGTTGCCTTTTTACATGAGTTTTAGGCAGAATTTAACATGCTACATTGATCTTTTGTACTGTTCCAATTTTTTTTTATTTTAGTTTGCTTAGCTTTGATTTAATTAAACATTTTGCTACAAATGGATATGCTCTCCAGTTGTGATCTTTACGAGCTCACCCGCCTTGAAAAGAATTCGTATTGTTTAATTACATTAATAATGGAATTGAAGTTTTAAATCAGTGTGTGTGTAGCAAGTGTATTTAAAAAAAAAAAAAAAAAAAATAGAAGTATTACAGTTTAGGGAAAGATTGCTTTCCCAGAGGCCAGGCAGCCAATGCTGTTCTCAAGATAACAGAAAGCAGACTCTGCTTCCTCAGAGTATCCCTAAGCAGCTCAGATCAGTTCTGTTTTTTTACAGAGCAAGCTGTAGCTGCTGTCCTTATTCACACAAAACATTTCATTTGTGTAGCTGGCTCCACTGAGTTGGGTTACTGGAGAGAGAGAGAGATACCTATTTAAAGCTACACAGCTTGGAAGCAGCCTATGAACAAAAGGGTTGCCTGTGTTTCCCAAACTAATAATCAATTTGGTTCAATAACTACTTAATTATCAGATTTTTTTTTAAGTAGAAGTCTAATAACTCACTGAATCAGATCATAGTTAAGTAAGAAATTCTTTTCCAATGCTAACATGTTATCTTTTCTTCTCATTTCCCTTATTTCTTTTTTTTTACCTCATCTCTTTTGTGGCTTGATCCAGTATATATTCCCTTGTTATTCATGTGACTTTAAACATGGTTAACTACTGGTCTTCTGTAAAAATAAATAAATAAAGTCAGAGGCTGGTAATTCAAACTTCCTTCTGCTTAATTGGGCAGCTAATGGGAGGAATTTGAATTTGCAGTGCTGCAAGCACAGCTTTTGCACAGCTCTGCCAATTCAAATACATTTTGCTGGGCACTGGAATGTTGATATGGCCAAATTAATTGGAAAATGGGAGAAGTAAATTAAAAAATAATTTATTTCTCCGTGGAAGGGCAGACAAATAAAAATGTGCCTGTCTAGCTCCCTATGGCCCAGTAAGCCTGGGGCTATTAGCAGCTGGCATAGATTAAAGCTGACTTCATGCTCCCAGCTATCCAAAATCAGGGGACTGCTTCCTACTAAGAACTGATAAAATCTGAAGCTGGGTGAGGAAAATTCCCTGTTCTTTATGGCATTGATTTTATTTTTTTTTTTTTCCTAGTGGGCATTTATCACTGGCACAGAGTTTGTAAATATTAAACACTTAGCTAAAATATTAAACACTAGCAGTGGTGCCGTCTGTCCAAAGAGAAATAGCGCTCTGTGTGTTTTATTACAGATGTGGCAGGTGTTCTAAACACAGAGGGAATCAGCTAACCCAGCTCTTGTAGAATCACAAGAAGTCCTGAGGAACACGAGTCCCCAGCCAAGGGACAAATTTATGGAGTGTGAGATAAAGCTCAGAGTAACAGGTAATTTAGTTGAGGCAGTTTAGCAAAACCAAAATCTTGTAAAGGCCAGTCCTAACTGCAAAGAAGACTGTTTTCCTTTTTACTTCAAAGCAGAATTCAGGTGGTGAATTTTCTCACTCATTTATGGTTTGCAGAGGGTTATACCAAGTAATTTCATATCTTAAATTTTCCACCTTTCTATATATATATTTTTTTTTTTCATTTTACTCTTTAGAACAAAGTTAGTTGTAGAAATCTGACAAACTTGTCTTCCTATGATTGTAGAACATGCTGGAATTTGCTGGGAATGTCCAATTCTGTGGGTCCAAGAGAGATGAAGGGTGAACACCCCATTACTTTGATGACACTCAAATGCAGTCGTGTACCTTGATTTAGCCTTAAACAAATGCTTATGACAAGACCCTCAGTGAACTAAAACCTAATCTGAAACTCCATCTGTCAAATAATTACAAATGTTTCCTGCCTGAGGTCAATCATCAGGGTGTCAGGTGTTCAAAAAGTAATGTTGTTATCCTCTTTTTTTTTTTTTTTTTTCCCTGTGTATATTTCTTTTTTGAAGAAAATTGTATTGTATTGCAATGCTTCTTGCTGGTAACATGCAGAGATTATGTGCCAATCAGACACAGTTAAAATCATGGAGCTTATGGCACAGGCATAATTTTTCTTACCACCTGAGGAAAAAGAAAGATGCAGGAACAGTTTAGGCACCTGGAATATTTCATTATCTACCTCATTAGACTCTGTGGGACACGGGAAAAGGGATCAGAAGAGCAGTCCATTATTCCTAGCTGAACAGAAAAACGTGGACGGAAGTGTTCTCTGGAAGCTGCCTCAGTGCTTGAAAATGGGAATTTGGTGAACAGGGAAGGGGAAGGTTTTCATAGAGTCGTAGAATCCTGGAATGGTTTGGGTTGCAAGGGACCTCAAAGCCCATCCAGTGCCACCCCTGCCATGGCAGGGACACCTCCCAGTGTCCCAGTGTGCAGCCTGGCCTTGGGCAGTGCCAGGGATGCAGGGGCAGCCCCAGCTGCTCTGGGCACCCTGTGCCAGGGCCTGCCCACCCTGCCAGGGAACAATTCCTCATTGCCAAGATCCCAGCCAGCCCTGCCCTCTGGCAGCTTGAATCCTTATTGTGCTTACGGTGAAAGGATCACAACAGGGATCAAAATCTACTCCCGTTGTCCCACCATGGAAAATGTTCTTGAAGGGTTTTCCAAGACCTTTCACAGCATGCACAAAGCAACTGCAGGAGCTGCATAAATATTTTCAGATCAGAATGGTGGTTGGTATAGGGCTCTCCACAAATAAATAAGGCTTTAGAAGCTCAAACCTTGTTAAGTTTCACATGTACTCAAAGACTCCTTTCCCCTAGGCTTTCCTCTTCCTCTTCCCTTTCCCCTTCTCCTTCTCCTTCTCCTTCTCCTTCTCCTTCTCCTTCTCCTTCTCCTTCTCCTTCTCCTTCTCCTTCTCCTTCTCCTTCTCCTTCTCCTTCTCCTTCTCCTTCTCCTTCTCCTTCTCCTTCTCCTTCTCCTTCCCCTTCCTCCTGGGCCAAAAGTAGATAAAAATAAGTAAAAGGGCCTTCTAAAAATGTTGCTGTTCAGCATTTCAGTAAATCACATTTCCAGGCATGTGATGGCGCCTTCCCCTTTCTGTTCCCCTTCCCCTACTCCTGCCAAATTAAACATTTCATAATTATTACATGGTTTAGTGGATTCTAAGGTATGGGCAGGAAGGAAAAGGAGTAGGCAAACTTTGGTTTTGAAAGAGATAAAGCAGCACCAAAGATGAGCTATTCCCAATGCCAACTTTTGGGCTTAAAAACTCTGGTCTAGGTAAAGTGTATTTCTAAGGGAAAAAAAAAAGGAAAAAGAATATTGGATTGCCTATATTTTATTTCCAGTGACTGCTATTAGGTCCTGGTGCATGTACTTTTGAGGACATTGTATTAGACAGGTGGCAATTTTCCTTTGATCATGGGATATGGAATCCCAAAAAAAATATTTCTCAATCTTTGCCTCAACAAAAGTCATTAAATTCATGGTCATTCTGAGCCCTGGAGCTCAAAAAATATTTCCTTTGTGAAGCTATAGCTTCTTTTTTTCTTTTTTTTTTTTTTTTGACTTCAGAGCTTCACATTTTTACTCTCTATGATAGCTATCTCTGAATTTAAATAAGCTATTAACAGTGTTTACTATTTTTCCCCAGAGGTAACATGAGCTTGCAGAGCAAAAAGCTGCCTTCAGTGTCTATATTTCCATGTCCACTTTTAATAAAATGACTACTTAACTTCAATATTTTCTTAATGTGTGTCTCCCATTCCCGAGAAGTAACAAGAGTCAGGCAAAAAAAAAAAAAAAAAAAAAATTAATAGCTCTCCATAAAAAGCATGAAATGGGATTAAGATGTTCGCTACAGGAACTGTTACTAGCAAGTGTGAATTGTCTAATCTGCACATTTGATTTATTGATGGATAAATCAGCTGCAGGGGAAATGTGGTGAACTGAAATGAAAGAGTAAACTCTCCAGTCACTCTGTGTGTCTGACTTCACAGCCTGCATTTATTTAGGAGGCCACTCCAGAGAACATAAAGTTGTTTTTCGAGCTCAAGCCGCGTGGCTACAGTACAAACGTTTGACGGACTGCGGATTTGGCTTGATTTGAAGAGGAGACAGCTATCTGCTGTCGAGTGGGAGGATGACAGTGCTTGTTGCTGATGCACAGAGAGAAATCTTCGTCACCCCCGTGCCTGCAACACTTCTCTCCTCCAGGAGCAGCTCGCGTATGTCAGCACAAAGGAACTCCCACACTGTCTGCTAATAATGGGCAAAATGCCTCTGGCTGAGGTCTCCTCTGTGAGACAAGAACCTCCTGTTGTTGTTAGGGATGATGTGTGCACGTCCTCTCCCACCTCTCCTCCCTCCGTCAACCCTCAAAATGAAAAATCAAACCCTCACCTCTAATAAAAGTGTTTGTGCCATCTGTCATTTTTGGATGACTGATGTCTGCCAACATTAAAAAAAAAAAAAGTTCATGGAATACAATAAAAAGTTACCAAGGAAAAGAGGAAAATAAAATTTAAGAAAAAAGGTTTAAGCTTGTTTTCTAATTCAGCATCTCTCAACAAGGAGAGACTTGAGTTATTCCCTTTCAGCACCATCATCACTGCCACTGTTGTTATCGTTATCATTTTTGTTTCCATTGTTTATTTTTGTGTAATTTTACTTGGTTTGTGGCTGGTTTGGGTTTGTCTTCTCCTTTTTCTTTTGTTTTTTCTTTTTCCTAAATTTTGTGTCAAGGGTTACACTGCTGGTATCTCAACCCATGAGGCTTTTCTCACTTCCACTCTTCCACTTCTCTTCCTCTGATCCTGCTGGAGGGGGAAGAGTGAGCCGGAGGCTTTGTGGCGCTCAGCTCCTCTCTGATTAAATCATAACACACCTGATGAAAACTGAGATTTTTGAAGGGGAAAAACCAGGGCAATTTGGTCTTTCCAGCGTGAACAAATGCACACAGATATCTCTTTAATTTGGGGCTGCCATTTTACATGGGGAGCTTTGAAAACAGAAGGCTCTAAAACCTTTCACAAAAGGCTCTACCAGCCAAAGGTGGGCGACAAAAATAGATGTACTTGGGAAAAAGGAGCACAGAAAGGAGTGAGATGGTGCTGTCAGAAGTGCTTATTTTTACCAAAGCCATATCAGCTCTAGGGGTGAACTCCAGTAGAGGTTTTCCTACAGAAAACCCCGCAAATGGCATTTATAAATAAAGCTGTGAGGAAGAGTATGTTTGGGTGGGTTTCTGATTATTTCTCTTGAATCTTAAAGTATAAACTTCAAGAGTTCTCTGACGCCACTGTCTCATCTCAAAGCAGTAAAAAAGCAGGGTGTTTCTATCATTGAGGTGTGTGCTGCCCCATGTAATAAAGAAAATAATCTTTGATGTTTTAAAGGCTGGCTTGTCTCTGGGTTTTGTTCTTTTGGCCATTTTGGGGCTTTTTTTTCCTCCAAGATATAGCAATTTTCCCTGGCTTCCATTAACTGAAGGATACAATCAGAACAGACTGGAACTTCTGATTAGAAAATTTTGTTCAGACACAAGAACAGGAAAGACAATGGGAACTATACTTAATAAAGCACTGCACGTTCTTTTATAAAGTAACAATTTGAGTATGTTCTTCCTGGCAGATAAAAATGATACCAGTGATAGTTCTCCTTCTAAGGGCCAAAGTTTGAGGGGGTTTTATTTTATTTGGATGTTGAATTTTATTTCATGTTTCTCTTCAAATTATAATATGTTCTCTGCTTTCTAAAATAATACTGTAAATTAACATATTTTGAATGCTTGTATTAATAAGAAAGCACTTTTTTCCCCCTAGGTTTGGGGATGAAAAGAGCAGGTAAAAATATCTGACAGGTGAATTTAATTAAAAAATACCCAGACTTTACTGTACTCAATCCAGCACTAGAAGTAATAGAGACAGTTTAGCAAACTGGGATTTTTTTGCACTTTTGGTTTGGTTAAGTTTGGGTTTGGTTTTTTTGTTTGTTTGTTTGGTTGGTTTTGATTTTTGTTTGTTTGGGGCTTTTTGGTTTTTTGTTTTGGTTTTGTTTCTGGTGGTTGGGTAATTTTTCCTTTCCAAATACTTCTAGATTAGATCAAGAATGCTGCAGTGGGGTCTGTAAATATTTCAGCTTGGGTGCCTGCTAATTTATGCACCTCACTCACTGCAGCTCTTTCAGGTGGCAAAGTTGATTCCATGCAAATTTCCGCTCCCCATCATCTCATTGATGAGGACCACAAGGGGACACAGGCCAAATTGGGAACAATTTAACACCTTTATTAGGCTAATAGTGAGGAGGGAAATTTTCTGGCAGTGATTTGGTGATACTTTGCATGCATCCCGTCACACAAAAAAATTCCAATGCTGCAAGATGAATGTTATAGACGTGTCAAAGGGGTTTCCCAATCCCTTCAATTTTAAATAGTTACATATCTGTTACCTTTTGTGCGTAAAAATTTCTGACTGCAGCCTGCTTCCATCTTTGGTTTTTGCTATTTATATTTAAGAGATTTGTGAACAGAATATTCCTATGAGACTAGTGGGGGATGTTCCATATATAATCTGGAAATTATGTATAGACACACACACACACACACACAGACACACATATTGAATCTATATCTATATATCTATATCTATATCTATATCTATATCTATATCTATATCTATATCTATATCTATATCTATATATCTATATCTATATCTATATCTATATCTATATCTATCTATCTATATCTCTATCTATATCTTTATCTATAGAAATTTATATTCTCTTTTAACACTCACCTTATCACTGTGGGTATCAGAATTATTTCAGTGGAATGTAAAAAAAACCACAATTTACTTAAAAGTTAAAAATCATTACTTTCCGAATTGATTTTTTTTTTTTTTTTTTTTTTTGTTAATCTTGATAGTTCAGAGAGGCTGACTGGAAGCTGGTGACACTTTTTGGGAAGGCTGCAGAAACCTGAGAATAATTATCCAAAATATTTCCAGGGTTGTTGGCATCAAAGTTTTTAAATAATAGTAAATGAATGAATGAATGAATGAATGAATAAATATCAGCTTGGTCATTCATTAAATTTTCTTGCAGAATTACAGGTTGGAACATAGTTTGCACATGTTCAGTGCTCATCAAAATGAAACGCCGAGGCACAAAAAGTTGAGCCAAATTAGAATAACATTACTGGGCTGATGAAATGGCTTTTCACTTTAAAATGAAAAGTGGGGAGGACAAAACTTCCTACAGGGAGCTCAGTTTAAGAAGCTTCATGGTCCCTGGTTTAAAATCCTGTGAATTGCCCCATATTAGCAGAAAAGCATGTGGCTGAGTCACAGTGTATCTGAGAATCTGACATTTAGTCACACCTCTAAGATGAAAGTTGGCACGTTGAGTAAAAATTAAATCAATTGGTTTTCAGTTTTACTGTCATTTTGAATTTTCACTTTGAAGCACAAATGCATTAACAATGTCTACTTATTCTTATTGATTATCTTGAAAAAATCTGTCTCTTACAGATGTGCAAAATTAAGTTTTTGGTTGCTTTTGGTGTATGTTTTTCAGGATAATTAAAAAACCCCAAGGGTAGCTAGAAAACCAGTGAGAATTCTGTGTAAGGATTCAGTCACACTCAAATGAAGATTTTTCTTCATTTGGTAATTTACACAATATTTCATGTGCCTAATTATCTTGGAAGGCATGCTTGAGGCAGTTGAAAATGTTCAGGTGGCTTGAAATTAGGAAAAACATTTAAAAATAGGTGTTTTGTTCAACTCCTCACCAAATAATTCTGTCTTTGGGGCTGTTGCTTTTCACTGTGTTGGTGAGATTGCCACAAGTGCCCATCAGAGGATCTGAAGTTTGAGTTCTGATTCACTCGTTTTTAGTTTGTCCTGGTGTATTGAGTTCAGCTCTGCTTCTGCGAGGCTCTGACAGCAGAAATTATAAAATTTAAATTCTGAAATTTAGCTCGTTCAGCTGAAATGGCCTGGGTTTGGTTCCCCTTTAGAACAAGTCCTCCAAGTGAATACATCCTACCTAAAACAAGAACCTTGGGATTAAAGTCTCCCAGCACCTCCCTCAAAATGAGGATGTCAGAGCCAAATATTTCAGGTGCTTCAGTAACAAACCCACAAAAGAGCAGAGCAGGCGTGATGGGCTGTGCTCTGGGGAAGCCCTTGGCAGGAGTCCTGGGTTTCTAAAGGAGAGATAAAGCACAACTGGGTTTCACACAGGGGAATCGCTTTGGGACCGCCTCGCGCCATTTATTCAATTATTCATTTTAAATAACAGCGCTTCCTGGCGCAAAATCTTCCATCTTTGCCCCCTAGAAAAGCAGCACAGTCAAATTTAAGAAATTAGAATAAAAATTGAGGCTCTTGGTTATTCCAAAAACCTTACTGCATGTTTCTGTTGTACTACGTTTTTGAGCTGCTCTGCTACACTTGCATCGCTGAAAGGGTCTTTGTGGCCCTTTCTCATGTGTATGTCATTATTACGTGCCATTTCCACTCAGATTTAGATTTAATAATAGGCTGGGGTTCATTTTTTTTCACCATAATAATGTTCTGTTAGCAGCAGTGAATATACTTGAAATTGTGTTGTTGCTGAACTCTGTCACATCACTCCTTGAAAAACATTTCTAGTAAACACAGGAGAGAAAAAACACCTATCATATAAATAAGAAATAAAGCTTTGCTCCCTCAGTTTGACTTATAGCAGGATTTCATTTAAAAGAAGACGCCTTTTTAAAATAATTTACTTATGTAGATAAAAATGTTAAGCATTTTGAAATTCAATAAAATAATAATATATGGAGTATGTAAGACTGAAAATCGGAAGAAATCGTCACCAACTGGTTTGAGTTTTCAGATCTTTGAGAGTCTATCTTTTGGGTGAAACAAAATTTATTTATTTTAAGCAGTCCTTACCCCTAGTTAATGACAAACTTCAAAATATAGGCAATCATCTGGGAAAAAGCAAGCCAAATTAAACAATTATAGAATATTCTATTTCAGAATTATAGAATATAAATATATTACTATATATGAAGCAAAAAAAAGAAAATGTGCTGTAGTAAAGTACTCTCTTCACATAGAGATCACATTTCCCTCTTTATATAAAAACAAAAGTTTTAAATATTTACTTGTTCCTTCACTAACCATACTCTTCTGAAAGAAAAACATCATGTGGATGAAATCTGTAAATAAGGTGGGATTTGGGGATTCTTTTAAAATTTAAAATTCCCAGGGTAAATTATGACAATTAGTAGAGTGTGCAAAAAATTGATTTTACAAATTACAAATTGTGTCCGTGTGACCCAACAATTTAATAAACACCACCTGGAATTTTTCCACTTGTTCCAAAGCTCTGCACCAACAGCGCTGACCATGAACATGGAACCAAAAAAAAAAAAAATTGAGGATGCAGGTCAAGATTCACTGAAATGAGTGGAAGAACCTCAAATTCTTATGTGGTTTTTTTTGGTTTTTTTTTTGTTTTTTTGTTTTGTTTTGTTTTGTTTTTTTAATTTTTGGTTTTGGTTTTGTTTTTTGGGGTTTTTTTTTTTTTAAATTTTGTTGTCGTTGTTTTGGGTTTTTTAACAGAAAAAAACCAGATTCCTCTCGAATTCAGCTGCAGGAGATGATTTCTAACACGCTCCCACCATTGAGTTTTCCCTGGATTGTCCCATCCTGCCCGCTCATCTTGGGTGTGTGGATAATAATTTCTGCAAAGAAGCAGCAGCTAATTGCTTGGCTAATTGCCCTGCCCTACACAAGGAGCCCCTTGGTCTGAGCCCGACAAATGAAGCTCAGGGCAGGGATAGGAAACACACAACAGGTTCCCTTCTCTTCTTTATTCTGCTCCTGGAGACTCTCAGTGGTTTTTACGTGGCACGGAATGGCAATTTAAGTTCATATTTTCTTGTGGCTTTAAGCAATTAGTAGGGAAAAAAAATCTCCCTGGTTTCATGAAGTTATGACTGTTATTTTCCCTAATTATGCAAAAATAAATACATTTTCTCCTTATTAAGGAAGGGAAAATCGAGTATGTATTTATACAAGAATGCAACTGACATTTAAAAGCAGCTAAATAATTCTTTTACTGATACCTGCAGTCACTGAAGCAAGTGAAATGTAGCTTTTAAGCAGGAATGGTCAGTTATTAAACTTACAGAATTTTGATATTAATATTATTTTGTAACCAAGGGATATGATTCAACAGAGATAGTTTAGCATTATACTGGCAGATGAAGCAGATTGCAAACAAACATTAATTTCAAGCATCAAAAAATCCCTTTCGCCATTCAGTTCCGACATATCAGGAGTATATATATATATATTTATGGAAACATGAGGGTTTATGTGAGTATTCTCAAATCCTGGCCTGCAATTTGTACACAGCAATTTCTATCCAGAGCCACAGTGGGAGAATGGATGCTAAGAAAGCTCTAAGCTGCATCACCGTAAGATGTTTTCTCTCAGTCCCAATGGTTTGGGCACAAATGTAAAAGCTCTGTTGACATCAGCTGAATTTCTCTCCCATTTCCTAGGGAATGGGAAGAGAATCAGACACAAACATCTTGGCAAACACACGTTCCTGCTCCCAAAAAGCTAATGCATAGATGCCACTATAAATAATTATCAAGATCTCAAAAGAGCCTAAATTAAGTCAAATTAAGCCTCTATTATTTAATTTTGTCTCCTCATCAAAAGTTGCAATGTAAATTGTGTCAGATTTCTTCTGTTTTGGGGCGGAGGCTGGGCAGTTGCAATAGTTAGAGATTGGTAGTGGTGCATATTAAAGATACTTATGATACAGACATATGATAACACACAATTTGCCAAAAAAAAGCAAGGACCGGGGTCTGAGCAAGTTGTATTTTTCACAAATGCACCAGAACAACATTTTTATCTCCCAGAATTGAAACTCATGTCCCCTGGCAAGGCCAAAAATCAGAGTCTATTTAAGGCAGCTCCAATGAACTCGAGAGTGCTTATATTAACATTATTTATATTTATATTTATATTTATATTTATATTTATATTTATATTTATATTTATATATTTATATATTTATATATTTATATATTTATATATTTATATATATTTATATTTATATTTATATTTATATTTATATTTACTTATATATACTTTTGTATATATATAAGTATATGTATACTTATATTTATATACTTATAATTTATATACTTTAATTTATACTTATAATTTATATACTTATATTGACTATATATATATAGTTATATATAAAGTTATATATATAAAAATATATATATATAAATATATATATAGTTATATACATATATATATATGTATATATGTATATGTAGTTATATGTATATATAGTTATATATAAAAATTTTTGGGGTTTTTTTTTTGAGACTCATGCAGCACTTTTTTTAATTGAGTGCCCATTTCACAGCTGAGTTACAGACTCCTGAGCAGGTTGCAGGGGAATAGTGAGAGACTTTCATTTATGCTGCCACCAGACATAACTTTAATGCTGCTCTTGCATTTAACATCTTTCACCAGTTTACTGGAGCATGAGCCCTGCAGTGCACACCATTGAACTCCCCAGCACCTGAGATGGAAACACATTCGCAGAACAGCTCCCGAGCGTCCAAAATGGGAAATAATTCCTTTTACTGCAGATGTACTAATTTATAGTGTACCGTTAGCATCAGCTTCTCCATTAACTCACGGAACAGAGTAATCCCAGAAAGGATGTGAGCCCAGCTCCTTCTCCCCCTCCCACAGCCTTCCCCGGGTATTCATTCCTGTGCCATAATCAGCTCTCAGGGCAAACGTTTTGCCATACCAGTGAATGACATCATCATTTTAGAAACACATCATTGCAAGGTGTGTTTCAAAACCTAAGGAATTATTTATTACTATATTACTGGGGGGGGAAGGAAGATTAATTTTAAAGATATCATGTGTCTTCCCTTTCAAGACAGTGTTTGTTAAAAAAAAAAAAAAACAAAAAACATTTGCATAAGTTTAATCTTGCATTGATCTGTGTTTTATTTTGGTTTTTTGTTTTGTTTTGTTCTGTTTTGTTTGGGGTTTTTTGGGTTTTTTTTCTTTGTTTGGTTTTGTTGTTTTTGTTTGGTTTTTGTTTGTCTGTTTGTTTGTGGGTGTTTTGTGTACTTTTTTTGTTTTGAGTTTTTGGGGTTTGGGGTTTTTTTGGTTTGTTTTTGTTTTTTTTTTGGGGGGGGTTTTTTTTTGTTTTTTTTGTATTTTGGTTTTTTTTTTCTGGCAAAGCTGTTTTGAGATTAATCCTCCACAAAAATTAAATTAATGGGAAGTACTGCCAAAGGGACAGGAACTTCCGTTTTTTTTTTCCTTTTGTTTTTTATAACCCACTAAGATTGGATATCTGGGGAGATACAGCTCCAAAACAATGGAATATGATAATGTGAAAAATTTTAATTTGTAGTAAGAGTAAAAATATCCAAATAGTCTGGGGGAGCACTTACAGACTTTTTTCTGGAAATATGATTTAACCATATAATAATAATAATAATAAGAAGAATAAGAATAAGAATAAGAATAAGAATAAGAATAAGAATAAGAATAAGAATAATTTTTTTTTAAAGCAAGAAGCAATTCAGTTTTATGTAAACTCTTTCATGGAAAATTAGACATTAGCCAAATTTTTAACTTAGGCTTCACTTTATAAACAAAGACTCATAATTATCACCCTCAATCCTTTTTTGTTTTGTGTTCACAAACTTTACTGCTCAGGAATCATGGACAGCTAAATGAGTTAATCTGTGAACATTTTAATAGAAGCATGTGTTTTCATTCTTTATTATTTAAAGAAAAATTCTAGGACAACTTTGATTTCTCTAAACTTCTCTGGTGCAAATACCACGGAGAATTGCTCTAAATTACTCTTTAATTAGATGAAAACACAGGAAAAAGAATTACGTAACCGAGGCAGAAAATTGATTTAGAAGGTTAAATATGAATTCATGGATTTTATGTCTATTTCCAAAATGCACTCCACTGATAGCTCACAGACAGTTTTGGTATGAATGTCAGGAGTAAGAGTTAAAGGGATATTTAAATGTGATGGAAATGGATCTAAGTGACAGTGTGCAGTAAAATGCAATAAGTTATCCTGTTGCTTTTTTGGTTGGTTTAAATTGTGACATGGTGGGTCCCACAGCCCAATTATTTTTTCAGCATTTTCATTTTCTCCGTTTTTTTTTCTTTCTGTTTCTAAACTCATAATTTTGAGTCTGAAGGTCAAGCTAAAAACCTTTGATATTTACACATTTTCCCATTCTGCTTGTGGAACATGACTGCTGCAAGCTCCACCATGACATTTAAGGGGAAAAATGTTAAAAATATGTTACAGCTTCCTCTCACACTGTTTGACCACTAAAAAACTACTTCTTTTGCTGACCAGATGGGAACCCTTCGTTGTTTTGTTTTTGTTTTTTTTTTTTAACCCCAAAACTGAACTAAAATCCCCCAAACAGAATTTAGAATGCACCAAAAGTTCAGAGTACCACTTCAGCAACCTTAAAAATGTATTTGTTTCTGCTTTGGCCTTTTATTTACATGGTGATTTTAACAGAATTCTGACTTCTGATTTAAAACATAAAACTACCACCATATTCCACTTTCATGGCAGAATTAATCTTGTTTCATTCCAGTGAATACCAGAGAGCTAAGCTGAAATATCTACTAAATACCTCTCCGTGTCTAGTTTTGAATCAAAGTAGAAAATATTTCCATAAAATATCGAGTAACACTGTTTGTTGGAAAGAAAAATCGGTGTTTGTTGGAAAATTGGTGTTTGTTGGTGGATATCTTTCCCTTTCTATTTCTTTCAACAACAACAACAACAACAAAAAAATTCAATTTGAAAAAAAAAAATTGTAATAGATGTTGGAAATACAGACCAGTTGCAGACATATTTACTCCAAACCAAAGTCCCTAAGGTTTCTGCTTGGAAATATTAGAGAAATACCATGTTCTGCATGAAAGCAGGTTGGGCTGAACTGCAGAGCCACGAGGATGCAAACAAATTGAAATGGGCTGCAGTGAGGCAGGACTTGCATTCCCTTAGTTCCATCTGTGGGGAGGAAAGGGAAAGGGAAAGGGAAAGGAAAGGAAAGGAAAGGAAAGGAAGGGAAAGGAAAGGAAAGGAAAGGAAAGGAAAGGAAAGGAAAGGAAAGGAAAGGAAAGGAAAGGAAAGGAAAGGAAAGGAAAGGAAAGGAAAGGAAAGGAAAGGAAAGGAAAGGAAAGGAAAGGAAAGGAAAGGAAAGGAAAGGAAAGGAAAGGAAAGGAAAGGAAAGGAAAGGAAAGGAAAGGAAAGGAAAGGAAAGGAAAGGAAAGGAAGAAGGAAGGGCAAAGTGGCGGAAGGAAGAAGGGAAGGGAAGGGAAGGGAAGGGAAGGGAAGGGAAGGGAAGGGAAGGGAAGGGAAGGGAAGGGAAGGGAAGGGAAGGGAAGGGAAGGGAAGGGAAGGGAAGGGAAGGGAAGGGAAGGGAAGAGAAAGGAAAAGGAAAGTCAATGTCTTGTAACTGACTGTGACAGAAACTTCAGCAGATCAATAAAAATGCATCAAGGTAATAACCGCAGATCCTACGCCGAGCTAAATGAGAAGAAATAAGGCAGAGTAGCACAGATAAAGTTGGTTTTTTTTGCGTTGGAACATTTGCACAGAGACAGCCTTCCTCAGATGGCTGTCACTCTGCCAGCTGTGAGGTGATATGAGAGACTGTAATTTATTATTTTATTAGCTTTTAGAGTGCTAAATTGGGAACAGTAATCCATAGCTTATGCAAGAGAAATTACATTTTTTATGTACATTGCTCAGCTTGGTGACTGAGAATCAATTTCTCTGTGAAACAATAAATACTAGGACAAGATCCAAAATGCTTAAAAGGAATTTTAAAGAGGATGGGAAGGCAAACAGATAAAACTTGTCTTCCATAGGAACTGATATTTTTTTTCTCCCTGACAGAAAAATTAAATCTCAAGGCATAAAGCTTTCCCTGCCTCATTTTGAACATTTTTTAGGTCTTTTTACTTATTTGGAGATCTCATCAAGGGGTTATTTGGTATATAATCATAATTTGGATAAATATCATGGACTCATGGAGTCATTTAAAGCTTTAACATCACCTTTAAGTCCAAACTTCCTGAAACTTTCCACTATCCCAGGGTGCCCCAAGCCCCATCCAACCTGGCCTTGGACAATTCCAGGGATCCAGGGGCAGCCACAGCTGCTCTGGGCGCCCTGCGTGCCACCCTCACTGTAAAAAACTTTTTCCTGCTCTTTTTTTTCCCCAATAACAGCCACCTGCTTTATTTACATCTTCTATACCCAGGTGCAGAATATCTGTCATTTGTAACAACCTTACCCACATGGTGTTTAGATACTGTCTTTCACCGCAGCTTGACGAATCTACCTTTTGTGTAAAATAGTCTGTGCGCCAACACTTTCTAATTTCACGAATAAAGAAAAACTCCAAGGTTTAGCAAACCAGTTGTTTAAACTTGAGAAGCAGCATGGGCACAGATTCTTTGCGTGTGGATTTTTAAATTTACACCCTGAAGCAAAAAGTTGTGTTTTCTTCTGGTTTGTTCTTGTGAGGGCAGCAATGGGGGCAAGAAAAGTGCTCCAGTGTTATCAACAACAAAGCTGGAATATCCTGTCTTTGAAAAAAAAAAAACTAAAACAGAATATATAATAATATTTTTTATATTTTAAAAATTTTTTACATTTATATAAAATATATTTTATAAATATATTTTATTTTATAATATATTTATATCATTATTTTTTAAATTATATACATTTTCCCTTGTTTTCTATCATCTCAATGAAAAGTCTTCTCAGCTATCAATGTGCATATGTCGCACAAAATGCTCCTAAACCAAAGCATGAATTCAGACTGAGCCCATCTCTTTCAATGTCTTTCCTGGTAATCTTTCCCAGCATACAGTGAATATATATCATAAAATAATCATTGCATGTTTGAGAAGAAGAACAGGCCCCCTAGTATTTAAACCTGAATAAAAAAAATTAACATTCATGCATAAAATGTTGCATGATGGAGCCTTCAGCGCCTCCCTTAAAGATAAAAATTGAACCAAGCTCCTTTTCCTTTAGAAGTGGTCATCCTGTAAGCACTTTTACAGGTATGACATAGAAGGATATGCAGTGTGTATATTCTTACTGCAGATGCACTGGGCTGGAACACAAAATGATGAAAAAGCCCCAAAAATGGATGGAAAAAATATAATTTAGGCGCATTCACATGGAATGTAACTGCCTCCAGAGTCCTACACGGTACCGAAAAAAATGTGAATTTTTGTTTGTTTGTTTGTTTGTTTGTTTTTTGTTTTTTTTTGTTCTCAGACTGATATTATCCTGTGCTCAGGCCACTTATGTACCTGCAAATCAGAAATATGGCTGGGCAATGAATTTAGCCTCAATCTCTCTGCAGTGCAGCTGATACACATTAGATAGAGCCAAATGATGCCCAGAAGTATTATAAGACATATAACTGAATCCTTAGAGGAAAAAAAAAAAAAAAAAAAGAAAAACTGAGAGGAATGCACTGTGCTGGAGGTTCTGAGTTCACAGAAAGAAGTGAAAAATCTGATAAGAGAGTCATTAAAAGAATTTTGACCCATTACATTAAATAGATTTGTGTGGGAGGGAAGGGCTGGTGGCAGAATGAGGAATGGGAGGAAAGGATCAGGCGGTCAAGAATGAGAAGCCCTGAGAAATCCAGAGAAGCACACAAAATCTCCAGTGTTTGTCCTAGGCCAAACCAGAACTAGGTTTTTACTTAAAATGTCAGTAGTTTTGAAATTTCCAGCCTTTTTGCTGTTTTTGTTGTTGTTGTTGTTCCAGGAAATCTAAATTGTTTATACAGTTCAAATATGGAAGGAAACACGCAGATTTTATTGCCCACAGATGCCAACATCAAAAAAGCCCTCATCAGGTAGCAACATCACAAAATTGATTTATCTGTAAATTATGGCACAAAATTAATTTCTATCTGTAATTTTTGTGTGGAGGGGGAAGATCGTTGGTCTTCTGGTATTAAATAATGGATTCTTATTTAATTTTTCTGTTTTCTTTAAAAAAAAATAAAAAAGCTTTACTCATGCAGGAATTTTTAGGACAGGGTCTGCAGTCATGAATGCAGCCAGGTTCTACTCCATTACATTCCAATTTATCATTTTTGTCATTTTATCTCTGCTTGTGTAAAACACCTCAAGAGATGGAAAAAATAAAAATCCTGCAGTTGTCTAACATTCACAATCCCTTTGCTGGTATGTTCCTATTCATGCTTTGAGTCAAATTTGATGGATTTTTTTTTTTTTTTTAAAAACTAAAGCAGTGCTATGAAACTGCAGAGAATTGACCTGGAGATTGCTCAGGAGAGGGAGGCAATCCTATGTAAAGGGAAACAGCTGGGACAGTTTTATGGAAATCTGGCAAGCTATTCATTTAGAATGAAGGAATCTAAAATAATTGCTCCTGATTTCTTTAGAAAGAAGGTAAATTTTCAAATAATAGCTGAAAATCCTATAGTAATTCAATAAATTTCAACTTTCACGCTCAATTCCTTGAAATCCCCGGTGGTTTACAGTTCTCACAGAATTCTTTAGAAGCAGGTGGTGATTTCTAGATCAAAGGCAAAGCAAAGTTGGGGATTAATTCCACCCAGCTTCAGCTACCTACAAATAAAATGGGTTTTGTCAGCAATCATTCTATGTAGAGCATCAGACACCTGAGAATTCCATTGTCCCTGGTAATGACCTTTTTTCCCCTCTCATGCCAAGGAAAGACCTGACCTATGTAAGAGTAAATGACTTAATTTCAATAGTTAAAAGAAAACCATTCCCACTCTGAGTTGTTTCCACCACTAGGAATTAATAAAAGAAACGGATAAATGGGTCTGGCTTTAAAGGCTGATTTTTCAAAGAAGATACAGTATCCCCAATCATAAATCACTCCTATAATCCACAACAATTCCACCAAAATCAACAGATTTTGGGATGTCAGATTTTTTTACAGATACCGGTAAGATACCAGTTGAACATAAAGGTCTTACCCGATTTAAATTACAAATGAGGCCTAAGAAATGTCAGGGTAATGGCATAAGGCAGTTTGAATGTTAATTGATTAGTGGATTGTATTGGAAAAAAGTTTTTAGTGATTTATTGCAGTGTTCTTTGATTAGATTTGTTGTATTACCAAGTGGGTTGTTTTTTTTTTTTTAGTGGATCATGTTTGTTTGCTTTGGTTTTTTTTTTTAATATATAAAAGAAATTATAGCAACTCTCAAATCTATATAAGGCAAAAAAAAAATCTCAATTGTTGTAACAGAACAATTAAAACTGTTTATGTAAAAACACCAACTTTACATGGTTGTGTTTATTGGTGTTATTGCACTCTCCTGTAAAAAACACAAAAAGATCTTACTCTGAATTTCTGTCTCTATACAGCTTGCATGACCACTCAAGGATGAAAATAATGGGATCATTTCTCCAGTTAGAGACCCCCCAATTAAAGTACACGTGTAAAAGGCTTAATTTGCCATTTCATTGCGTTTCAGATTCAGAGGTTTGGGATCACTTCTAGGACTCCTTCAGCTTGGGTTTCTCTCCATGAGATTTGAAACGGTTACTGGAGTGCCAACCTTTGCCCAGCTTTGATGGTAAATGCTACTGAAAGCAGCAAACCAAAGACTTTTCTGGGGACAAAATGCCCTTGAGTCTTCAAGGTACCAAGTTTTAATGACATGCAAATATTCAGATTGCCACGTCTGCATTAATCTGTGCTAAACCGATTCAATATCAGTGCTCTCACAGCTGTACATACCAAATATATATATATTATGATTATTATATAATATGATTATTAATTCAGTGATGCCATATTCCTTTCTAATGTCAAAGGCTGGTGCATTATGTGGGTGGGATTATTTCAGTATAACTTAAAGGCACAAAATGTAAGCACCCACAACTTTACTGAGATTCTTACTTCATCTACAAGTTTTAATTTTAACATTATGCACTGCAGAATTTTGGGTTTAATTTTGATTACTTTACATAGAAATATTTACAGAGGAAATTTAATGTTACCTTGGATTAATAATGTACTGAGAAACAAGGCAGATTAAAATTTTCAACATCAGGGGCTCAATTTTCAATTAGTACACCACATTAATTAGGTATGTTAGTTAATTCATTTCTGTGTGTATTGTGCTCTCTTCACCTGTGCTCTCTTTCTTCATTTTTTTCAGCCTTATCTGCAGTTAAGCAGAGAAATTATCTCACTTTAAGGATTATACTTAACTTTGTTAGATGACAGAATGTAAATTACCTGGCACTACAATGTCTACATTTCTATTATGTCAAATTGAAATTAGCCTTAAAAGACGTGAAATTCCCTACCCAGACAAACTTATCAACTCTTAGGAGGTTTTGTTTCCCCTATAATTGAGAGGATTCTGTCTGTTGTTTTGAATCTCATTCCTATTTTTAACAACACCTATATTTAGGTACGTAATACGCAAAGGTGATTTTTTGAGAATTAGCTTTTGAATCTTGTACAGAGAATAAATTAATAAATTGCCTAAGTAAAACCCCTGCCTGGGAAGCCTTTCAATCAAGAAACAATTACTAATTTTTAGAAAACTGGGGTATATTACTGTTCTTGCAGAATATTTTATCAGGAGTGTCCTATTTCCACTCTTTTTAAAAATTTCCCTTGTTTAGTCTCACTGCCCAATTACTATCCAGCCTGTCCTGGGTCTTGAAACTGCAGCCACCCTCAAGTCCTGGAAACCATGAAAAGTTTGAAAAGTTTAAATACTAAAGACTGAACAAACATTAAAAAAAAAAAAAAAGTTTGTTTCTGTTCTGCATCAGTTCTGGGGGTTTTCACTCGTTTCAAACTCCATTAAAGCAGCTACAGAATGCAGAGCACTGTGGTGCACTCTCATTTTCTTAATAGAAATTTCAGTCAATCATTCAATCGCTCCAGCTCTGACAGCACATAATTTTTATATGCTCGAAAACACTGTTAATTTATAAGCCAATGAAAAAAAAAACACCCAAATATTTAAAGACTGCTTCCACAAGGTCAAATTTTTTACTGCATGTATGTTTTTTAAAAGTAAAATAAGTTATAAGATTCTTTTGTGCATATTCAGATTATTTTCTGTAATCTTATTATATTGAGGTACTACTATAGCATAGCATGGTTACAAATACTTTGTCTATAGTTATTAGATTTATGCTCTAGTTTTTAAATTTACAATATTTGTAAATTATGAAAACCAAAACATACGTCTGTTAGGAGTGGCAAAAAAATCTTGGTGAATTATCTGTAAAAAAGAAAGGAAGGAAAAGGACAAAAAAAGAAAAAAAAATCAGATCACCATATTGTGAAAACATAATTTTGACACCTCCTCCCCTGCTAAAAATATGCTAAAAAATATATATAACATTTCCAGTGAAAATTCTATATAAACAACCAATCTGGAAAACCAGCATGGCCAGCTGATTTAAACCATAAACATTAAAAATCATTCAGAAATCATTAAAGAAATAATTTTATTACTACACGTTTCAATTAATGTTTTTGCTTATCTTTCAAAATTATTTTCTAAATATATTTCTTCCATTTTTACAAGAAAATTTCATCCTTGTGAAACAAAAATTTTTTTCTTTTTTCTTTTCTTTTCTTTTCTTTTCTTTTCTTTTCTTTTCTTTTCTTTTCTTTTCTTTTCTTTTCTTTTTTTTTTCTTTTCTTTTCTTTTCTTTTCTTTTCTTTTCTTTTCTTTTCTTTTCTTTTCTTTTTTCTTTCCTTTCCTTTCCTTTCCTTTCCTTTCCTTTCCTTTCCTTTCCTTTCCTTTCCTTTCCTTTCCTTTCCTTTCCTTTCCTTTCCTTTCCTTTCCTTTCCTTTCCTTTCCTTTCCTTTCCTTTCCTTTCCTTTCCTTTCCTTTCCTTTCCTTTCCTTTCCTTTCCTTTCCTTTCCTTTCCTTTCCTTTCCTTTCCTTTCCTTTCCTTTCCTTTTTTCTTTTCTTTCCCAGAACTTCCCTTCCCCTTAATCTTCTTCTTCTTCTTCCTTGTCCTCTTCCTCTTCCTCTCCTTCTTCCTCTTCCTCTTCCTCTTCCTCTTCCTCTTCCTCTTCCTCTTCCTCTTCCTCTTCCTCTTCCTCTTCCTCTTTTCCCTTCCTCTTTTCTTTTTTCTTTTTTCTTTTTCTTTTTCTTTTTTTTCTTTTTCTTTTTCTTTTTCTTATCTTTTTCTTTTTCTTTTTCTTTTTCTTTTTCTTTTTCTTTTTCTTTTTCTTTTTCTTTTTCTTTTTCTTTTTTTCTTTTCCTTTTCCTTTTCCTTTTTCTTTTTCATTTCCTTCTTTTTCTTTTTCTTTTCCTTCTTTTTCTTTTTCTTTTTCTTTTTCTTTTTCTTTTTCTTTTTCTTTTTCTTTTTCTTTTTCTTTTTCTTTTTCTTTTTCTTTTTCTTTTTCTTTTTCTTTTTCCTTTCCTTTTTTTCTTTTTTCCTTTTTTTTCTTTTTCTCTTTTTTCTTTTTCTTTCTTTCTTTTTCTTTCTTTCTTTTTCTCTTTTTTCCTTTCCTTTTCCTTTTCCTCTTTCTCTTTCTGCAACTCAAACCTTACTGCACATGTTCAAACGTGTTTTGTTTTCCAGGTTGCCCCGCTGCCAGCAGCCCAAGTGAGGGCAGCCCAGAGGCACAAAACTCAGCAAAGCCAAAAAGTTCAGGCACTGACAGCTCCTGCAGCCCACGGAGCCGTTTAGGATGAGCAGCCAGGCAGACCTGGAGTCCCACTGAGAGAGATCAATAGTCAGTGCATTATCATGGTTATTTCCAATGACGGGAATAATAATGCAATATTTATTTCTGGTACAAGGCTGTTTCAAGCGTCATTTTCCTCCCCCTCTCATTATTTGGGATATAGCTCACGCTAGGGCAATGCAGAGATATCTCACTGTGCTTAATACTATGATTCCACTCAATCTGGCTGTTAAATACATTTATTTTTTTCCACATTACGTCGGTTGATTAAACTTTCTGTGGAGATGGTGGTAATTGAGTGTAAAGCTCCCATTAATGGCAGTAAGACTGCAAGACAGCAATGGAGTTTTCTATGGTTTTATAATTTCTCTCTGTGAAAAGAAAAAAAAAAAAAAGAGAGAGGGGATTAAACAAACAACTACCCTGCAGCTTTATGTCAGTTGAATCATAGGGAAAAAAAATTTAAAAAAAACCAAAAAATAAAATGGGTAAAAATAAACAAAAAAGCATTTCTCCAAACCTAGGAAAGAAACTAAATGGAGAATAAGCATAGGAATTATTCAAATGTTCCTGAAAGGAGACATTTTTTTTTTTCAATTTATCCTCTAAAGTCTTTAATCTGTTGGCTCCTTCAGTTAACTCAATGGCTCCTAAACCTCTTTGATGCCTTTTTTTTTTTTTTTTTTTTTTTTTGCAAAAAGGTAATTTGGTAATTTGGCCGCCATTTCCTTATTTTCTGAGTGGAAAAACTGCTTTGAGGAAATTATGACAAAGATAAAACCTGTAAAGGATGACATTAAAGTTATAACTAGAACTAAAAATAAAATGTTTTTTTTTTTTCTAGTTCTGTGATTCTGGATATATTTATGTTCACCTGAAATAAAGCACCTCTCGTATAAATACCTGGAACTGCATTATTTTGCCATGAGGTCAACACTTCAGCTTTGGAAAACTTCTTTACACCTCCTAATTCTTAAAACTCTAATGGCTTCTTTAGATACATTTTTTTTTCAGTGATTTTCAAAACACAACTTTGTTTTGACATGTTTATTGTCAATTGTCTTGATGTGTTTGTCATTACATGTCAACTCCCTTGTCAGAGGGGTGGAATTCCTTTTTGCGACTTCTCTGTGATTCCTTAGGAAGCATCTTGACTTCCCATAAATCGCGAGTTACTCTCAAGGAAGGAGATGTATATATAAATAGTGAATAGCATTTAAAATATTACTGCAGAAGAGACCCTGTTGGCACCACTGCTCCTTCGTCCATCTGGTTTAATGTCGTGATCAGAGAGGAATTTCAAAGTCTACCAGCTGAAGCAGGAGAAGGAACATTTTTCAAGATGCTTGTCTGTTTACCCAAGGTACCTGCCTCCAGCCTTTTCTGCTTTTCTCCTGATTCTTCCAGGTGGAAGCTTCTCTTCTGACCAGGCAATAAAAATCTCATCTTCCTTTACATTTAAATTTTAAATTAAATAACCAAAATTTTAAGTTGCTTTTGTAAAAACCATCGAAATATGTTGACCAGCATAAATTTTTAAGCTTTAGTAAGATTAGAAACTTTCCCTCTGGCACTGTCACTTACAAACTGATTGGAAAGGGAATTGCTCATTCCCAATTTATTTTTATTAATTCTGGGTTGTGTTCAGCCAGGTGGGGAGAGAACCACTGAGATACTGCAGAAGAGCAGTTTATTAATTTAAGAGTGCATTATGGAAATCACAGGGACCTAGACCTTAGAATCAATAGGAATCTGGGGGAAAGAAATTATGAGCAGATGCTTTTATAGAAAATACAAAATTCCAGTAAGGAAGTTCTCTTCAATCATCCAGTGGGAAGAAGAAAACTCATTCCTAAAATGTTCTTAAACGTACACCAAGGGCTTTGCAAACATGCTGAAAAATTGAGTCTAAGTTTATTATTTTTATAGGATTCACTCGTTCTATTTTGTAAGTTTTCACGAAAAATACTTGCATTGTACTTATGAATGGTAAATCTTTCCTTTTAGTGAGCTGAAAGGGTGACACCACCAAAAAAAAATCCCTCTCTTTGAACAAGTCACATTCCAATTTTACATCTGCAGAGTTTCCATACACCTGAACTTAACATTAAAAGTTAAATATTAAAGTTAATATTTTAACTTAAAAATACATTTTAGGAGGAATAATAATAATAAAATAAATAAATAAAAATAAAAATAAATAAAAAATAAAGAAATAAATAAAAATAAATAAAAAAATTAATAATAATAATAATAGCAACAATAAGTAGAAGAAACCAATAATAAGAATAGTATTATTAATAATAAACAACAATAATAATAATAACAAAACAATAATAATAATAGCAGTAATAAAAATTAATTAATGTATTTATAAATATATAAATCCTCTGAGAGACCTTGTGAATAGTCATTAAAGGAGGAAAATGAGGTAGCATGTGGCTAACACTCAGACAAGTTGAGCTTTTCACCTAAAGGCCACAAACTTCTGTCTGGTTATAAATAAGTGCTGAAAAGGCTCATGACTACCAGAAAATATTGCTTTCTCCCAGATCTCATTGACATTGTGGCCCCAGTAACCATCTCACTTTCTACCTCAATTTCCCTGGCCAGAAATTCCAGGTATTTACCTGGCCTCACATGTCCCAGATGGCTGCCTAAACATTTTGGAAAGAAACAACATTCAGAAAATTTTATTGTCAGCTTTATTAACTTACACCTCATAAACACCCAAGAATTAGCATTTATAGGAACACACACAACAACATCACATAAAATTTCAGAGGTTACTTTTTGGAGAATAGGGATTACCTTGATGTTTGTCTGTTTGCCAAATATTCTGTGCTATTCCAGAGGGACGTATTATTTTTTTTTTCCAAAGGCAAATCCAGCTGTCTGCTCTGCATGCAATGAAGCCATAGAGTTTGAAGCAAAGCAATAAACTTGGGAATATGTTAAACAAAGCTCAGTATCTACTCAGCTGTTCTTTCTGACTACTAAACTCTGTCAGGTAACAAGATTTTGCAGGTTTAGCTGAATCTACTAACAGGCATTCTTGCAGGAAAGAAGTACTTGCTTTTGTGTACTTTTAAAATTTTGAATATCAACCCTTATTCCCTTGTATCTATGAGAGGTGAATTGTTCCTTTAAATCTGCCATTCAAAAGTTACTTCTGCTATCTTGTTCTTGCTCTTTTCTTCTTGTTCGGCTTCTTCTTCTTCTTCTTCTTCTTTCTTCTTGTTTATGTTCTTTTGTTCTTCTTCTTCTTCTTCTTCTTCTTCTTGTTCTTGTTGTTTTTCTTCTTGTTCTTCTTCTTCTTGTTCTTGTTCTTGTTTTTCTTCTTGTTCTTGTTCTTGTTCTTCTTGTTCTTTTTCTTTGTCTTGTTGTTGTTGTTGTTATTCTTCTTCTTCTTCTTCTTCATGTTCTTGTTCTTGTTCTTCTTCTTGTTCTTGCTCTTGTTCTTCTTGTTCTTCTTGTTCTTCTTCTTCTTCTTCTTCTTCTTCTTCTTCTTCTTCCTGTTCTTGTTTTTCTTCTTATTCTTCTTTTTCTTCTTGTTCTTCTTTTTCTTCGTCTTCTTGTTCTTGCTCATTTTCTTCTTCTTCTTTTTCTTCTTCTTCTTCCTTCTCAGGCAGATTTCCAGAGTAAATTCCCTCATATGCGAACACCACAAAAATCTCTGGGTTTTCTAAACCCCAACTGTTAAACATTTTGAAAACCACATAGATAACAGAATGACATAATTATTGATGTTGGAAACTGTGGGAATCCACAAAATCAGAGGGTTTTGGGAAACCTGCAAAAGGCAGGCCCCAGAGGCAGCAGAGCTGTGATTGGAGCTGAGCAGCAGCCATGAGATTGGTCAGCAGAAAAATTATTTAAAAAGTAGAAAAGCAAGGACAAAATGGTCTGTGTATTAATGCTTGTCTAGAATAACTGCCTAAGCTACAGCAAAGTTTATCTAGCGAGATATTAGGAAGTTTGAAGCTTAATAATGGAGCTCTGTGCATTGTGTTTTAAGGCTCACAAGCAGGTATTGTATTTGAAATAAGCAGGCATTGTTTAACCAAAGGTACCTGTTCTTAGAGTGGTTGGATAGAGCTACTGTCAATGTGCTTTTGCTTTGTGGGATTGGTCAAAAAACTTATATAAAGTTGTAACATTAAGTTCTTAGTCTGCTGCCTGGGATGTGAGCTGGTGGCATCTTCCCATTGCCATAGCCATGGAATGAGACTGGTGCTGGAAAATCAAACAGCTCCAGGCACGTTCCACAGCAGCCCCATCCCGTTTGTGATTTGTATGGAGACGCCCGGCTGGCAATAAAAACCATCAGATGGTGCCCATCTGGGACCATCCAGTCTAATGCTTGACCCATCCCCATCTTTTACCCAGCCCAGAGCTCCGAGTGCCACCTCCAGCCCTTTCTGGCCCTGGGCAGCTCCTTCCAAGGCCTGAGCACCCTTTCCATGGGGAAATTCCTGCTGCTGTCCACCCTCAACCTGCCCTGGCCCGGCCAAAGCTGATGCAGAATATATCTGAGTCATCATGAATTATACTGAATAATTTCAGTAAAATGACCTATGACTACCACCAAGTCTGAGAAGCACACAGGTTACCTAAGAAGGTTCACCAAAGTTAAAGTTTTTTGTCTCAGCTCTTAGAGGCAAACACCTTTCTAAAGGACCATGGGCGTTTTTTAATATCTGAGGGTCAAACAAAAATGACTTTCAAACTCTTTTTTTTATATAATCTTCAACAATTCATTTCCAGCAGTTCAATGCAATCATTAGTTAAATTGTTGACTTCTAAATATTCCCACTGGATGAATGTAAAATCAGAAAAATAAAGCTTGAAGCCCAGCTGTGGGAAGAAATTAAAAGGTGTGTAAGGCTGCAAGTCCTGATGTGCTGGTGTGCTGAAAAATCAGGATTTTCTAATCTGCTGTCATTGTTCTGGCACTTTGCAGCTATTTATCTTCACACCCGAGATAAATATATGTACATATATGTTAAAATAAATAACTGCAGGAAAAAAACCAGAAATACAAAAGGGTTTTTGATGTGCTGAATGGTATTCATTATGAGCAATGTACTAGACCTACATATTATGTGACTTTTATTGTTCTTTAATCTTTGACTTTTTTTTTTTTTTTTATTATTCCATTACTTTTAGTTTCCTTGATGGTTTTAGTCTGTTCCACACTTTTGTCCAACAGCCCAATCATTTCTACTAATTTATGACAAATGGGTGTACTTCAGAATTTCCACAATGAAGAGAGAGAAAATCACAATAAACCCATAAATATAGACAATATAGAAAAATTTAACTAATTACATACATTTTATTAGAGATATTGTGGTATTCTGAAGACCAGATCCCCATCTTCAAAGCAACAAAGCTGGCTACAGACCATAGGGAGAGATTGTGGATAATTTCAATTGTTTTTGCAAAATTTTTACAAAATTATGTACAGTAAATGCATGAAATTAAAATAAGACCAGAAGTTCTAATATAACACAATAAGGACATCTTTTTTTCATTATTTCTTTTTGCTCCTATTGAAAGAGAGAGCCTTTGAAATAAATCAGCATCTGCAGCAGGTCATACCACTGCAGCTTGCTCTGTTAATATAAAAAAGCAAAAATTCACAGGCAAAGAATCACAGAGAAAAGGGAAGATAACCTCTTTTATTTGGAAAACACATTTCAAACACAATAAACGTTGAACTCATCACCTGAAACTCTAAGAAATATAATAATGTTCCGAGCACCTTTCAGGTGAAAATAAAAACCAAGAACAAAGCAAAGTGAAAAGATATCATTTCCCTGCCCCTCACACACACACACACACACACACTCTCTCTACCTGAGACCATTTAAAGAACTTCACTTTGCATTTCATTTCCTCAGAGAGGCTTCTCAGAAGCTACAGCTTATTTCTGAAGTCATTCTACAAAGTGACCAAGTGCCCCCAATTTTAATGGGCTGTATCAGCCTCGCAGGGACGGTTGCTGCAGCATTAACTTGTGCCTGCTAAAGCCACGAGCTGGACAGGCAGAGTATTTGCTGACTTTCTGAAAGAGGACAGTCTAAAGATTTTTTTTTTTTTATTGTTATTATTATTATTTTTTCCCCCCATAGCCCAAACCCCCAGCACCCATCTCACACCAGGGTATTTTAGAGAAGAGCTTTGCCCTTTCCCGGACGCTGAAACTGAAGCCAAATTTCCTGCTCAGCCTGTGTTTGCTGAGGATGCTGAATGTGTATTTATAGCCTGTAATGGTCCTTCAGCAGCAGCTCAGAGGAGTGGGACTTGATGGCTTGGAGTTGTTCAGTGTTTATTTCCAGTTCATTTCCAGCTGCAAGGAAATACCAGGATCTCACTCACTTTAACTCAGGGAGCACCAAGTGCTTTTTTCCCGGATATCAGCTGCTCCCAAACTGCATAGAGCAAATTGAAATGAATAAAGATTCATACAGCACAAATAGAATGACCATTTAAAGTGCAAAAGGTATCTTAACAGCCCCAAAGTGTTTTGAATTTTGACCAGGATCCTTTGACTGAAATAGCATGAGATGCCCAAAAGGTTATTCTGACAAGGAACAAATAAAAAAATGTAGACTAACCTTTTCATAACCTTTCACTCTTTCTTTTTCCTTTCTTTCAAGGTTTACTAATTATTTAATTGAAATGGAGTTCCCACACGCATCAAAAGTCTCATGAGCTATTGTTAAGCTATGCAAGAAAATAGTTTAATAATAAAACAGTAAAACACATGCCATGATCTTACCCACAACCACAACAAGAGGTTTGGCAGGAAGCTTTCTGCTGCACTGAAATCAGTGCAGAATTTTAAAAGAGAATTTTAGAACAGAATTATAAAAGGAATTATAATATATAAAATAATTATAATATATACAGCTTATATATTTATATATTATATTTATAATTATAAAATTATAAAAGAATTAAAATAGATATAAATTACAATTTATATATATTATAAAATATAGTAGTGACAATACTGATGATAAGAATTACAGAAAATATGGATTTTTTTCCTATAAATATGAAGTGAAACCAAAGTCAATAAATGAAGCAAATCTCTCCCATTTCCCACAAGATAAACTTACAAATTTTGACAGAGACATTATGTAGAGTGCAATTTCCACATGAATAGCCCCAAAAGATTTTCAGCCAATGCATCACTCCTCAGTAACGCTGCAGAATTATGAATGTATGCACAGAATGCCTCACTTCCCAATTAAAGGTTTAAAATAATCTAAGCAAGACATAATCTATTCTTAACTATTCGGACTTGTGAGGTTTTAGAGCAATTTAGCTTCATGTACATCAAAAAGGGGAAAAAAAAAACCTGTGGTTCCATGTTCCTGACACTCTGAAGTTATGGAAGACTTCACATTAAATGGGCCACAGGGAACTGAGGTCAATCAGAGCCCAGCAACGCTCAGCTGGGTCAGCTGGGTTCTTTTCCAGCACCAGATGAAGATGAGGATGCTGGACAAAGGGGACAGACAGGAAGTGGAAGGAAGTTTTTGCGGGCTGAATTTGCCGCTGCAACTGTGCAGGAAAAACCACACTGCAGCACCCCTCCTGACCGACCTAATGTTCAGTGAGAATATGTGGTACAGAAAAACATGCGAGACAGAGTAATTGCTAGTCAGGAATAAATTGGGAGAATGAGAAGATAAAGAAAAGAAGAAAGGGAGGAGCAAGGCAGAAAATTCTGCTTATACACAAATCCATTGAAAAAGAAAGGAATTTTTTTTTTTTTCTTATGACAAGCTCTAATTTTCATATGGCTAAATTAATAACAATCCTTGTCCAAAAGCACATCCTTTTCTCTGTAAGTACAAAATAGAAATCAGCCAATTAAAAAAAACAAATAATCTCTATTTTGAACAGAGCAAAGCCTATTTTCTCTATCAAGAATCTCAGTCAAGACAGGAGAGAAAAACAGGCACGTAATGCATTTTTTTAAATGTAAGCTTTGATGTTTATATGTTTTTCTCTAGTTTTTGGTTTTTTTAGATGAGTCTAATTTTTGCATTGCAAAGAAAAAAAAAAAGTAAAGTGAAATCAGTCTGCAATAAAATTGAAAGCAAAAATTTTAAGCAAACAAAAATGGAACTAGTTAAAGCAAACCACAAGCTGTATTTCTGAAAACATACCAGAGCTACATGTTGGAGTTAGGATACTGCCTCTCTTTTATTTTGTGAGCAACTCCTTAAACTGAAGGTTTTCTGTTATTACTTCTCTTTTATTGCATCTATAGAACTCGAAGAGAAAGAAATGTAGGTTGAGGGCAACATCAAAACCACAACTTTAAAAAAAGCCCTTCTCTGATAAAAAAGAGTCAGTCCTTTCAGTACCCTCCTTTAGTTTTCCAGTGTAGGGAGCAGGATTGCTGTTTATTTTATTTTCTGTATGCAGCTTCCCATTTAAAAGTCTCAAAACTTTCTCCTGTGGTTTCTCAGTACCTGGTTGCTGAGAATGTAACTGAGCTTCAAGTACTTATTCTAAAATGTTCTGTTTTCTGCTAAATAGTTTTACAGTTTAAAAAAAATAGTTAACTAACAAAAAATAAAATTTTAATGGCTTTTACATTTTGAGTCAGAAAAGCCAAAGAAACCAGAACACTGGTTTATTTCTAAAATAATCATATAGCAACAAATCCACATTCCTGAAGAAAATTTCTAATGTCTGGAGTTGACAATACACCTTTAAAAAGGAGTCAATATTATCAACCAGCAAATGAAGCCAAAGGAGACAAAAAACTGGAATTTGCACAGAAAAAGGAAGTGGCTCTTTCATTGGATGTTGTAGTAGATGCATTAAGAATATACAAATAACTGGGTTTTTCTAGTTTTCATAGACTTATCAGACGAAATTTTGTGACAGTCTTCTGGCCCTCCTCATGCTAATATTGAAAAGCAAATTTTCAGTATTAAAGTCAGGAAAAAGGAAAGTCAGGAAAAAGCTTCTAAATAGTTTAATGTCTACTAATGTGAAAGATCTTGACTAAAATTCAGACTTATTCCCTGCTACAGCAGCTGTGGTGACCTGATCGTAATTAGATCATGACCCGTTGTACATTAGTTGTAAAAATATTTAAGGTTTGATTATTTCCTCCTGTTTCATGAAAGCCATAAAATTTACTTAACGTAACCATGGAACAGCACAAGTTAAATGGATACATTGTCACTACTGATTAATACCACAGATGTTTATGATTAACTAAAGTGCTAAAAAGCTCTATATATGCACAAAAATAAGTAGATTCTGCCCCCAAAATATGGATTGAACATTAAATGTGTCCTGTGTTCATCTTAGCCGTTTCCTAAAAACAATTTAAATAAATTTGTCTAAAACCAGCAATAGATCTGATACAATCTAGCACAGTCCTGATCACTCAGAGTGAGACACATACTTCATGTGCAGGAAATTGCTCCTCAGTATCACAAAAACAAAATCCTTTTTCCCTGAAGCTGAAGTGTCTGGGGTTTCCTGATTCTGGAAATTAATTGCATTAGTCTACAGGTAAAACCCATGTTTCATCTTTCCAATCACTTTGGGTGTTGTGGTCTAAAAAATTAAAAAGAGAAAAATAGCTAAACCCCTTCTGCATCATATCAAACACATTTTTAATCTTGTAGGTCATCCTCTTTCACCACAGCACTTGTAGAGAAATAAATATTGAAAGCAGTTGGGGAAAAAAAAAAATCCTTCATCATGATGGGGTGTATGTAAACTTTGGAATGTTTTGTTTAGAGAATCTCTGCACTTTATTCTATAAGACACTGTTAAACTGCAGGATCTCCAGGGCTTTTTTTTTTTTTTCAGTCCAAACTTCTCAATCCTTCCATGCTTACAATTTAGGGGTTTTTTTTCTGCCTCTGACCTCGTTGATATAAAAATCTCACAAGTTTCCTGAAATTTTTATAACCCATTTGAACTCATTATTTCCTAATAACAGATTTACTCAGATATTGCTATTAAGGACTTCAATCTCCAGTAAAATTTCTTAGTGAAGTCAATGGCATCATAAAAGAAAATTATGGGCAAAAACTAATAAGAGCTGGAGTTTCAGTAATGGCTTAGATCAATCATTTGGAAAGCCACTACCTCGAGATCTTTTCCAATGGAAATAAAATACACACTTGACTTCTAACACCTTCTATAGGAGAAACTAATTTGACGTCAGGCATTTTTTCCCAAAAGTTCTTTTAGACTTGTAAATGAAAGTGAAACTTTGGATGCTTTTTGGCAGAGAATAACGGCATTGAAATCAGAAAAGTGAGTTGCAAATGGTGTTGCCGAATTTGTGTGTAAGAGGAATCACCAGAATCTAAAGGACAGAGAAAGACCAGACACAGGAAATTCAAATAACGCAATTCAAGCAACACACAATGAGCTTGATAATGACTTGAGCTATCCCAAATTATATAATGAAAATATATAATTTGAAAGAGAATAACAGGGTCAACCACAGCACCCATTTCAATGTGATCCTTTTGTAAGGAACATAGCATATTTTAGATTTTTGTATAGCAGCATTGATCACTATTGTTTCTGTGAGAAAACAAATACTAACCAAATAACTATTTAATCAGCTGACTCTATTATTGCCAATAGCTATTTTTTCTCACTACTATTATTTTGATATGTTAAACAGCTATGTAAGAAATCAAAAAACCAAGGTAAGACATTCAAGGAAAGACATCTTAATTTTTTTTTTTTTTTTCATTATTTTGGGCAACCTTAATTCCTGTTGTGGATGTTGTTGCTGTTCCTACCCGTTAGGTTTCCAAACTAAGCAGAAGATCATTTTATTGAGCATTGCCATTTTTCCACTCACAAAAGTGCTTTGCAGTTTTCACTTTTAGTTAATTCCTAAGGTGTTGAATCTCCATGCATTATTACCCTGGCATGCTTATTGTTACATTCCAAATATACATGCTTATTTTTATGCCATCTCATATTTCCTTTTCCTAACAGCACTGTTAAAAACTGGCAAATAAAATTTTAAGATCCATCCCTATTATCCCTTTCACTGATTTCTTTACACTTATGCCACTCACACATTTATTTGGAACAGCCCATAGTGATTTTTTTTTTCCCTTCACATTTATGCCTGCTGCAAAAGATACATTTAATTCATAAATGTACAAATGGGTTCACTGATATTTCACGTTGGGGTGCTGTTGTTGTTGTTTGTGTTGGGACTTTTTTCTGCTCAAATATTTATGCAACCAGAGGGAGTAAAAAAGAGAAGAAGAAGAAGAAGAGACTTTGTGAAATGTTTCCTGGAAAAGCACATCCACAGCTGCCTGCTCACAGGTCTTGGCTGCTGTCTCAGGGTTCTGAGACAATTAAAGATATTTTTGAGGCCAGAGTCACCTGAGTTAAGCAGCTGTGGGCTAATGAGCTGTGAATCCTTCACAACGCTGTAATTTTTATTTGATAGAAAAATAATGGTGGATTTACTTAACCTGCACCTGTAATTAGCAGTGTTTTCCTTCTCAGTGGTGCTTTCTTCTGTCAGCCAGAGACTTTTGTCTGCCCCACTTACCTGAAAGATAAATTTCCTACAACGGATGGGATTTGTTTTAATAAAGGAACTAATATTGTTGACTAAATGATTGAGTTTCTCTCCAGCAAAAAGAAAGTATTTTTACCTCTACATAATCCTCATTTAGAGTAAATATTACTTGACAATGAACAATTAAGAGTAAAAAGCCCCCGAAACAATGAAACTGAAGCTTTTAATTACCTCACTTTCAACAGTGAGTTCAAAACAAAACCAATCAACTTGAACATGAGTGTTTCAAATGAAAGCATTTCCTTTCCCCCATGGAAAATTCTAATTTTGCTTGGAGAAATTTGGTGATAAAAAAGATTGGATTTTTAAAAAAATAGCTAAGTATATTTCTCCGAGGCATTTAAATAGAAAGAAATCCATATCTTTCAGGGAAAATGGACTTAAATTGCATTCTTATTTGCTGCTGGAATCTATCCAAATATATTTTACATCAGTCCAAAACTTCAAAAGCAGAAATAAAACAGCTGACCATTAAAAAAGCCAAAAAACCAACAATAAAAAACAACTGCATAGGGAGAAGTTATTATGTGAAATTAAACTGAAATGTGAACATTTCTAACTGGTTTTATTTCAAAAGGTTTATTTCAGTATTTAAAATGTCAACAGTGTCAGGCATGAGATTATGCCCTGAATGATGGAGCTCTATGTATTTGCTGGACATATAACTAAATGATAAGGACAAATAATTAAAGAGTAAAATATATAGTTTTTTATTTCAGGAGAGTAGAGGTTTTAGGAGGACTGAGGAAAGAGTGATCATTGGTGGGTTGGAAATGAAAGATTGTCTCAGACACACAGAAGGAGCCACAAATGAAGAAATTCAGGCCCAAAAGGTGGAAAGCAAGTGACTGGATATTCAATGCACATTAAAAAAACCCCAAAATCTTAGAAAAATCCTTCTGTATTCTGCCTTGAAACCAAGCAAGCACGAGTTACCAGCAGAGTCATAAATTTATCTTTAAAACTTATGGGAGAATAAACAGATAAACAAGTTTGGAGCCACATTAGTTGTGGTTTTCTTTTTTTGTTTTCTCCCTGTCTGAGAGAGAGCAAATATGCACAAATTTCTGCTGGCCTTAGCTCCAGGAAGTGTCATGTTCCTGTAGACTTGGGAGCCAAGAAATAAAATAAAAAAAAAAAAAAAAAATCACAGAGAAAGGTGTGCAAAGTCCTGCTAATGTGAAGACAAATCTTCTGTTCCAGCAGTTCTCTATTTGGAAAAAATAATTTCTTCTTCCCGTCTCCCCTGGTTATCTGATATTGACTCTTCTAAACAGATGGGAAAGGATAAGAAGGATTTTATGGCTTAAAGAGCTCTGCACCTTAAAATATAAAAGTACTTGAATCCTCCAGGCAACAAGTTGTTTCTACAGAGCGCACATTGCACATTCTAAAAGCTTTTAAAATGTTTTCTGCAGCTCAGAAACCCCTCCGTTATTCTGTGGCCATTGTGTTCTTGTGCAGCTTCAGCTGCAAAACCGCATTTGTCTTCCTTATGCCTTTCTAAATTTTCATTACCCTGTGAAGAATAATTAAATCACACAGCAAGCGAAGACAACTCAGCGGTGAATGAAAAGCCAGTGCTGCAAAGCAGCATCAAAAATTGAAAGTGAAGATTTTAGCTTTTAGCAGCTAATTTACTCAGGTACCACCCTAAGGCATCAGCACCATTTATCACTCCTGCAGTAATCTGGGACGTTTGCACCATCACTAGGAGCAGAAGTGGTTATGGAAAAAAAGAAAAAAAAAAAAAAAAAAAAAGGAAGGAAATTTGGGGAAATACAAGGTAAATATTGAAATGAATCAGCAAATACACAGAAAATATGCAGCTGGGCATTGAGGTCTGTTTAGAATTAAACCAACGCACAAGTGAGGTTCTAGGTAAGGAGTCGTGGTCACAAATGAAATCACCCAAGATGCATAGATGCCAGTAGTTTTTAAAGTAAAACAAACTTCATCCACATTTCTAAAGGGCTTTGCAAGGAAACTCAAAATATTTCTGTGCAACTACAATTTTTACAGAGTTTATAAAGGCAGTAAAAGAGGGTGGCAGCAGAGATTTTGCAAGAAATTAAGTTCTTCACAAAAGCATATTTTAAGTACTTGAAGTGATTTTAAATCCCTCTCTCTTACTGTTTTAACCAACACAAAGGAACAAGCAATAACTACAGAGGCAAGCAGGAGGCAACATGCAACTCTTAGAGAGGGCTTCAAAACTAATATGAAAATGAATTTCTTTAATCATAGCAACACACAAAAAAAATGCGTTTCCATAGTATTTCTTCTGACTTGAATGATCAAATCTGCAGTTTGAAAATGCCAGCGAGACTCACAACTGAAAATTTAGGGGTTTGGAGCAACTGGCTAAAATTATTTAGCTCTTCTATTACTGCTACCATTCAATGAATAACAAAAAGCATAAGGGACTCATTGCATAAAGGGTTCCAGGATTTTATTTGATTGTTCTCTTCCTCCAAAAATTTGAAGTAAAACTAAACACATTTAGCTGAAGTGAATACTTCTATTCTTTTCACTTTGTTAGTATAAAAACTAAATATGAAAGCAATGCAAAAAAAAAATGCCCTTATGGATTTAAAGTAACAAAATAAATCAATCTTATCCATTAATTTTAAATTTCCTTGCTTTGGTGGTTTTACGATAACCTTATTATTTCCCTCAGTAGTCTTTTTTCAATCTAACATCACTGCCTGATACAGTTTAAGCTGTATATATCTATTTCTGCTGTATCTCTTTCTCTAGCCCCTTAAAATCTTTCCCTTTGTTAAAAGTGTTTGCAACCTATTGAAATGCAAATGGAGATAAACACTCAAGTATCATGCAGACGATATTACCAAAAATATGTACATATTTTAACCTGCATTTTCAAGATTTTCTACTTCTGGAAATGCATCTCTGCTCATTTCAGGAGAAGAAGAAATATTAAACATTTTTTGTCTTGTGCAAAATGTCATGTATAATCAAGGAAAGTCGGCTTTTCTTCATCATGATTACTGGAGCAAAATGTCTGTCTCACGAAAGTGCAAATGCACTAAACTCTGTCTCACTAAAAACATCAATTCTCTCTCCTCTAGGATAAATTTCTAACTACTCATCACCAAGTGGTAATTTTTCCTACTTTTGATGATGAAGATGTCAGACTATATTAATGGTCCAGCAAATTCCTGCCACATTCATAAGTTCCCTTGTCTGTTAGTTTATCATGAACATTAAACTCAGGAAGTTGTTTGGGTTTTTTGTGGGATTTTCTGAAGCCACATCCAGAAAAGACACACCCCCAGCACGATGCAAACCTAAAAAAATATTTCATTTTACTATCCTTTGATAGTTTCAAAATAGTTTTATCTTGTCCCTGGAAGTCCAACAATACCTTTAGTTTTATTCGTGCCCGTATTTACATCATTGTTAGAATTTAATTTTGCACTTCATTAGCACCCCCAGCCCATCCTAATATTCTAAATGAGCAAGAACTCTTCAAACTTCCTTTAATCACAAACACTCATTATAATTTTTCTGGGTGAGGGGGTATATCTGAAAATCAGCATAATTCCAATATGTCTAATTTACACCCAACAGAGTTCTAAATTCTCCTAATCATGTTTATGCAAATGCACAAGCAGCAAAATAATTAATGTAAGGATTTGAAAAATGTGTTTCAACCCAAATTCTCTCACTGAAAATCACCATTGCACTCATCACTCACTTCCCTTCCCAAAGTGTAGGTTTCTGAAAATACACATTTTTCCTACACATTTTTCTGAAAATACACATTTTTCCTACACACTGAGACCTCAGAATATTTCTGTGTCAAAACACCTTTTTCCAGCAGTTAGTTTACTGAGTCAATACTTTTGCCCTTGCTCTACCAGCTTTCACCTTTCACACTCTCTCCCTTTGGACTCATTTTTTTTTTGTTTGTTTGTTTCTGTTTGATGGTGTTTTGGGTTTTTTTTTCTTGAAACAGAACACACCGCCTAGTCCAATTACTTCTCCATATGAGATGAATGTTCTAATTTCAACACTTTTAGGCCAATGGAGAACCTCCTAGGCTCTGATGGCCTGGAATTTTAAAGGAGAAAGGGAAAAAATTATCTACACTGTTGAAAAGTTGTGGACATCTGTTGAAGCTTGACCCCTAAAAATTGGGGGTCAAAAAATTGGTGGGTCAAAAACTGATGGACCCTGATGCCTCATCCCTGGAGGTTCAAGGCCAGGTTGGAAGGAGCTTGGAGAAACTTGCTCTTGTTGAAGGTGCCCAGGGCAGGGGGTGATTTTTAAGGTCCCTTCCAACCCAAACCATTCTGTGACCCACCAGTGGTGTTAGGAATGAAGGCTGACATGACTCAGAAGATTCTTTCCTTTTTCTCTGCAGCTATGGAGGTTGGGGGACATCCCAGAATTCTAGAAGAAGACTAATGGAACACCAGTCTGCAAGGCCTCAGGTGGAGGATCCACTCAATTTTTAGCCCATCAGTTTTTCTTCAGTCCCTGGGGAAGTTCTGGAATGGATCCTCCTGAGGGTTATCAGAAGTCAGAGAAGTCAGACTGGAGAAAAGGCCACATTAATCCACCAATAACAAATTCTACTTGACAAACCTGAACGCTCTCTCTGACAAAGCCCTCTGCTTGGCTGATGTGAGCAGTGACCATTACCGTGATGCCTTAGATTTTTAGCTTTTGTATATTTTTCATATATTTGTAGGTTGCTGATGTAGCTTCTAGCACATTTCCTATCTCTATTCCCTACATTTAGGAGCACTAAGCTGACCTTTTAAAAATATTCCTAAAATATTGTTTAGTCTTATTCCAAGAAGAGAACCAACTAGAGGGAAGTTCTTTTTTCCAATCAGAATCTGGACCAGACATAACAAAAGTGGGACAAAAGAAACCTCTGAACTGCTTCCAGTGGGACAGGACCCCAGGAATTATTACCTAAATACAAACCTTTTAATTGGATAATAGATGACAGATATACTACTTTACTAACGACATAAAAATTGTAGAATTACTGTATCACGTGTGATTTTTTTTCCATATTGCGTACCTTAAAACTTTCAAGTAAAAGTTCGCTTTCATATTCACTCTAATGTTTTTGGGAAGATCTTTTCTGTTTTCCAGGCAACTGGATTTCTCCAAGATTTTCAATACATTTTTTTGCAGTCTTCTGCTGAAATAAATTATTCAGTATTTTCTAGGCAAGGGGTCTGTGGGGTGGGTGGGGGACTGGCTGACAGGTGACACATGGTGGGGGTCATGGTAAATAGATCCCTTCCGAACTGGCAGACTGTCCCAAATGGGGTCCCCCACGCATCCAAATTAGACCAAATATTCTTGATGATCTTCTTAAGTGATCTGGATGATGACATGAAGCATATCCTGATGAATTTTGCTAATAATACCAAATTATGTGGGGAAGCAGACACTTTGGAAGGAAGAGCTTATCCTGAAGGAAGATCTGGACAGGCTGGAAAAGAGGGGGGAGAAAAACCACCCTGAAATTCCGTAAGCACAAGTGTAAGGCCCTGAATTTGGGAAAACCTGTGCAGCATAGGCTGGGATCCACCCAGCTGGGGACCAGCTCTGTGAAAAGGGACCTCTGTGGAAAGGGACCTGGGAATCCTGAGGAGAAACCAGACTGGTGAGTGACCAGGGTTCTGCTGCAGCAGGGAAAGCCAACAGGGTGGCACCAACAAGGGCATGTAAATCAGAGGTAAATGCATCACCCCACTCTGCTCAGCTCCTGTTGGGTCCCTCCTGCAGCCCCGTGCCCAGGTGTGGTCCCTGCTGTGCCACACAGAGCTGGGCAGGCTGGAGAGGCTGCAGGGAAGGGCCACAAAGAGGATCCAAGGGCTGGGAAATCTGACCTGGGGGGGAAGGAAGGCTGAGAGAGCTGGGTGTGCTCAGCCCTGAGGAGAGGAGGATGAGGGGACACCTCAACCTGTGCTCCCCTGGTTAAAGGTGGCCCCAGAGTGTGACCTTGTTCACAGGGATGAGGGACGAGGATGAGGGAAGAGATGAGGATCTGACTCCATGTTTCAGAAGGCTTGATTTATTGTTTTATGATATATATGATATTAAAACTATACTCAAAGAATAGAAGAAAGGATTTCATCAGAAGGCCGGCTAAGAACAGAATAGGAAAGAATGATAACAAAGGCTTGTGGCTTGGACTCTCTGTCTGAGTCAGCTGACTGTGATTGACCATTAATTAGAAACAACCACACGAGACCAATCCCAGATGCACCTCTTGCATCCCACAGCAGCAGATAACCATTGTTTGCATTTTGTTCCTGAGGCCTCTCAGCTTCTCAGGAGGAAAAATCCTAAGGAAAGGATTTTCCATAAAATGTGTCTGTGGCAACAGAGGAGGGGGAGACTCCCTTTGTGCACGGAGCCCATGGAGGGGACCAGGGCTGAGGGGTCCAAGGGACTCTGCCTGGGCACAAGAGGAAACGTTTTCCCCATAACAATCAACCACTGGAATAATCTCCCCAGGCAAGGGATGGATTCCCCAGAACTGGATATTTTTAAGATTCAGCTGGACAATGCTCTGGCCCACCTTGCCTGGACTATGATTTTGCCAAGGAAGTTTGACCCAGATGATCCTTGAGGTCCCTCCCAACCTGGGATTCTGTGAACTTGCAAATTCAGGAATATTTGTCCTAAACAAATCACAGCTGTGGAACATTTGTTCTCCTTATGTTTAGACACTGCGAGACAAACAAGTCTGTTGCTGCCATGCAAAGAAGAAAGCAAATGGAAAACAATTTAAATTTTTAATATAAAGTTAGTCATCGTGTGTGATGGAAAACCCAGCAACTGAAAAAGGCTTAAAGATAAGAAAATTTATCACCATCTAGCAAAGCACATGAGAAAGACAATATGATTTCTTGAGGGTTTAGTTCCAGTAAAATGAACTCACTTCAAGTATACTTCCTGAAAATATTACCTTCCAATAGCAGAAGCTGCAAAACCATTGACATATTAAAGACACAAGGAATATGAAAAGTCTGTGGTTTATGAAGATTTATAAATGATATATTATCATGGCATCACACAGTGATGAATCAGTCCCTCTCTGTCAATGATGAATTGGGTTTTTTAATCAATGCATTTTTATTTAGGTATATTACAGAAAAGAACGATTATTTATGACACAGAAACTGACCATCCAAACCTATATTTCACATCCTGATGGGGTAAATATACAGTCTTTTCTTTGGCAAATTTACAGATTCGTTTGAGACAGAAAATAAAATACAAAAACAACCAAAGATATTAATGAAATAAAATGTAATATTTCCAAGTTATCACACAACACACTCAGAGTTCAAGAAACCATATACATGGCCGCATAAAATTCCTCATATTTCATTGATGCTATTAATCAAATAGTTTTTTTGCCACAGCTTCTCTGCTTTTCGTGGAAGCTTCATAAAGCTATTTTTAATTTAACTCTATATTTTTTCACATTAGTAGGTTTTAAGTGACATTTTAACTGTAATTTTTGCAAAGAATTGCATGATAACAGTTTAGCAAAATTTTGCTTCAAATTTGATTACTAGCTTCACATTTCATATATGTAGAGTTTATTTTTCCTTATACACTCTTGTTTTCAAACAAAAATTTCCTACACTCCTACACAAATTATCACAAAAACTTTGGTCTTTAATGTATCCACACTATTTGTTCTCTAAGTAAAAGGCCGGTTAGGTTGCACAAAAAAACCCACCATAATTTATCTGCAGTTGTGTTTGAGTATCTGAAAAAGGCATTTAAACATGTTTCTAGCAAGCAGCTACCATGCATCCATAAAAATGAAATTTTTCTCAATTTCCTGAATTTTTCTCTGCATGATATATTTTGCGTTATGTGATGAGTGCACAGATCCTCAAGTACATTACAAATGTCATGGTTTTGCATTTTATTTTCACTTCACATTTTAGCCACAAAGGGGGAGGTGATTATTTTGTGTTTCTTTCTGTGAAATCTTGTTTACTCTTTATTAAAAACCTTTGTTTTCCCCTGTATAATGTACAGATCACCATTTTTTTGGGCCTTAACACAGACCCTGCCTTGATTTTCATCTTTATTAATGAGTTGAATGATCAGGCTCTGCATTTTTAGCATTAAACAGTCAAGTAGGTATGAGTCATAAGTTGCTTATCTGTTACATTAAATCTTATTAATTACAGAAAATTACGGCTATTTAAAGATCAGGAGGGTTAAAATGCTTTGGGACTACATAAAATATGACACAGAAGAACTAAGAATGAAAAAGGTGACTTATGATGTATTGTAATTTCATGAACTGAGTAGTATATTATATAATTGACAACTGTACTTGTACAAAGGCTTCTCTCTCGAGCTGCATTTGTCTTGGAGCTTCTTTTCAAGTTTAAAAGGGCTGCAAAACTTTACAATTTCATTCTTGCAAAAGGGACTGAGGAAACTTTAAAGTTCTGAATCTAATTAAATACATATTGGGGAACTTTTACGAAGGCCACCAGAACAACCCTCAGACATCTAACATTAAGAGACTGCTGTTGGAAAGTGTCTGGAGTCATCTGCGATGCTGGGAACCAGAACTGTGCTCAGGGAGCTCACAAAGCCTCACAAAACAGAGCAAAATACTTTCATGTAATCACAGAATGGTCTGGGTTGGAAGGGACCTTAAAACCCACCCAGTGCCAACCCCAAGTTCTGTGCCAGGAATGGGAGATGGATGGGACTCTTGGTTTTTTCAGTCTTCAGGTTGTAATTTATTTTTGTCTTATCAAAAGTTTGGCACGCCGCCTACATCTCAGCGTACAAAGAGAAAGACACCAAAAGTCAAAAAAAACACAGATTCAAGGCCTTTTAAAGCTCTTTTGTCCAATTAACTCTTAAAACATGCTTTATTTCTACCTTTCTACCAATAACTAATGATTTGTCTGTCCATGCAACGCCTGCATTGCAGCTCTTTCTCACCAATCACTTGTCACCATGATACTTTCTGAAAAATCCCTTCACCAGGGTTTCTCCTCCTGGGAAGCTGAGAAGCCTCAGAAAAAGAATGAAAACAGTAATTATCTGGTTGCTTTGGAATGTGGTATGGAGATAGTTTACCAACAGGTGCATCTTTGATTGGTTTCACGTGAATTGTTTTGGCTTAATGACCAATCCCAGCCAGCTGTGTCAGACTCTCTGAGTCAGTCACGAGCTGTCATTACCATTCTTCTTGTGAAGCCTTCTGATGTATCCTTTCTCTTTCTTTAGTATAGTTTTAGAATGGCACTTTTAATATAATATCATAAAATAATAAATCAGCCTTCTGAGAACATGGAGTCAAATTCTCATCTCTCACCTCGTCCTGGGGACCTCACAAACAGCACAATTGCTTTGTGCTCCCAACGCTAGAGAAAATGGAGTAGATGAAGAACAAGAAGGAGATCAGACAACACCCAAACCCCTCCATCTTGTCTCCTACCCACTTCCATACTAAAAACCCAAAACTCTAAGTTTTTCACGCTGTGATAAACTACACTGCTATCTGTTTCACGCACTCGTAGATTCCAATTCATCCCCAAGTCTTAGAAGCTTTCCCCACGGATAAAGGTTAAAAGCAGTGTTCTCCTGGGGGTCAGGACTTCCCAGGACAGGCAGAGAAATACTCCCCGTGCCCTGGGTTCCAACAGCTCCCTTCAGGTACTGGAAAGCCACAGTGAGGTCACCCCAAAGATTCTCTTCTCCAGGCCGAACAACCTCAGTTCTCCCAGTTTTTCTTTCTTCACAGTAGAGCTGGTCCACTTCATTTTTGTGACAGGAAATACCTCCTGGTACGCTGAAGCCAGACCAAACAACGCAGAAGGCTGAGGATGAGGGACATGGAGCAGTCCCAGCGTCCCATGAGGAATGACACCTCCTGCATTTGGCTGCCCTGCTGCAGATGTTATCTGCAGATGTGCTGCAGCCCTCCCTGCCCTCAGAGAGCCACCAGCACTCTGAGGTCTGGGTAATCCCTGTATTTTGTTCATTTCACACTGTTTAATTGCTGCTAGATTTTCTTTTCCAAGTCCTGCCATGTGAAAGAATCGTAAGTGAAATCTGCGACAGAGCTCTCTCTTTTCCTTTTTAATTTTCCCTCTGTTTTCCTCTATTTTAAAAAGCAGTTCAGATCCCTCCTCTGCCTGGGTGGATAATTACCCTTTATTCTCCTGCCATGCTCTGCCTCTTTTCTTCTCTACTGTGGATTGGACACAGGAACACCAAACATCACCTTCTATCTTGTTCATGGCTTCCCCTGATTGCCAAGCCCACACAGAAGAACAGCAGTTTTCCCAGGAATGACATCCAGCAGTTCATCAAATTGACTTGTCCCTTAGACATCCAGGCAATCCAGAGACCAAACCATGTTACCTCCTCTTCCTGTCCCCTGCTTTACCAAGTGTAACAGTTCCTGCACAGAAATGGTGAGTAAAACCATTTCAGGTGGAAGAAAAGGCAGTATTTTCTGTCCTTGCCATTTTTCCATGAGTCTTGAATCAATTTCAATTTAAGGGATCACCTTCTGCCCTCTCCCAGCCCCTAAATTCAGCACTGAGCCCTCTGTCCACATACATACCCTCTTGTGTGACACCAACACACATCTTCAGCACTGGACTGGAAAGGTTTCCTCATCTGTGAAACTTGTTGAGAAACAAGAGAAAAGTTATTCTTCAATTGCTAAGTATTTGTAAACATTAAGGGGTCCCCAAAATACAACTGAAAGCAAACAGAAGTATCCAAAATAGCAACCAATCTTTGACAAGATAGCTTACGGAAATGTAGGCCTATCTCAACGCACCATTAGACCCCAACTCCCAAGGCGTATATATTCATATGCACATCATGAAGAAAAAAAAAAAACCACAAAAAATCACTGAAGTGGTTGATACCAAAATTTCTTTTAAAAAAATTTAAAAAATATGTTCTCTGCTCTATAACATTGAGAAATTTAAAACAGTGTTTTTCACATTTAATTTTATCCTTTTATAACCTTTATGTATTCCTAGACTAAACTCGCAATGCTGAGAGATTATTATGTCAAACATTTTTTTAACATATTTATTTCATTTTTTGCAATTGTTTTCATAAAATTTCCCTCTGCTACATAGATACCACAATAAGAAAGCTCTATAACATTGAACTCCATAGGAATCAGAGTCATGTTTTTATTCTGAACACTTTTTTTTAGAGTTTTGGTGATTTTATCAAATCGCCCGCAGAAGTGAATTAGCTTGGTTGGTTGTTATTCCTTTCTTCTTTCCCCCTTTCGCTTTCCCTTCCTTCCCTTCCCTTCCTGCCCCCAGGAGACGCCTGTAGCCTGCTGGAGCTCTTGGATTGGGATGAGGGCCTTGAGCCAGAGCTGTCCCAAGGGGAATGTGGGAGCTACTGGGACTTCTCAGAGTGGGAGGAAGGCAGGGAGCAAGAGCCCTGCCCAGCAAAGTTGGAGCATTCCCCCGTAGCCTCCGACTGGGAGGAATGCAGGGAGCAAGAGCTGTGTCTGGGAGATAACAAGAACTGCCAGGATATTTCCGACTGGGAAGAATCTCTTGAGCAGCCACTGTCCCCAGGAGAAGGCAGAAGCCACCAGGACTGTCTGAGAAGAACGCTTGCAGCAAGCAAGAGCTGTCCCAGGGGGAAGCCAGGATGCAGCAAGAAGGTTTTGACAGGGAAGAAGGCACAGAGCAGGGGCATTTGGGAGGAGAATTGGCTACCTCCCCAAAAGGGTTGGACTGGGACGAACAGAGCCCACAAAAGCTGTCCCCCAGAGAGGCTGGGAGTTCTAAGGAACACTCGGACTAGGAAGACTGCATTGGCCAAGAGCTTCCAAAAAAAGCAAGATTATGTTGGCCAGAGGTGTCCGAAGGAAATGCTAGGATACCTTCAGTGCAGCCCAGCTGGAAAGATGACAGTGACTGAGAGCTAGCGCACGACACCTGGGAACAGGATATCATCCAGAACCTGCGGCTCAAGGCCTTGGTGCAGAAGGAGGACTAGTAGGATTAGGTGAGCATCATGGAGCTTGCACAAAGAGGACAAAGAGGCCAAGTGGGAAAAACTGGCAGCGTTAGCCCAAGATGGGTTCCCCCTGCCTGTCCCGCAGGCGCCTTGGGTCAAGTGCCAGGAGCCGCAAAAGCGGCAGCGTGCCAGGCGCGTCCCTGTGGCAGCCCGAGCCCCCATGGGACACGCACGGGAGGGCCCCGGGCAGGGGGTGCCCCGCAGCAAACGCCGCTGGTTCTTCGGGCGGGCGCTGCGGGGGCTGTTCCGCTGCCCCTGCCTGGCGGCACGGCCCCGGCATCAGCGCCCGCTGCCAGCAGCACCGCGCCTGCAGATGGCGGCCGGCCCGCGGCCCGCCCGGCGCCCTGAGGGAGCCGCACGGGCCGCCTCGGCCTGCGCCTGGCCCTGGGGCCCGGCCGGCCCCGGCTGCTGCCCGGCACCCCCGGGGCGGCTCCCCGAGGCCAAAGGGCACCCGTGGGGCCGGCCCCGAGCCCCGGCCCCGGGGGACGCTTGTGCCGGGGGCTCGGCGCCGCGCCCCAGCCCCTCCTCCGGCTGCCGAGGGCTCAAAGGCGTCGCTCCCACCGCCGGCCCGGCACCGCCATCGTCAGCCCTGAACCCTGTCCCCAGGGGCCGCATCCACGCGGCTCCGGTGTTCCAGGGACACTGACTGCAGCTCCTCCCTGCGGGAACCTCTTCCCAGGCCTGGCCACCCTGTCAGGGATCAATTGTTTCTGATATTGCATCTGCACCTCCCCTGCTGGGATCCCAGGCCGTTTCCTGTCCTCCAGAAAGGATTCCATGCTGGTCCTATGGCTTTTTCTCCACAGACAGGAGGTGCTGCTCCCAGGACACAACTCAGACTGACAGACTGTGACACGCACAATCCTTAAAAAACAAAAGAAAGTCGGGTTTAAGAAGCAGTAGTAGTATAGAGAAAAACCAAAAGCCCCACACCAAAAAAATTACAACCCCCCCCCCAAAAAAAAAAAAACCCACAAAAAGATAAAGAATAAGAATAGGAATATTGGCAAGAACAGTAAGAAGTTGAAGCAGGCAAAGAAGCAGTAGTATTAAAAAAGGGTAAGAATAAAAAATAACATTAACAAGAGCAGTAGAAAGGAGGAGGAGGAGAAGAAGAAGAAGAAGTAAAGTAGAAATAGGAGAAGTAGTTTAACAGGAAGGAGAAGTATAAGAAGACATATAAGAAGAAGTATAAAAAGAAGAACAAGAAGATGAATTTTAACAAGAAGAAGAGAAACCAGAACAATAAGAACAAGAAGTACAACAGTAACAAGATCAGCAAGAAGTATAACAAGATGATCATGAACCAGAAGTACAAGAAGAACAAAAGATGAAGAAGAACAAGGAGCAGACTCAGTGAGGACGAGTCATAATTTAAGCATTTTAATTCCAAAGAATGCTTTCAGCAATGCCTTGTTGAGACAGAGTGGGTGGTGGTCTCTTCATATCAGGCCGAGTGTGGGTGATGTTTTGGCTTGTTTCCATCTGTACAGGATTCTAAAGCCCTGCAGGTGGGAAACTAATACCTACAGAACACAAATTTCCAGATGAAATTATATCCTACTCTTTGTTTTTCACATTTCCTGTGATTTCGGCATTTTCCTGTGGATTTGCTGTGACAGACAATTCCTGATTCTTCTGAAATTTGATCTTTTAATCCCTCAATAAAGGTAGATTTTCCCTTCAAACACAGCCTCTGGTTATAGCATCAAAACCAAATAAATAAAAGAAAACCTGTAACACCTGAATCGTGTAAATTACGTTGTCTCACAATGATTTTAGAGCTATTTAAAGAGAGAGTTAGTAGAAAAAAATGGCAATTTTAGATTTAATATTGCTTTTCATACCAGTATCTTTTACCTATTGATCATCTTCTGAAAATAAAAGGAAATCTTATCATATTAATTGTTTGGGCTCCCTGAAGTAATTTGTGCAAGTTTGGACTAGTGATGTCATCTGCGGCATGGATTTGTGTCACTTTGGATAGCAATTCCAAGAAGTGGAGTGATGTTGAACTGGGACTCAGAGCTCCATGAGCTCCTTCCAAACAATATATTAACAATTCCATTATCTTTGTATTTTTTTTAACTGTGTCCTATTTTCATAGCAGCCACTAATTTTGTTTTACCAGGGCTCATTTGTGCAATTAATTCAGTATTCTTTAATTTTATGGGAAATATTTTGTTCTCTTTGATCATAGGATGTCTTTCCAACATTAGCTACCTATGAATAGTTATGATTTTTGATAATGATGCTTTGTTAAAGTGATTGACCATGTCATGTTAGAAAAAAAAATGCTTACTACACCTCATCTCCAATTACATGTCATGAAAAACAAAAAAAAATGGAAACTAAAGTAATACATTTATAGGTCCCAAAACTTTTAAAGTCTGAAACCACAAATGAAAACAGACTTAAAGTGATAAGCAAATTAGAATTTTTTTTTTTTTTTTCAGCAAGTGTGTTGTAGCAACAGAAATACTTCACTGAGTTTGAAGATTGTTCAAGGAGTACAAAACTCACAAATCTTCCAAAAGTACATACTGGAAGTTACCACAAAAAAAAAAAAAAAAAAAAAAAAGGAAAAAGAAAGCTCAATATGTATTAACAAAAACAATCAGGTAATGCAGATGCATCATTTCTATTACTCGAGAAGTAAACAGAACAGATTGAACAACAGCCATGCTATGAAGAACAGCTCGCTACATTTAATTAACCTTTCAATAGCATGGGCATTTAATTCATTGAACTTCCACAGAAATCAACAGTAGCCTTAAAACATACTTCAAAGGGAAAAATAGGGGCCCAGGAGCCATGTACACATCCTCCTAAGTATCCGCTTGGCTGGCAGACTGGAAAGTGCCAGCTTCAAAGGATTAAAGCTTTATTTGAGGTTTCTAATTTAAAGTGTTACTGTGGGATATAATGGTATCAGTGGTCATGCCTTCAGATAAAGCAGAAAGGTGTCACTAACCTTTATTGACAGCCCCATGAAATGTGAGATTAAGGCAGCCTTTGTGATTCTGCCGCAGAGCCCTTTATCCCCTCGGCTCCCACGTGGCTCTGAGGGACAGACAGCACTTTTCTGGCACAGTAAAACATTTTGGGTCACTCTGGACCAGGGTAGTTTAAGAGCATGTTAACCTGCTTGGCACAAAATTCCTCTAGGCTCCAATCGATATTTGTGGAGTAGATGTTTCTTGGAAACATTACAAAGTTGGTATTTTTTTTTTTTTTTTTTATTTGAGTACTATCCAAAAGAGAAGACAAGGTGCAGCTTTCAGATCTAATAACAACGGCCTGAGGCAAAATGTGGGCAGCTGAGCCCAAAACATGAAATGGCTGAAGTTACCATCAGCATTCAAAAGATTCAGGTTGCTTTTATGAACAAGCTGGCAGAGAGTTCGTCAGGAAGTTACTGTACCAGAAATACACTTTGCTCTTCAGTAAAGAGGCTGTTTGGACTCCTAAGTCCATTTTTTAAAATACTGTTATACCATAACTTTATATTTTTAATTGAGTCATTAAGCATTTTCTAAACTGATAAAGCTTCCTTGATAAGGTGGTTTTCGTCCTTACAATATGACAAGAAGGGCAAGGTAATTCAGGATTTTTACAGGTTTTTATGGGTAGTGCAATATGTTTGAATTGGTATAGTTTGAATTAGTTTACTTCATGCAATTAGTTTACTTCTGTGGTTCATGCCTTTCTCCTGCTTAAGAAGGCTGAAACCTTCTGCTTCTCATTAACATCTGATCGTAATAATAATAATAATAATAATAATAATAATGATAGAGTTATAGGTACAAATGACTGAATTTTCATTCCCCACTTTGACTAAACTACATTTTCGTCCTTCTTTGTTGTGTAGGTTGAAACAGAGAAAATCACAGAAAATTATGATTTTTTTTAACTCACTGTGGAATACCATAATTTATTGTGAAGGGCTAAAATTTAAAAGAATGACCAAAAGTCAAAATAAAGATGAAAACTGAGACAATGAGTCGTGTGGAACTCACAGACAATGCGAGTAGAGAAGAGAATAAGTTGACAGCAAGCCACTGTAACCTGTGATACCATTACATCTGGAATCCCTCATTAGAACTAGAACTCCCACACACTAAAAATTCAGGAGAATTAACATGCAGGTATTGGGCCAAACACTCCGCTCAGATGAAATTCTGTGCTCCGCTGACTTGGACGTTATGTTGATTTATACCAGCTGAGAACTACGTTTCCTGTCGTAGAACTCTTTTCAGGTAATTGAGTCATCTGATTGCTTTTTATTCTTTCTTTTTAGAAAACTTTTCCTTTAAAAATCTGATAGATTTAAAGCCATTGAATCTGCTCGGTTAGAAATTAAATTATAAAATGCAGCACATAACGCTTAACAATAAAGCACGTAATGGTAACAAAAGCTTAATGTATTGCAGTCCTAAGGGGCAACAGGAGCTGTTTTATTCTATACTACTCCTTGCTCAGATTGAGTGTTGCATTTCAGTACATATTATCTTTTCATTACACTCATTAAAATGAATGAAAAGAAGTTGAGATACATTTTGCACCCAAGTTATTTGAGAAATGTCACCAGACATAATTTATAAGTTCTACATAGGACTTTTGCTTTATTTTTAAAGTTAAAGTTTAAAAAGACCTTTGCAGAACTGGAGCTTGACAAAAATACTGTCTAAGTAGCTTTCTGTTATTCTCTAAAATATAGGACAGAGAAGTAGCCAGGAATTGCTCTAGGGGGAGTGTAGTGGAGCTGTAAAGCTCTCAGGGTTCAAAGGTAATAAAATAATCCCATAACATCTTTACTCTTTTGAAATGCTGGCTCCTTTTCAATGTCACCAGTTATTTTTCTCTATAGTCCCCAGCATTTAAGCTGCGTCTTCAGCTGAAAGACACTTTATGTTCTACACTTCCATTCATCCCCGGGGAAAATTTCAAATAGGCTCAAACAAATGAGGTTGTGGAAGACACCATTCAAAACACTGAGGAGATGAAAGGGCAAGCAGGGACTTTTTTTTTTTTTCTTTTTTTTTTTTTTTTTTCTGAAACACTGAAATACAGAAGGATAAAGCTAATGCAGAAGGCAGGAACATGCACATTTATCCTTCTGGCACAGCAAACTTGGCATCATCCTGACGAGGGACACTCAGGGAGGGTTTCCTTTAAAACACAGCAACACAAAGTTATGCCTGATTCATAATTTCATGAAAAAAAGGCTTAGCAGCTGTAAAAGTATTCCCCAGATTGATCAGACTCTTCTGAAAAAGAGGTTCACACCACACTATGTAGCAGTGACATGCTTTTTCTGCCTTCCTTTTGGACTGTGGGATATAAAAGAAGTGTTGCAATTCACCACATTTTCTGGTCAGTTTTGTGCCTTGTACTTTGTGCAGGACAAGAAAAAAATCATCTAAATATTAAAGAGCATTTCTTGTGGTTATTGGTGATGTAGTCACAGGATGTTTATTGATCTCGATATACTGGAGCAAATTCATCACTCTGTCAGCTCTCTTTCATAAGTGAATTGGCTTTAAATGAAACTAGTGATTGTTAGATTGGTGTAATAGCTTTTTACAGCTGGGGTAATCTTAATCGAATGCTCCCTATGGGTTTATATAAATGTTCCGCTTATTCAGTGGTCTGAGAACTTGAATGTAGCTTATCTGTTGTCACAGACACTGATACAGGCAAACTCATGATCAGATGCATTCTTGCAACGCTGAATTGCCTGGGAAGAGCTAAACAGAGCCGCTGCTTCTTTTGGGGCAGTTTCTGCTTTTCTGTGCAGTGTAACTTGGGTGCTCTTCTTTGAACCTCTATTCCTGAGACAACAGATACGGGGCATCCAGGCGGGTCAGTAACGAAACTGAATCACTTACCACAACCTGACGGGTGTCCCCTTTCACAGTGGAGAATTGTGTGTGACACGAGTGCAGCTCCGGTTATTCCTGTGAGAAAGAAAGGGGGGTTCTACTCTACGTGATTTCTTTTGCATTAGGTGTTTCTGAAAACTTCAGTTAAATGGGATAATTGTACTCTGTGTGGGCACATGTGCATACAGAGGGAGGAAAAAGAAAATTAGCAAGACTTCATACCTGAAATGTCTAATAGAACATTGTCTCTATTCACATAGTAATGGAGTATTAAATTAGTATTGACTTTCATACCTATTATTGATTGTACTTGCCTATTAGCAAGTCTGATTTAAGCACCTGATAAAGTCTCTGTACAAATTTAATCTGCTTTTGATTTCACTTTTACACCAGGCATGTCACTCATTATATTATGCATTTATGTCATTTGCTTTAGAATTTTTAAAAAATATGATTATATCATAACTTTATATTTTTAATTGAGTCATTAAGCATTTCCTAAGCTGATAAAGCTTCCTTGATAAGGTGTTTTTTTGTCCCTACTATATGACTTGAAGGGGCAAGGTAATTCAGGATTTTTACAGGTTTTTGTGGGTAATGTGAAATGTTTGAATTGGTATAGTTTGAATTAGTTTACTTGCACTGCAAGTGCAATCTCTTGCTGTTGGAAAATTACCATTCATTTTAAGTTCCTTTCTTTTCTTTTTCTTTTTCCTCCTTTAAGAACTAAATATAATGAATTTATCATCTCAGTCCTGGTCTATCTTCTACTCTCTAAGTGGAATTTCTTATCTTTTTCTGAGACCTATTGCCCTACAACTATACCTACTTTCCATAACTATTCTGGTGACAATTTCCCCATCACCCCAATTCTGGATGATGCTCGTGGATGCTATTGTACTGAAAAAAGAGATATTGATTGTGCAGCAAGAAAGAGCCATAACCACTTTTGGTCCATTACTGCCAAGGTATCAGTCTTTTTGAGAGGAATTGGAAATGATCATTAGCCACCAATAAACTCTCTTTCCACTTTTTTTTTTTTTCCTTCAAGCACTGAGAAAAGTGCAGCATACAACTGAGCAAGCCAGGCAGCGTACACACGCGCAGAATTCTTGTAATTAATAAAGAAATGATGTAGTATGTAAGAAACTAATGTTTATAAGGTTGTAATAATGATTATTGCCTTCAGTATTTGGATAGTAGCCTGGGTTTGTATTTTCTTTTTTTTTTTGTATTCTTCCCTGCTAATTCCTTTGACCCTTTGCCAGCTTGTTAGAGGAGGCTGCCAAGACTTATTTGTGTATGTTAAAGCTGTGCTGGGATGTTACCTCAATATCAGCACTGCCTGCAAGAGAGCCACAGTTAATTAACTAATGTCTACTGCCCTTGAAGCCTTCAAATCCAAACAGAAAGTGTAGCAGCACTCTGCCCTATCACCTGAGAAAACAGGAGAGAAAAGGCTGGATTTTGGAAAGCTGGGACACGCTTTATTTGAGGCCAGACCTTGCAGAAGTTGGCAGCTCTGCTAAGACACGCAGCCAAAAATAAAAAAAAAAAAATTTTTTTTTTTTTTTTTTTTGCAGACTTGTAGATTAAAAAGAAATCACATGTTCTCAAAGCAAGCTGCCTAGCGTTTGGATGGTTATAGTTAGCACAGGGGTACAAGTTTGTCACGTTCACAACAGAATTGCGGGGACGCAGAGGGGGCGAGTCTGCGAGTGAAGATCTGCTGCCCACACTCGGATCTGACGAGGCACCAGCCAAGCCCTGCCTGGGAGCCACATGGCTCTCTCTGCTCTCTCTCCAAGGCTAGCACCTGCCTGCTGGCATCTCAGTGAGTCTTCTCCTTCCCCACCCCACCTCACATCCGCCCGCACCTGTGTGGGTGAACGTGCTGCTCCATCATGCCGACAGACGCAGCCCAGCCCCGTGCCTGGGAGTTCAGATTTGGCGCTTCTGCATCATCATAAATGCTTAATCTGCACCCACAGCAATTATCCCTCATGATCTCCAAGAGAACAAACCTGTGGATCCACTCCCAAGACCTTCAGAATGTATTTTCAAAGTGAAAAAATTAAAAGCATTGGCTGAAACTGCAGTTGAAAAATAAGCTGTAGAACATAAAAGTTAAGCAGGAAAAAACCCATCAGGTTATGGACTTCTGGCATCAAAAAATATTTTAGAAGACTCCTTGCCTAATGAAAGCACCATATATGTGTGTTTGTTGTTCAGTACATCACATAATAATTAAAAAATGACAGATTACAGAAAAGTAGATCATGGTGAGGCCATTAGACTAGCTTTGGGATGGCCAGAGCTCTGCTTTGAAACACAAGTTTTAAACAGGTTTTAAGGCACAAAATACTTAAATCATTTAGGAACATGTCCAAATCTTTTAAGTTAAGCTAATTTTGTGATTCCTGATGGAATTAAGAATTTTCAGAAATCTTGTAAGGTACTTGTCTCTAACACAGATACCTGAACACATTTTTTGTTCAGCATTTATCCCTGTTCAGAAGGAGATGTCACTGGTATCTGGATACATATATTTTCTGATCATCCTGTCTGAGCTTCTGTTCTTTATCACTATATAAAATTAAAAGTGATTTATTGTTTTGCTGAGGAGTAGAAGGATGAGGTGCATACAAAAATGCACTTTAATTAGGCACCCATGAAAAGGGCAGACCCTACAAGTGTTACTTGAATCTACATTTTTAAATGAAAAAATACATTATAAATATAGACATATATGTACATACAAAGATAAACATATTTATATAACAGAAAATATAACTGTAAGTAGAAATAGAAATAATAAATATATAAAAATAGGTATATAAATATATTTTGAAATTTTTAACTATTTACAATAGAGAAGAGAAAAAATGACTCAGCATGTTGAAGCGTAAGGACTTGAGTCACTGTTTGACTGCCCAGCCCAGGCACACATTGCACCAGGGATAGATCCCGCCGTAATGGCCTGGAATCCAGCAGCCTTACTGTGAGCACAGATCCTATTCCCATCTCCTATTTCACTTAAACAGTTGAGAGAAAACACTGCTAAATGCATGTGAATAACAAGAACAGTGATTTTGAAAGCAATTATCTTACCCTTGTCAGCAAGAGGGTTTATTTGCTCAGCAGTTCTAAAGATATGCTGTCTTTTATAAATTATTAATTTAAATAAAATAAGGAAAAATTTGTCAAATATTCATCTTCCTCAGTTTTGTTGTAAAAGAGTTTACCCCAGGAACACCACAAAAGATAAATTAAAATGCATTTTAGATACTTACCCTTGTAGAAATGACATGAATTTAAAATTAGATTTAAAAGGGGAAGCAAAAACTACAAATACATTTTAATGGAATAATTTGGAGATACAGGAAACATTTCTTTTCCCTGCTATGCTGAGCAGTAGGAATATAAATTTACAGTACTATTTTTTTATTTTGAAGAACTACATGAAAAATAGTACACAATGTGGCAGTATCAGAGCAAAAGAAATAGACTATAAGGAAATAATGTACTTTACACACAGAGAAAAGGGGGAAAATACATATTTTTCTCCTCTGTAAAACTCAAATTAACAGGAGCTGTAGTGCAGTTGCCAGTTACTCAAACCTCAAACAAAAACCCCCAATTCTTTAAAAGTCTTGTATAATATTGAAGCATTAAAGGTAAACAGCAGATTTAACCATTCGTCCAAAGGCGATGTTTTGTTTTACACTCAAAGTATTTTCCACAAAATATACAGGAAGATAAAAGATACCAAGTTTTTGCTAATCCATCTGGAACCATTCAAAGAAGTTCTTTCCTCTATATGGCAGAGTCCTGTTAAAATATTTTGTTCCTAAAACCATATCTTCTATCCTTGGTGCATCCAAAATTTCGCCTGTCATTTGTATTTCTGGGAGAATTTCAGGAATGTGTTGAGTTATTAATACTTAGTGGTTTGCTTGTGTTTTGGGAGTTAATTGCTGTGAAGTTCAGAAGAAATTGAAAAAACCTATAAAAAATAATAAAGGTTCACCCATAAAAACTCTCCATCTGTTACATCATCGTTTTGAAGTTGTTTTCGGAGCTGGTGTTATAAAATCTTCATAGATTTTTTTTTTTCAAACGAACAAAAAAGAACAAAAAACCCAAAATCAACCATTATGAGACTTAAAATATAAAGTTATAATGATATAAAATGTGCTCTCTATTTTTTATCAGCTTCCTACCTGATAATGATGCCAACTTTTGTAAAGTCTCAGAATATAGTTTATGATTAGAACATATACATTGAATACTTTGAAAAATGAGAGAGAAAAATGTTGGAAAAAATTGTGAGCTTTTCATGTGAAAGATGCTAATGTTCTTGTTATAATAAGGTCTTGTTTAATAAAAGGTAAAAGACCTTGTCAGAAGGCACTCTGAACTAATTTCACAAGTCTTTCAAGTAGATTTTCATAATTAACCAAAGGCTTGGCTGTAATATAAGAAACTCTTTGGAGATTAAACCCATCGTTTGAGGTCAAAAAATGTAGTAAAATAGGAGCTTCAAGAAGGTATATTTTAAGATTTATATTAAGTCCTTACTTAGACTAGAAAAAAAAATTGTAACTAATAGGCAATAAGAAGAAATTGATAATTTGAGTAGAGATAAAAAATGGGTAAGGAGTTGGCTTCAGTTTAGGAAAAGAAAAGAAGATGGCATTAAGTCTGGAGGAAAATAAGTAAGAATAATGAAACTAAAAATAAATTTTTATAAAAATGAATATATGGAATTACCACAGAATTGAAAACCTTGATAACACTGATATAAGAAAAGGTAATGGAGATCAATTCATTTAAGAATAGCATACCTCCTCCCTCTCTCCTGCAGGAGGGTGGCTGGCCTGATTTCCTAGGAGCTGGGTTATCTTAATCACCCTGGGTTTGGAGCGATGGGTTTGGGACCACGGGAAACACTGTTAATGAATTAACACCATTATCAGAAAAAAAAAGGGAAAATTAGAAAAGCTGTTGTTAATTGCAGCCTCACCTAGTAACGAGCTTTGGTTATACCAGTGACTTGTATCACACCAAAATGTGATGTTGCCAAACAGAAATAAAGGTGTTTCTAGGGCCATGTTAATAACACTGAACTAAATCCATACAGGTTTTTCTGAAAACAACTCTGGACACCAGTGTTCAAGGAAGAAGTTGAAACAAGAAGATTTTTCATAAGATAATTTTAGAGTCATTAGGGGAAAAATAGACTCTTGAGCAGGGATCAGTCCCAAGAGATGCTGTGACTGTAGCTTGTAAATACATTGAAGGTCAATTCTAGACTGGAAGAAGAGCTTTTGAAGCCAAAATTTGCTGATATGAGTGTAAAATAACAATGAATGTATTTAGGCTTGGGCGTACAACCCAAATTTTGGAAGGTAGTTCTAACACGAGGATGGGGAAATGTGTCAGAAACGCTGATCATTTTTAATTTTTCAAAATAAGCAGGTGTGAAAATCTCTACCAAACAGAGCAATAAACTGTGTGGTCTCAAAGGAAATTTAAAACATTTTTAAAAAGTGAGGTTTTTTTCTGAAAGAGCAAATTCATATTAATTGCTGTCTGGGCCTAAAGGTATAATCTAAGAAATTTGGTTTATTGGTTAAAGCTTCTTGCCACATTTTTTCAGAAACCTGGCCTTTGTATCAGAGCTGAATTATGGATGTTCAGCTCAGACAGAAAAAAGAACAAGCCTGAGATTTCTATAAAAAAATCTCAGAAAAATCACATAGTCGTGGTATTTTTTGTAGTTCTGTTTCCATTAAGCACAGCCAAATAACATAAAAAAGCGAGTGCTGATGGGAATCACCAAAACACATATTGCTTCTCCTGTTCTTTGAAATCTTTAAATTCTTTATTTTTTCTTTTTAATTATATGCTTTATTAAATCCTTCCTGGTGCTGTAGAATTTATTGTTACAGCCAACTTTATCTGCGTTGAGTGTAGGAATTCCATTGTGTGTCTTCATCAATCTTAAGATTCAGGAGCTTCAGAATATTATCACATTGCAAGTTGCAGTTGAAATGCATTTATGCGAGACATAGACCATAAGGACACCTCAGAAAAGAGACACTATTTTGGCATTAAAAGCTGCTAATTAATTGATAACTTATCTTGCAGCCACACTGTATTCAATTTGAGTTGAAGAAAACCCGAAATTTTAAGTAGGATTGATAATTGTTAAAGTGAATTAATTATCTGGAATACAAGACGCTTTAATAGGAAGTGTCTACTTCTCACAAGATCCTTCAAAAACTGTACAAGAGAGTTTTATTTTTTAAATTATTCTATCCTCTTGGGAAATCACCACTTATCTGGTTGAAGATGTCTTCAATGTCAGAGTTTTTTCAGGTTAAAGCATTAGCAACTGTGTGTATTTAAAAGATACGAATAAAATCTTTAGCGGTTCTGACATGATTATTAGAAAGTAAGTTTCACCTTCTTGAAGTGCGTCTCTACATTAAGCTTTATAATAGAAAATAATTTATTATGGCATTCCAGGTTAAGGATTACTATTATTGTTGTTGCTGTTTTTTGTTAAAACGCTTTAAAACAGACAGATAAATTATTACCTATTGAAGCTGTGTCCATTAAATCTTGTCAAATGGGAACAGAAAGTTACAAACAAAGCCATAATATCAGAGGAAAAATATATTGTATAATTCTGGAGCTAAATTTGCGCAGAAAGAGTGATAATAAGTAAATAATAACTAATAACTAATAACTAATAACTAATAACTAATAACTAATAACTAATAACTAATAACTAATAAATAATAAATAAGCTCAACATTTACAGAAATGGACATTTTCCCCTTCTTTGTAAAAAGGAAAGATTTTGACACTCCTGACCCCTGATCCATGGCTGCCCTAAACTGTTGCTTCAGTTTAGAGGAGGCCCAAGGAAACATATTCCTCTTTTATCACTAAAACTGGGACTAAAAATACTTTGTTTATATTAAAGTGAAGGAAAAAACCCACGCTGCAAAATCAGATAACACACTGTTCTGGAAATTTTTGTTTTTCTTACAGAAAGCCTAGTGAGTCATTCTCTGGCACATTAACAGCTGAACAATGTTTGTAAAGCTCCTTTTGAATGAGAACAAACAGCAAAATTATTTTTAAATCACCAAAACAAATGGTGATTTTTCCTAAGTGCAGAAATGAAAGAATCAGGAATAATGTGCTGGAAAGTGCTGTTGTTACTGGTGTTGTATTTGTAAGGCAAGGTGGAAAAACACTTAACTCTCAGAAATACATCACCTAAGATGGCCCACAGGATCCAGGTCAAATTGGTAAATCAGCCTCCATCATTCAGTACATCCTTCCAGAAATTTCTGATAGAAGACAAAATATATTTTGCTGCTGTCTAGAATTGTTAGTTAACATTATTTCCAAAGCTGATTTTATATCAGTGGAGGCTGCATAGACTTTATATGGTTTTTTGGTTTTGGTTTTTTTTTTTTTTTTTTTTTTTTTTTTTAATGGGAGATCTGAGTGTTTGTGCTGACTTGGATCTTTTGTCAATTTTGTATTGTTACCTGAAACAGATGCATAAGAATCTTCAATCTGTCTGTTTTGAAATCTTTTTTTAGTGTTCCGATCAAACTGGAAAGGTTTCCTCAGCTGTCAGAGCTTGTAATCCAATGGTGGGTTAGAAAAGGATTCAAGCAAAGTATCCCAGACATTTTTAAAAGGAAAAAAACCCAGAAAAGTGTCTTTATTTCCATGACAGCAAACACCAAACAACGCAAAGGAAGGTACAAAGCATTGCAGGAGAACCCAGAGTCTCACCTAATTGGGAAGGAAACTTCAACTTAATCTCTCTCAGTTTATGCTCTGGAGCAGGATAACTGATGGCATTTCCACACCTGTACGTTTGCTGACCTCCAGAAATGGTTATTGATTTTCTAAAGGACAGATATAAACCAGATGTAGCTGCTCTTCTCAGGCAGCACACCTGCGAGTCCAAAACTCTGAACAGGGATTTTTCTCTTGTGCGAGGAAGGTCATAAATGGTAAATTGTTTGATAAAATGATTGCTGAAGAAAAAGAGGACAAGCAATCCACAGACCAAAAATAAACCTCCTAGAAATGCACAACCCGGAGATTTGCTTCCCTGCACCACCTGCTGTGCTCTGTCACTGTCATATTTTCTGGAAAAATTCCTTTGCCAGGATTTCTTCTCCTGGGAAGCTGAGAAGCCTCAGAGAAAAAAGAAAGCAATATTATCTCATTTTCTTCTCCCTGTTTTGCTGCTTTGGAATGTGGTTGGAGATTGTTTATCCAACATGTGAATTGTTTTGACTTAATGACCAATCACCGTCCAGCTGTGTTGGGACTCTGAGGAGTCAGTCACGAGTTTTTAATTAGTATCTTGTTAAGCCTTCTGTCTGTATCCTTTCTCTATTCTTTAGTATAGTTTAGTATGGTATTTATATATCTTTTGTATAATATAGTAACATAAAAGAATAAATTAGCCTTCTAAGAACATGGAGTCAGATTCATCATTTCCTTCCTGCCACGGGGGACCTGAAAATACCACACTGCTCCACAATCCTTTTTCCATTAGGTGCTGGCCTTGCCACAGGGGAAATGTCCAGGATGAGCAGCCAGAAGATCCAGCTTCCAGTACTAAACTCATACGACCTGAGTCAAATCTTTCAGGAAAAGCTGCTTTTCCTTTCTGAAAGTGCTCTACAAATATGTTCTGTATGTTATAGCTGAAACATAATCAAACATTTTGAAGGGGGCTGGGACGGGGGGAAGAAAAAAAACCTAATTATTAGTTACAGCAACAAGAACAATGAGCAAAAATAAAATCTCTGAGGAGAACAGCAGCATTACTTATCTTAGCAAACTGTTGAGTGGCTTTTTCCAAATGTTTAGAGCTTTTAGTTTTCTCCAACATTGTCAGAACCACTTACAGGCATCCTATCTTCAACTCACAGCACTTGTCACATCCCCAGCCCAAATATGAAATTTTAAACACATTAGGCTTCTGTCTGTTCTGTTGTAAGGGAAAGCTTTCCAGCTCCATTTGTCACATTTAATAACCATGACGCAGAAAATGGAGGAAGTGAGGAGTGTCATCCGATGACTTCTCCCTGATGTGGTTAATCAGGAAAAAAAGTGAGTCAGCAATGTAAGAAATATTGGCTTTCCTACACACCGGGGCAATTAGAGATGGTGTAATTAGTCACTGGAAATCAGTACACACACAGCAGGCAGAGAGGAATGATCAAGATATTTTTTTTCTTCCATAATCCTTACAATAATATTTCATCCTGAGGTCTTATGTGTACTTTATTGAAATTAAAATAATAGATTTAGTGAGGCTCGGGGATTTTGGATTTGGTCAAAAAGGGTTGTTTAGGTTGAGAGGAGTAAGTGACAATATTGTCTCTGTCAATATGTGTGTATCTCTGCATGTGTCTGTGGAACCTCCAAGGAATTAAAATGGATTCAGGAAAAAAATACTGAGGATGAGCTTCCAAGGTAAAAGACTCTCCCTGCTTTTTTTTTCCCTTCCATTTCAGAGACCGTAAAAAGTTATTTAATTACCTTCTAGGATTAAGCTCTCTCTTTTCCTATAGAAATACCTCAAATTCCATCGAGATGCATATCCTCTTAACAGAGGATTGACTCCAGGGTTAACTCAAAACCTTGATGAAAATTAATTGCATTACTACTTCTTAAAAATTCATGCCCAAAGTTTCTTTATATAAGAGAAATATTGTGCATCCTCTAATCCCCTCTTTCAGACAGACATAGAATCACATGCAATTTAGATTACAGAACACTAATTTGGAACATAAAGAAGGCACACACAAGGTTAGAACTTAATGAAGGACACTGAAATCTGTGTTTAAACTACTTGTGGTGACTGATGGCAATCAACTGCATCTAAAGGTGCTCCAAACACCTATTTAGTTTTCACTTTCATGTCAAAAAATAGCTCCCCAAAAGCAACATCTGGAATACCTTATGAACTGCAGAAGCAAACTAGCAGAGGGAGATTAAACCTTTGCACAGTGAAGGGTAATGTGACCATTGAATCTAAGTGTCTAATGTGAGGGATAAAGTACAGGAGAAGAAAAATATTCTTACCCTTCCTTTCTCCTTTTGTACATTTCACCTCAAATTTACTCCCTTTCATGCTTCTATTTTAGTGCTTTGAGATCTTTATGTTATATGAAAGCAGAATGGAATCAATACTTCTGTAATAACAGGGTGAGAGACAGACTGTCTGTCTCTGGGTCCACAAGGCATAGTATTTGGGGAAAAAAAAAAACCAACAAAATCTGTTCAGATTCCTTCAAAGTCTTCAGGTCTCTGGTAGAATCATTCTGCATGTGGGAAGAGACAGAGATGGTTTATGGCCCCCAGCACTGAGAGCTGAGATATCTGTCCACACTGTTCCTTGGCTAATACACCCAATATTTTTATTTGTTTTTCGGCAAATACCACTTCTCTAAAGTAGTAATATTCATATACTCACAGGGCGTTAATATATAAGGTCAAACAGAAAACATATGGAGCACCAATGATTTGATTCAATCTGATATGTTAATATCTACTTTCTTCACAAACAATATAATTCTTAAAAATTCAAGTAACTTAAAGGAATCAAGAGGGTCCCTCCAGCTCATTCTTTCCAAACAGAGATAAAATTCAAATTGTGGTTGAAGTTTTGGGAAAGGTGGGTAACTGCTGGCTTTGTCTTTTATTGACAAGAGGAGAATTCAAAGTCAGCTGTGAATGTTGGCTTGAGAACCTAGCAGATAAATGGGGAAAGAATAAACACATCATACTTCACATTCTCCCCCTGAAATGTTAAACATATTTCACAAATGTATGGGAACTTCTGTTGTAAGGGTTTTTTCAGCAGAAAAGCAGAAATTTTTTATGCTGTGTGCTTAGAAAAGATACGGATATGTAGGCAATGTGAAATAGCTTCTGTTCAGTGGAACAGAATCTCTTAGGAATGCTGACTCCAGGTTTAGAAAGCTGAATTTATGATTGGCATTAACCTCTGAACCATTTGGATAGGACGTGCTGGTAAGAGTTTGAATCAACAGGTGGACATCCTTTTGGCTATAAAAGTTTCTGACATTCCGTGAGTCTGCAGAATTTAATGTGGTGGAATTCCCGAAGCACAAACTTCAACGCTTTTGCACGAGATTAAAAAAAAAAATCAAAAAAAAAAAAAAAAATCAGATGAGCAGTAGCATTTAAAGACCGAATGAGCTGACAGACTTATTTAAGTCACACTCACATCTCATGTTAGTTGCAATCTGTTCTACATTCCTCAGCCATCAGAATTTACCATTTTAGAAAGGAAATTATTATAATAATTGAGGGGTTCCAGCAATATTCCAGTGCAGCGCATGGGTTAATTCAGTTTGTTTTAAACAAGTAAAAACCACTGGTGCTCTCTCTTGATGTTTTTATGCTTCACATTATGTGTTTGATCCATGGACTACAGCAGAAACAGCTTTGTACAGATTATGTGAGTGACTGCTGAGTTTAGTGCTCATTCAAGCACTGGAGTGAACACCCTCAAAACAGATTCATCAAAACCACGATTATTCAGTCCAACAAAGTGCAGGAGGCAGAGCAAGGAGAAAATATGTGGGAGAGATTTAAATCTGAGCAGATATCAATCCAGCCTTCTGCTGCAATAGAAAGCAATTTCAGCAGGATGAGGTAAAGAAAAACCACAAGGTATACCCAACCTTTTCTGGGGAAAAAAAAAAAAAAATCAGTATTTATTTTCTGAAAAGGATTCATATAGTCTAGCTATATGTAAAAAAAAAAAAAACCAACCAAACAAAAAACCAACAAAAAAAAAAAAAACCCAAAAAAGCAAAACAAAACAAAAAACCCCCAAAGACCCAAACAAACAAAAAAGCAAAAAAAGACACCCCCACCCTTTATTTCAGCGACATAAACTTCTTAGCACTCCCCTCAGACCAATAAATAAATAAATAAATAAATAAATAAATAAATAAATAGATTTGTTTTGAGAGGGGGAAAAAAAAGAAACTTCACTAATGTTTTATGACATTGTGCTTGTTAGGCTTTCTTTTCTGTTTGAAATGGCCGAGATTTGTAGGCTTGATCTGATAGGCTGCCACGATTTGGTATAGAAAACATTAAAAATTCAGTTTCTAAAGTGCTAAACTTGCAAATTTCAGACCACAGGTGAATAAGGAGGTTTTTTTAATTCATCTTATTAAAGTATCACAAAAGCCTAGAACAGGTAAAACATCTTGACCAGGGCTTGAAGAGTAAAAGGCTTCTCTGAACAAGAAAATACCTGAAAATTCCAGAACAATTATTGCATTTGTGCAAATACTGTATGCACAGCTGTGTAGATGTCAGAATAATTTCTGTATCAAAATAGGCTCAGACATATTGCTGTTGCTAGAGACACATCCAGAGTACAATTTGGACTTAGATGTAGAATTATGGACTATCCAGTGAAACCTGTGATTGACAGGAGCTGCCTTCAATTTTTAATACAGCTTTTAAACTTGCCTGTTTTTTGGTACACTCCAAATTATGCTAAAATACTTAAAATCTACAGTTCAGTGCAGGGGAATAATGCTCTTGAAAGTAATATCAAGATAAACCACCAGTTTTAATTACTTCATAAATTTACAAAGGTTTAAACAGTTTTGCAAGATTGTCCGCAATTAACATCAGTAAGTTTCAGCGGTCTATATTTTCTTTCTTTGGTTGAGAGGCAGGATATGAAAATGAAACACCAAATCTGGGACGAAAATATGGTAAATATATTTAATTTAACTGTGGTGGAAGCTGCTACGTGTGAAAGGCATGCATTGAGTGACTCTCAAAGGCTGCAGGTGTGGCAGAGGTGGGTGACTTGGGCAATGTACACACTGATGTGGGTCATAGTTGCAAAACAGAATCATGATTAAAATTTATGGACAGTGTTTACACATCTAGAATTTAGATTCTAGATATTCTATAGAATTCTTTAGAATTTAGATATCTAGAATTCTACACCCTTGATTTGCCAGCAAATTGGAAACCCATGGGCCATCCCGTGCCTGTATAAAACATAATTCCTGTAAAAGAATGATAAACTAGAATAAAAATAATAGTTTTAATCTGAAATATGGGATTATTTAAGAATGTTAAGAATTTTTGAGAGTGACAACAAGCTCTGATGGATTTATATTCTCATCTCGTGCATCTCCTTAGTGAATTTTTGGAACAACATACTAGCGTGTCACGATAGAGAGAACTGTCAGCCAGCCAAGATGCTGAACCAATCAGAGCAGGGCACAAATTTATTTTTCCACCCACAAGACAGATTTTTTACTCAAAGTGAAGGAGAGATTCACAGCACTAAAGCTGACTCTGTAAGATTCACGTTAGTACAACGAAGAACAAACTTTTCCTTTGCTGCACCCATAGGAAAAAATGTCCCAGCTGAGAGCTGTAAACCAGCCTGGCTGCAAAATTTAAGAGAAGGAGTCAAAATCATGATTTAATTAAATATTTCAGAAATTCCACTAAACACCAGTTAAATATATTTACAAAGTGATGATCTGGCGTTGTTAAAGCAGGAATTAACTTTTTCTGCCTCATGGCAGTTCTTGCAGGGTCCCAAAAATTCTGGTACCTGCCACTTGTTACCTGCTGAATGAGGCATTTCCTCCTCTGTAATTATTGTCCATAAAGTTAAAATGATCCAGCTGAGAGAAAAACGCCTCTGTGCCGACCTGAAAACCTGCAGCCATTTAAATCACTGTGAATTTCACAAGATTTCACTAGAAACGCACATTTTGATCCCATCTAAAACGCTTTCTTTGAGGCCCAGTAACCACAGGAGCCCTTCCTCTACCAGGTTAACAAATTTTAACAAGAAAGATGATTCCTTTATCAGCTGAACCCAAACATAATTGAATCTATTGAATCTTTTTTTTTTTTTCCTTCTCCCTTTTCTTAGCTGCAGATGGGGCTACCCATGAGTGGCCATGTCAGTTTTGTATCACTTTGACCTCTTCATAATTCTGTGCTTAATTGGTTAATACATTTTATCATTTCCCTATAGATTAGCTGTAGATCTGCAAGTAGCTGAGGATGAAAAGGGGTTTCAGTCACCATCCTGTAAGTGTTTGTGAACCCTGGAAATGTCAGAGCTGTGTAGAGCAGCCCTGATCACCAGAGAATGTGTGAAGCAACAGATTTCCCCTGGTCTCTTCACCGGGTGAAAACTCTGATGTGAACAGAAAATGCAACTAGAATTAACATCCCACCATGGAGATAATTGCAAATAATTTTACCTATGCCTAATGGGCTGAAGAGTTGGGTATTTTAGTGTTGTTGCCTTGTTAAAAATTATTTTTATTATTTGTTGTTGTTTTGGTTTTGGGGTTTGTTTGTTTGGTTTTGGTTTTTTAGGGTTTTTTGTTTGTTTGGGGTTTTTTTCTTTGTTTGTTTTGGGGTTTTTTGAGGTTTTTTTTTTTCTTTTTTTTCTTGGGCAGTTCAAACCTGACAAGCAGCTGTGTGAAATGCTTGATGGAAAAATGCCAGGTAGAAAAAAAATGATACTAAAGTGCTGAGTAATTTATACTATCTTAACCTGCAAGAAGATAGTAAAGACCAGTTTCTAAAAGATAAAATAATTCAGCAATATGTGAAATACATAGTAATGATATTACACTAGTAATCTTTACCAAAAAATTACTTTTGGGCTATTACCTTCCACAGAATCAATGCCTTGCTGCTATCTAGAATATTCTCACAGTCTCTTTTTTTTCCCCTTCTCAGGCAGTGAAAGAACATTTTATTTTTTACCATTTTCTGGCAAATCACACATTTCCTTTTCTACTGATGGAACTGTCCTGTTTTAAAAAAGTCTCATTCAGTGTAGCATTATGTGATAATTTATACTGCAATATCATAGCTAAAAGCATCTCCTTACGTGTAACTTTATAACTTTTTACTTTCAGCAAAGCACAGTTATAGGAAATGTGGATACAAGAGTTCCCCAGAGTCATAAATATTACAAGGAATTGAGCCCTTGACTGGATTGACTTCAATATCTATGAAACAGCAACAATAAAATGTTTCAGCAATTTCTTCATACTGAGATTTTGAGTCAAATATTTTTCATCAGGTACAGGTTTCAATTCTGAATATTAAATTGAATAAATAAGCCTAAAGATGAACAAATTAAATGCTGTAAACTGAACAGATTAGGTGAAATAAGCCATGGACAGCAGTAGCTCTCAAGGGTCTTGATACATCATAATTAATTTTTAAAGTACATTATGTTGTTTTCCTGCTGAATACCTTGAGGTAAAATGGAAGAAAGCACTGGTATAAAATAAAAAAAAAAGGAGGATTTTCTTTTTTCTGCAGCTGAAGGATTTAACATGAGCTGTAAATTTAGTCATGGAGAGATAATTCAGCCATTGGTGGGAACAGGTTTCTGGCTTTAGATTCATCCTACTTGGTCATGAGAAGTAGCAGAGAATAAACCTTGTGAATATTTGTTACTGAGTATATGAAAACAATTACAGAGAGTTCACTCCCCACAGTACACAGGTGAGACGTTTACATTATTTTGGTTTTTTTGCCTTCTTGAAAGAGAGTATTTCACTTCTAGATTTAAAGTTTGGGATGTGGATATTTATGCGGTGATGATTAAAAAAAAAAAAAAAAAAAGAACACCTTCATCTTGTGAGATGGATTCTTTTTAATTAAAAAAAATTCCAACCAGAAAAAAACATCTAAAAGCTGTTCAAACTTTTTTAATTTTAATTAAAATTTAAAAGTTCAAAAATAAGCTGGTACACCAAATACCTGCTGGTGACAGAGGTTCAGATATTTTTCACATAAGGAATGCTGGTGAGAGCCCACACTCCATTATTATTACTAATAAATATGATCCATGTAAACAAGAAACCCAATATTATTCTCTGACTCTTATTTTTCATTTTGGAATATCTCTAGGGTTTTAGGGTTATATCTTTAGGAATATCTTTAGGGTTTTTAATTCATAAGAGCAACGTTCAAAGTTGTAGGGAGAAAAAAAAAAAGCTAATTCAACTTCTTCAAGGAATTGACCCTCATGGATTGGTCTAAGAGCTTTTGCTTGGGTTAATTAACGTGCAGATCAGGATTAAATTTGACCTTCTAATCTCACTTTGGCATCCACGAAGAGTCTGGTGAAGCACCAGCGTTTGAAAAGAGTAATCAAAAAAATTCCAAGTTATATTTTACAAGGCCCAGACACATTGGTCAGGGTGTTGAGAACAAAGGCTGCTCAGTTTCTGGTCAAGCTCTGACTGGGGAAATGTTGGTTTACAATTTAACAGAGTGCCTGTTGTGATTATCAGAGGTGCAAATCTATAAAGGCCTGGCACCCAAAGGTGAAATAAAAGATCTGCGGTTCTGGCTTTTTCTCTAACACATTGCCTGAATAAAGCTGGAGGGAGTTCAGGAAATCAAAGTGTCAGCACAGGAGGAAGAAGATTTCTTTCAATAATAGAAATCATATGTTTTTTCAAGTTGTTCTTTCTTTTTTTTTTTTTTTTTTCAGCCCTGTAATATTTTACTGACAAGCCTAAAAGGCAGACTTATGTGGGAGTAAAGCAACATGATTTCTTTTGTGGAATAAGATGTAGCAGGCAGAAAATCACCCCCAATAATCAACCAAGGAGTCTTTCAGCAGCGGTAAAACACAAAATTCTCAACATTTGGGATGAAACATGTGGTTGAATCATTGAGAGACACCAAACTGTGGGGGAACCCTGGAGTTGCACCAGTTGGGTTAGGAAAGGAGAAATACTTTAAAAGCCCTGGAGGTCAACACAGAGCCAGGAACAGTCAGGAGTGATTGCAAGCTGGCACATTCCTCCATCTAGCACTTATTTCGAGGTCAGGTGTACATATAAACAGTGTATTTTCTGACAAACACCTTTGCTCCAAAAATGCAAGCCCTCCAGTTTGTGCCGTCTTTCTCTCTGACTGGCATTTTTAAGGTGCTTCAGAAAATTGTGTGAGCATTGATAGAAGGAGGCCCTGCAGAAGGAGTGAAGGGACTATCAAAGGCTGCTGGAGGGAGTTCTTTTCATGTGGAAATGAATTTAGCAGATTATTAGCCATGTAAATTCTGCCATAAATGTGATGTTTCCTCATTACAATTTCCCTTAGCACTATTCAGTGAACTACAGTGCTTTCCCAAGACCATCTTCTGTTTTATTTCACTGCTTGATTCCTTGGGTACAGATGAGGGCTACATATTAATCAGGAGAAGTAAATAAACCAGACGTTTTTACAGGATTACTTTGCTTAAGGTATCATTAAAAGTTCTAATAAAATAAAACCAGGAATACTGTATATATTTTACTTATCTAACTTCCTTATTGCTCAGAAACATTCTCAGTTCAAAAGCAGATTTTGGGAGATCAATTGTCTTCCTTTTTTTTTTTGGTTTGCTTTTTTTTTGTTATGTTTTGTTTTCTTAGAGTTTTCTGGGGTTTTTAGGGCTTTTTTGTGGGAATTTTTTTTTGTTTGATTTGGTTTACGGGTTTGGTTTTATATTTTTGGGGTTTTTTTGTTTGTTTTGGGGTTTATGTGTGGGGCTGGTTTTTTGTTTGTCTTGTTTTTTGTGGGTTTTTTGTTCTGTTTTATTTTGTGCAGTTTTGCTCATTTGTTTGTTTTTTTTTGTGGTGATTTTTTGGTTTTAGTTTGTGGGTAACTTTTTTTTCTTTTTGTTTTCATTTATTGAGGTTTATTTATTTACTTTTTATTTGTTTGGGATTTTTTAGTGTTTTGTTTTTTGTGGGGTTTTTTTGTTTGTTTGTTTGTTTTGGGGTTTTTTATTTGTTTGCTTGGGGCTTTTTTGTGGGGATTTTGTTGTTGTTGGTTTTTATTTTTAATAGAAAGTTTTCTGTAAGATTGAAGATGCATAATGTTTTCCAGAATATTTCCAAGAGTTTGATTGCTGAAGAGGGACCTTCACTCATTCCCCCTCCTACAAAAGCACAACCCCATCAGTCATTTGCTCACAATTTATTTCTAAAATTTCTGCTGACATTCTCACCACAGTGAAAAACATCTTTTCTCTAAGTAGTACTTATAAAAGACTCATTGTACCACCAATTTTTGAGAAAGTTCTTACATATTAAAGATAGTCCCAATAAAAAATGTCATTGGCAAGGCTGTGCCTTTTTCATCTTGGATAGGGCACAGAAAATGCCCACTGATCATGGTGGAAGTCCAGTTTTAGAAGCAAAACAGACAAATATGTTTTCAATGAATAATATTAAGTATCCCTTGTTTATTAATACCAAATTATAGCAGCAGGACCAAAGATTGTACAAAATACATAGGACAAGTGCAGTTATTGCAAGAGACAAGTCAAAACATCTGAGTTATGATATACAGTTAAGTTTGTCTAATTGATTAAAATAGACATGAAAAAAAAATATAAATCCAGCCTTAGGTATAAAAAAATACCTAAATCCAGCAAATGAGGCAGAATCCAGAGATGTGAGCCATGGCTGGGTTTTGCAGCTGGTTAAGGGTCAGTTGTGTGGTGCACAGATAAATAATGATCTTTTCCAAAGATTTGAAGACAAAGTTGGAGAAAAAAAATATTTTATATCAATTTATATTTTTATTATTATATTTTTGTATCATTTATACAGCTGTCATGTCATACAGAAATATAGTAAAATCAGAAATACCATTATAGATATAGATACAGATTATACAGAGAGCAAGAGAGAGGGATAATACATAGACAGACAGATACAAATATAGATATAGATATGGATATGCAGAGAGAGAAATATGGATATATAGATAAATACTGGGTATAGATATAGATACAGGCGATATAGATTTGAATAGATAGATGATATAGATATAGATAGATAGATATAGATGATATCGATGACATAGATGATGTAGATAGACTATATAGATAGATATATTCATAGATAGAAGATATAGAGATATAGATATAGATAGATATATAGCTACAGATATAGCTAGACACAGTTATATATATATATATGTGCTGATATAGATATCAACAGACACCCAGGAAAACAGAATCATTTATTTAGGTTGGAAAATCCCTCCCAGCCCATGGAGTCCCAGCTGTGTCCAATCCCCATCCTGTCCCCAGCCCAGAGCTCTGAGTGCCACCTCCAGGGGACACCTGCAGGGCTGGGCACTCCAAACCCCCCTGGGCAGTGCCAAGGCAGTTCCTGAGCCCCCTTTCCATGGGGAAATTCCTGCTGTGCCCGCCCTGAGCCTGCCCTGGCCCAGCCTGAGGCCGTTCCCTCTGCTCCTGTCCCTGGTCCCTGGAGCACAGCCCGGCCCCCCCGGCTGTGCCCTCCTGGCAGGAGCCGTGCAGAGCCACAAGGGCCCCCCTGAGCCTCCTTTGCTCCAGGCTGAGCCCCTGCCCAGCTCCCTCAGCCTCTCCTGGGGCTCCATTCCCTTCCCAGCTCCATTCCCTTCCCTGGCCACGCTGCAGCCCCTCCATTGCCTGCGTGAGGGCCCAGAGGTGCCCCAGCCCTCGAGGTGTGGCCTCAGCAGGGCCGGCACAGGGACGGGCCCTGCCCCGCTCCTGCCGCCACCCCAGGGCTGGCACAGCCCAGGGGCCATCGGCCTCTCGGCCCCCTGGGCACCCCTGGGCACCCCTGGGCTGTGTCCGGCTGCTGGCACAGCACCCCCAGGGCCTGTCCCAGCCCCTCTGTCCCAGCCTGGAGTGCTCCATGGCGTTGGTGGGACCCAAGGCAGGACCTGGCCCTTGGCCTTACTGACCCTCACACCACCGGCCTCATCCCACTGATCCAGCCTGCCCAGATCCCTCTCTAGGACCTTCCTGGCCTGCAGCAGATCAATACTTCCACCCAAATTGGTGTCATCCTGTGGAGGGATAGAATGTAAGAGAATAGTGCAGAAGGTAGTCTCACACCTGAGGAGTTGCAGCTGTACTAATCACCAAAGATTAGGGTCAGGCCTGCCCTTAATAGGCCACAGCTGTATCCAATAAGAAAAAAAAGTGCCACAAAAGAGTGAGTTAGCTGGGTGAGGAGAGAGTTGGAGTTTGTTGGCTGTGCTGATAAGGGAGATGGAGTTTGTTGGCTGCTTTGTGAAGATGATGGAGTTGGTGCTGTGAGGAGACGCCTATGTGGAATCATTGAGAAGGTATGGGGCTTTTGAAATCAGATGACAGCATCATCCACCAACTCACTGAGGGAGGACTTGATCTCCTCATCCAGATATTATCAATATCAGCATCAATAAATACATTGAACGGAACCTGACCCAGTGCTGGGCCCCAGGGAACACCAGAAGTGATGATCCACATTCCCTCAACCTCTCTCTTGGCCTGGCCATCAGCTAGGGTTTAACCCAGAGAAAAGTTCACCTGTACACGCTTATTCCCAACCATAAATTGTTTTTTTCACTCCATGAGTAAAATGGGGATGAACTGCATGGGGGGAAAAATGTTTTTCCAGTCTCTAGCAGTGTAATGCTTTATGGTTGATACCAAAGCATGAGGTCTGCCTGGAAGAGCTGCAGGTCCTGGGAGTGTGAGGGTCTGAGCTTTTGCAGACCAACATCTGCTTTCTGCAGGATAAGACCCTAAGCTTCTTATGTTGGCTGATGCTTTAGTGTTTAATCTGTTTTGATAAAGACCTCTAACATAAATATTAATATCTTATAGCATGATATTCCTTGAAAATAGCCAGAAATCCCAGAAGCATGTCTGAAATGAAGTTCCTGAAATTTTTTGAATGAGGAAGAAATTTTTAGTCATTTTTGAGAATTCACAAGAATTTTCCCATGCAAAGTCTTTGCGTTGTAATAGATTAATGTTTTTTTTCTGTTGTCAAAAATCTTGACAGTTTTATAATCTGGGTTTTAATGAATATCTGAAATTATTTCAGTGAACTTGATAATTTTCTAATGCAGAACGATGCAAAGTTCACAATCACAAAAATAATTCTTCTACACTACTATTTTTTTAAATTTGAAGGAAAATGCAAATTCTAGTAGTTGGATTTATGAAAAGATATTCAAACCTTTAGTACAAATGTACAAGTCATATGTGCATGTTTGGAGTAAGAAAGGAAAGTGTGCACAGCACTTCTAGCAAAGATATTAAAATTGACAGAAAATATGGAAACAAGATAGGAGAAATTGTTTGAGGCGTAATTAAACTTTAAAGGAAAATGATAACCAGAAACTATTTCTCTATTACATTTGGACCAAAAAATTTGTGGGTCTCCAAGAAATGTTTTGATAAAAGTTTTTGGTTTTTTGTGGAGGAACTTTTGTGGATTTTTTTTAACTGATGTTTTTCATTTTAATTTAAATACAATCCATTGCCAAGCAATCTTGTTCAAGATAAGTTGCATTGAAATGCTGGAATGAAAGGAAGGGAGGATTTCCAAATTAAAATTTATGCTATTTAAACCTGCAGTTTTGCAAAAGGAAGACAGAACTGATGAGGTCACTGGGGTAGAAAGGCTTTTTCAGATATTCGGAAAATAGAATAACACAATTAATTTAGTATCAGTACCACTCAGAAGAGTGATTGTGTCAGCACAGAATATTGAGAGTTTATTTCTGTTCCAGATTACTTTTAGGCTGCTGCAGATTAACACTCAAAGTCTTCAATTGCAGCAGGCTGTAAAATTTTACAGTCTGCCTCTCTGATTTTGCACAAGTATAAAGCCAATGTAAGAACATGGAACTGGACCCCCGCGGGTATGAAAGTGTCCAAACAGCACAGGTTTGCTGCAGGTGCAGAGACCTGGACAGAAAAAAATGGACCACCACAATCCATTTAAATATTGAGAAGCAATTGGAAGGCTTTTGGTGGCACTACTTTGAATCCTACAGCCTGAAAAATAAATTATCCTGGTAAAGAATCTGAGGCTTTTGTGATGAAATACACGCTGTTTTTCAAATAACTGAGCTATCTCATCGAACATCAGGAATGCTTTTCTGGCCTCAGATTTCCATTTGGCTAATGACTCTCTCACATAGAGTATGACTAAAGCTGTCACTGCAGCAATGATAGCAATACATCAATAAACAACATTTCCCTGGTTTTGCTGTCTCTTCCAAGCAAAATGAAGAGATCAGTGGACTAATCACACTGCTGTCGCGGAAATGAAAATTCACAAAATATGTACAGCTAAAAAAAAAAAATTAAAATCTTCTTTAAGTGCCTTTTTTTTTTTTGGCACTTGAAAGAACTTGCACTAACCAATATTGCTGTGCAAAGATTGTGACTTTCAAAGGCCAAAAAGACATTGGTGATTTTTGGTGAGAGTTAGTAATATTTTCATGCCTGATCACACAGATATGTAGGCATTGGTCCATGCAGAGCAACATATTGGTCTCTCAGATCTTCATAAATACTTTATCCCAAGCTGGATAGTGTAGAGCTGTACTCATTTTGACCAGCTGGGATCTTGCCTGGATTAGCTTTCAGCTCTCAAAACTGGTAAAACATTGATATTGAGTCTTTTTGAGTACATCTTCAAGGACATTTTTGCTTAAGATTAAGAACTGATCTATGTAATATACACACTATAATTTTCTCTGAATTGCTTCCTACTCAGGTTGAAATGAAGGATTTGTTAATTAAATAAGATTTTTTTTTAAATGTTCTAATACATGTGAAACCCGAATTACTTAGTAGTGATTACACCCTTCACTGACGAATTCAGTTTTCAGTGGACAAGGTGCTCACCTTTCAGTTTCATTTAACCAGTAATTTTATTTTGTTTTATTTCTGTAATGTTTCAAGGTACAATTTCCAAAGTTATGGATTATGACTAACAAAGCCAAACTAAAAAATGTATTATTAATGAAAATATCTCTTTTTTTTTTTTTTCCTGCATAGGATGTTGATGCACATGACTATGAAAATATATAAATACAGCCTTAACAGTAAAGGCTCACAAGAATTTATAGGGACACCACCTTTTTTTCTCTCTCCAAATATAAGACACTTCAGGAATTTCAGACAATTCACACTTATTTTGTCATAGCCTGGTTACTTCTGTCAGCAGGGATGTTCTCCCCAGCTCAGACCTTTGTTATTTCTGTTTCTTGTCCCGGGACTCACCTCACACCTTCGGCCTATTTCGTGTGTTCCCAGGGAACAAGCTGTTAAAAAGGGATGATGTTGGATTTAAGAGTCTGAATACAGTAGGGCGGATATTGATGGAACATCTGGAATCATGAGGGCCAAAAAAAGCCCTAAAAAACCAAGAAGGATTTACCTGATCTTACATATGGCATGCAACTAAAAACTAAACAATTAAGGTGATTGACTATATTATATGCTAATGGAAGATGATGAATCTGAAGGTGAAATGTTGACTTTTTTCCAAAGAAGAAGGAGAAAACAATGAAAGGCTTTGTCGTAGTAGATGTTGTGTTATACACAAGAAAAAGATGATCAACATTACTTTATTTAATGTTTAATGAGAAGTTTTTTTTTTTTTTAAAAAGTCCTTCAATTATACTTTTCCAGTGGATAAAATGCTTTAGAGCATGGCAAGAAGAGCTTGTGACTGTGTGATTCTCAATGTGAACTGGCAGAAACAATCTACTTATTCAATCAAGTAAGTACAAATATATATATATTATCTATATGCATACATAAAAAATATGTACACAAATATATATATTTTATATATATGCATATATAAAACTATGGACACAAATATACATATTTTATATATATGCATATATAAAACTATGTACACAAATATATATATTTTATATATATACATATATAAAATATGTACACAAATATATATATTATATATATGCATATATCTATACAAAAATATGTACACAAATATACATATATGCGCAAATAGACATATTAGATGTAGATATATTTGGATAGAAATAAAACCAGTTTGCAGTTTATCAGTTCTCCCTGATGTTAATTGGATATTTAGGCCATACAGAGAGTTGGGAAGGAATGAAGAAAAAATAAAAGGAAAGAAAAAGGAAAAAAAAAGGAAAAAAAAGGAAAAGAAAAAGGGGAAAAAAGCACTGGGCTGAAGAAAGCTATTTTCTTTCAGATTTTCTCTCTGCATGGGAGATTTGATAGCAAGTACTGCAGTTTAAAAGTCTGAGTAAATGCAAATGAAGGAGAAACTGGGACATCTGGGTATAAAAGTATATTATGTAGTTCCAAGAGGTCCAGTGGCACTTGTGTTGTGTTTAATCAAGTAGAACAAAGTAGATATTAGATCCTTGTAGACTATTTTGCTTAGCATTCCACGAGTTGTATTTAAATCTCAGTGGCCTGAATGCTAATTAATAGAACAAATTAATCTTTTTGACCCAAAGGAAATTTACAACCATGTTCTTCTCACACTTACAAGGGTATTTATGTTGACTTTCAATGGCTCTGTTGCAAAGACTGGATAAGAGATGTGGCAGTCCCAAATCCAACATAGAGGAATCATGTTTTAATCAGTAAGGCTTTTTAGAATGTAATTGTTAGAGCAGAGCAAGGTTATCCATCAATTCAGTGTCAAAACAGTCTGACATCTCAGAGGAGATCATTTTCTCAGGAAGAAACAATTTTTTTCTTCCATAGAAGTTTGTAAATCAATACTTGTTTCCTAAAGGTACCCAGAGGTTTTCCTAATGTGTTTTGTTAATGGGCAACAAGGAAAACAAGATTGCACTGGATGCCAGATGGAAAAAGGTATCTGAATGTGAAGAAAAGGAAAATTCATTTCAATTGTTGAGGTACAAGCTCAGTTGATGAGGGCATTGTGAGTAACAAAGAGAGCTGAAATGCTCCAGAATAAGTCCTTTGCAGCTGCTACAGGTTGGGTTGGTGGGGAATTTCAAGGAGTTTTACAAAGCAGGAATAAGATATATTTTCACTTGCAGAAGGACCTTGAGGAAATATTTTTTTGCCTGAGAAAGGAGGGCTGGGTTTAACCGGGGACATTTCTGTAATCTGTTCTGCGTGCAGCTGCAAAATCTGCTCCTGCCCTCAGCACTGAGGTGCGCAAGGTGCGAGACCACTTCCCTGACGGCTCTTTGGACATGAAAGCTCTGTTGGACTTCAAGGCTGCAGACCGTAAATGATCTCCCAAATAAGATCCACGGGGTGCTGAATATCCTTCTGCTTCCATCTGTGCCCTGATCTAAATCAATTGGTTTGGTCATCCCCTAAATTTGCAGGATTTCAGCTGTTGGAGGGTTTTCACATGACAACTGCCGAAGGTTTAACTTCCTCCCTGGCATTTTTCTGTTGAAAACACAGAATAGTTTTGTCTTAGCACCATGTGGCATCCTGTCCTCAACTTTGCATGCAAACTCACTGATACAGGCATGCTGCCTAAATATCAATTTTTTTTTTTTTTTTCTTTTGGTGGGGAGAGCAGCAATTAAAAAAATTTTAAAAAATTTACCACTTCAGCTTGGATGTCAGGAGAGACTGAGAAAATTCTGACATACACGGCCAAGCCGTATTTTCAGTAAAAAAATTCTACGTTTCCCACTGGAAAACAGAGCACTGATCAGTGCTGAAGACCTCAATCAACACTTAACAACCCTGAAATGCTGAGACACAGAGCTTGGAAGTGTCTATTCAGCCGGGTAAAGGTTATTATTATATGGTTCATTTTTATTTCCTCAGAAATCATGCAGTCTTTTTTGGTCTAAATTGAGCAGTTTCCATGATGGTGAATGTCCATTATTGTGTCTCAGAGGCACTTTTTCTGCCCTGAGGAGGGGTGTAGTTCCTGAGGAGTCTTCAGCAGAAGGCTAAGATGTCAAGGGTTTTCATTCACGTCAGTGAAAGCAAAATCAGAAACCCGGCACAAGACAATCTGTACAGTGTGACCCAGAAGAAATAGATAAAAACCATCTTTTATTTTGTGGGGTTTTTTTCTGCTAGAATCATACTTGTATGTAATTTGGTTTCATTTGTTAAAAAAAAAAAATGTTCTCTGTGGGCTGGTTACAGGTAGAAAAAAGAAATGCAATTTTAATTTTTTTTCCAAAAGGCTGGCAAAAAACTGAATTTCTCTGAATTTCCACCTTCATGAAGAAACCATACTCAAAAGATGTATTTCAGCTTATATCATGAAAAAACCCCAAAACCGAATCAAACAACCAAAACAACCTGAAAAAACCAAACCAAATATAAACAAACAAACAAAAACTGAGGGGGGGGGGGAAAAAGAAAAAAAAAGAAACAAAAAACAAACCAACCAAACAAACAAAAAAAACAAACCAAAATGAAACAACAACTACAAAATAACAAAAACAAGCAAAACCAGCTGGGATTTGCTTGGTCATACTTTTACAACCATGTTAGCCCCCCTTACTCTAACTTGTGTACATAGAGAATACCAGATGTAGTCTCTCCATTTTTCCTCAAAAAGTGAGACTGTTGTGAGTAGTGCAGAAATGGTTATTGAGTAGTTTTCTGGCCTAAAGGTCCTCCTGAAACTCTAAACAGAGTACTTTGTCGTTAAAACATCACTTTCTTCCAATCTGTTTGTCTCTAAGATGTGAAATGTTGGTGGGATTGTTTTTCTTTCAGCTGTAAGAATCAAGATCAGAGAATTAAAGAATCACAGAATGGTTTGGGTTGAAATGGATCTTAAAGCCATCCAGTCCCTTTCCTCATATCCCAATGTTATTTAACCCATTATTTTCCTTGGCAGAAGTATCTCTTGAAACAGAGTCTGCTGGTAACTCATAAAAAATGCACCACTCAGCAGCCAGGCCACAGGAACAATCACTCATGGTACAGAGCCCTCAGCCAAGATAGCAATTTTACAAGAAATTTTTATCAGCATTACTATCTGGATAGTCTGCCCTAACAGAATGCAGCAGAATAATTAAACCGAGCAGACTGCCGAAGCACGTGTTAATTAACTTTGGTTAACTTCTTCCAGTATTAACTGTGAGAGTGACATCATTTGAAATAATTAGGCATCAGAGACCTCTAAAAGTGCATCAGCTTGTTCATTCTCTAATGCTTTGCCCTCGCTGAGCACTTGTGGGCCTCAGGGGACCTGCTTGAGCCCTGTGGCTATCAGCAGCCTCTCACAGGCAGGTGTGGTGCTGCTGCATTTCTGCAAAAAGCAGGAGCCTCACGTTAGAGTCAAAGCAGGAAAATGAAAGACTTTGAGCTTTACAGGGCACCAGGAGGATGAAAATCCTCATGCTACCAATGCAAGCCAGTGGAACAGGCAGATTTCCTCTGATCCAGTAACACAACTTGCACTCAGACGAGTATAGAATGAAAAAGAATTTTCATTTAAAATTAAATACGTGAGGGGTTCTTCACATATTAATAATCATCCTTATGGTTTTGATTATTCCTCCAAGCCTAACACAAAATAAAGTGAATTTTAGCAAATAAATTTTATAGGTGGTAAATTTTTCCCTCTGCTAGGGGAATGTTGTGATTTAAGATGGGTGAACCATAGCTGTGGTCATTGCTCTTCCCACAGAGAGAACAGAAACCTTTTTCCTGGTCCTATAAAGAGTATTTACCTTTCAGAACTCTTTTGAGAGCACTGTTGAATCCCTTGAAAAAGAAGGTAAAAACTCTGTTAATCATCAACAACAGGTGCAGACAGAACAGTTCTGGGGGGCCATGTACAATAAAAGTATGCAGGAAAATCCAAAAATCAAAACCAAAAACCTCCCATCACTTGAGTATGTCTCTCTTTGGGTTTCAGGGTATTAAATCTTTTCAAAGCCATCACCATTTGCTCATGAATTTGTGCAAGTTTTGCCTGCAACAATTTTACGGAGTTCTGCTCATAACACGCAGCATAACTTTTCTCTGTTGCCCAAATCACCACTTCAGTAGACCAAAAGCTTCCCAAACCACTCATCTTTCTAACGTTTGCACAGCCACCTACTCCAAATCATCACTCTGAGCCCAGAAGAAACGTGCAGCACTCTACAGTGCCTCAGCTCTTGAAGACGGGGAGCAACATTCTGTTTTTGCTGCTAAATTCTTACGAAGATAGGCTTCTGGATATATCTGTCAGTAAGCGTAAAAGAAAGCAACTGAGAGGGAAAAAGGTTCTCAATTTTGGCAGTGCATTAGTGTGATTTTTTTAAATCAGTTCTTGTGTACAGCCACAGCCTGAAAGCAGCTTTCAAGAACATTTTTCAGCTTTTTTGGGCACCCAACGTCCAGCCGAGGTCAACCCACCACAGCCCTACAGATAAGTGTAACCTAGGTTAAAAACTGGAAAGTTGAAAACACACAAAAGCTTTATTTTATTTTTTTTTTCTTCTTGCTCAGTCATAGATATGAGGGGGATTTTTTTTTTTTTCAAAATACAGGTTTACTTATATACAACCATATTCCAGGGGTAATGTTACTGTTTCCTTGAAGGTCATGAAAAAGATGTTTTGTTATCCCCTCTGCAAGGACTTAGCTTCTTCAATATTTAAGGTCTGGGATGCTGCCACTGCCTCAAATGCTGCCTCAAATTGTGTAAAATAGAATGAAGCATCAGGCTAACAGGAAAATTGTTTCTTGAAATAAAAATCAACTATTTGGTAATTTCTAACTCTGAATTTATGACAAAAAATCCCTTCAGTCCACTTGAGAAAACTTTTTCTATTAACAAGGGGTTAAATCATCATGGCAACCGGTTCTAAATCGCGCAGGCTATCGAGAGATGTTTTCTGCTCTCTGTGCTGATGAACAGATGTTTATTTTCACATTTTCACAGGTCTCCACAATGACTCCAATGAATCAACCCAAGAACTTCATTGTGCATCAGAAGCTGTAGCACACTGATAAACAAGTGTGCTGTGGAGAGGGCTGCTGTCTTGCAGGGCCATGCTTTGCTGCTTGCATGGAAAGCCTCCCCAGGTGCAGTGGTTTTGTTTCTCCAGGCTGTGTGTCTCACACTCCTGCCTGTTCATTCACCTTGATTAGCAGCACAGGTTAAATTAGTTTTTCTTGTTCTTCATTCGCACAATACTCTTATTCACTGCAGAACTCACTAATTTGTGGTTTCCCTCTCCCAGCTCTCGTTTTCACCAATGGTCCGAAGATTTTGTATATTCTGATGGAAATATTTGCTTTCTAAATCCTGCACTTATCAGGTAATAATGCTCATCTAAAAATCATGTACTTATGCATGGAGATCTATGTCTTCTCTTGTTTTAGCAAACCTTGGTTTGTTTTCAAAAGAAATATTATTACAAATACATATTTAGATTTTCTAGCTCATTTTTTAAAATTCTTTCCACTGCTAGAGCAAAAAAAATGTACTTGGAATAATGTCATTTCTTAACTTAATGACTTTTAGAAAAAAGGGCTTGAAAGTAATTTCATTTTTTAATCATTTAACATTGCAAAGTTTTAACTTATTTCTAGTGAACAAGTCAGGCTTAAAAAGAAACATAGAGCTAAACTTTAAAATTATGTATCTGAACCATCAATAACTGTCATTTCACATATAAAGCTTTTTAAAAGCTAAGAAAATGTGACAATTCTGTGTTGGTGGAAAATTAAAATACTGTATTATCAAATCTCAGTTCCACAAGTATTCTTCACACTGCAATAGGCTGTGTGAAGAATTAAATTGACTGAAACACATTCAAAAAAATTTAACAGGAGCCAGATTCAGAAAACAAATGTTTCAGTCAGTCATTTGGTAAACCAAAAATTTATTTTGTAGAACATAAAAAATTCTTCTTTTTTTTTTATCAGTTTATGCTTCTCTTTTTTTTCTTTTTCTTTCACTCATTATGGTGGGGTAATTATGGGGAAACAGGAAGAAATAGATAGGTCATAGCTGAGATAACTTCACTTTTGAACTACAGTTTTTTGGAAACTTTTGAGTCAAAACTCAAGAAACAATTAAAAATAAAACTTCTGTTTCTTTAATTTGACATATTCCATTTGGCTATTAATAGAGCAGCATATCTTAAGAACACTAGAAATTTTGCATGCCAAGAGTATTATGCATGGTGGCAAATACAGTTTATATCATAACAATACTTACTCATTTGAGTGGATTACAGCCAATTACATCTGATGTATGAAAGAGTAATAGCTTTTTTTTTTTTTCCTTAAATTAAAACTAGAGTTTCATTAAATTCAGCTGAATTCAACCACATCCTTTGTGAAACGTGCGTTTTGGCAGCCTAAACTGTTCTGAGTCTTATTTACCTTATCAAACCAGTCAGATATTAAACCCACGTCAACAAAACATTGTTCTTTGGAATATTCCTTTCCAATTAGGAGAATCCCTCATCCTTAACAAATGAATTTCTTATCTGTATTGCTTTCACGTTATCACAGCTAAGTGCCAGAAGAGGACAATAATATTTAATGAGAAATCACATGAGACAGGGAAATAAAATAATGTGGGAAGCAGTGCCAGTTTATCAGCTGCTGTGTACAAATGTGCAGTTCTCCTGAAGCTGAGCTGAGTTGAAGTTTTTCTGAGCTGAATTATTTACACCCAAACTGAAGGCTTTGGGTTTTTTTGTTTGGTTGTTTTGTGGGGTTTTTAGTTTGTTTTAGTAGGTTTCTTTTTTTTTTTTTTTCATTTTCTAGTCTTTCATAATTACTGCTGGAGTTTTAAACTGTTGTTTATGAAATTAAAGATGTCTTTTTTCCTTAAAAAGAAAGCCCCACCTGGAGTTGCTTCCTAAATTCTTCCTCTACTAGCTGATTGCTATTTCTACATTAATTTGAAAAAAATGAAGAGTTTTATAAGCACCATTAGAGTCTCTCTGGAGGTTAAAACACAGTGCTGACCTAAAAAGAGCAGTCTTTAATTTGTATCTCATTTCTGTATAGTAATAGAATTTGGACAATTACATTTCTAAGTTTATAATGAGCTTTAAAAATAAAGTAAAAATTTAGTATAGGAAAAAGTAAGTTACCATCCTCAAAAAGTACTGTATAATTTCTGTCTGAAGAGATTAAAAATAGAATCAGTGAGATTTTTGGATGCAGGAGTATTGTCCGTCTGCCTCTCCATTTTACAGAAAATAAAATTCTTTCATTAATGATTGTGATGTACGTTATGTCTGGAAAACCTGTAACTTCCTACATTTTACTGGTAAAATTTCTTGTCATTCCAGGTATTAAAGCATTTCAGGGAAGTGGGATTGACATGCAAGACAGGTTACCTTGAAAGGGATGAAAATTCAAAATCAAGTGGAGATTGAGGCACCAACTGGCCCCATTTTCCTGCAGAACATTTTGTCATATATGACTTTATTCTGCATGTACGCTCATCTTTTGTGTGTACAAAGATATAGGAGGCTTTTCACATCTTCTGATTGGAGAAATGTGTGGGGCCATCCAAAATTTATTAAAAAATGAGAGCACTCTCTTTACATAAGTCCTAGTATGACAGCAATGATAGCAAAAGTTATCATATCTCAATGTCTTGAAAGATGTTGTGATATCAAGTACTTTTTTTAAAGCTACAAAAACGTGGTTTGGCAATAAAATACAATTTTTTGAACAAGAGCAAGAATAATTAAATGAGAATTTCCAAGGATGAAGGGAGATGTCATAATCTTTAAAACAGGAATAGATATTTCTTCCTCACTGAAAAAAAGTGCACAACTCAAATTATTTGCTAGAGTCATTGGGTTAATTCCTCAAATCACAGAATTATTGATGTTAGGAGAGATATCTCCAGATGTTGAATTCAAATTCCCTGTTAAAAAAGAGTCAGTTAGGGCATGTTGTCAATGATTCATGTATCTAAGAATGGAGAGTCTCCAAACTCTCCCAACTTCTGGGTTTGAACATCCTCAAAGTAAATTTCTTATATTGAAGTAGAAATTCTTCTTTCCATTTATGTCCATTGTTCCTTGTCCTTGATACCACTGACTCTGCTTTTCCACCCAATGACACCATTAGGTGTTTCATGCATTGAAAGATTTTATTATGAGATAAATCAAGCTGAAATTTTAGGCTGCTATTTATTGGGAATTCTGAAAATAATTTGATTCCAAGTGACTCAAGTGGGAAAATAACAAAATCCTCTTGCGAATGGAATTCTAGATGTCTAACTATAAGCATTGTGCTGAAAAATGTTGTAATTTGGTAAATACAAATTGATATGCAGGGAATATCTAGAATTGAGGCCAAGTTGATGTAAAACTACATCTTGATTTTCTATCCAAAGTATTGCTTCCTTCTCCTATATAGGAGATTATTAATATTCTGAATTTTGCATTGAGTTTCTGTCAGAGTTGAGAGTATTATGGGGTACTTTTGAAAAGTGGGTAACAAAACAGGCATATTGTTGTTCTTAAGCTAAGCTTCACATAAGCTACAAAGAGCCCAAATATCATGGAATCTGATAATCAGAGATTCCCGTAATCATAGAATCACAAAATCCCAGAATAGTTTGGTTTGGAAGGGACCTTAAAGATCCCCAGTGCCACCCCCTGCCATGGGCAGGGACACCTTCCAGGGATGGGTCACACAGGAATTGTCTTCTTTGAACACTGAGAAGACCAAAGGCCATTTAATGCAAACTCTGACCACAAATCTTAGAACATCTGCGCCTGTAATAATTTTGGAAAGAAAATTTAAAGGTTTTTTTTTTTTTTTTTGGACTAATGAGGATTGTTACTAAATTATCACACTCATAAATCATTGTTCCTTGCAGTGATTTAAGGTCCAGACTTGAGAGGCTTAGGGCAGTTATCAGACATCCAAAACTGGGAAAAAAAATCCCACCTCTTACTGAAAATACGAATTAATACCAGCAGTAAAATGGAAGGATGTTTTTATGTTGCTTGCCACGACCTGAATCTTTTTAGAGCCACTTCTTTCTGTGATATTGTTTCTCTTCATATGAGCATAGGCACATTCCTTTTTCCTTCAAATGAGTCATTGCACTTCATTTTCTATAACGAATTTCAAGTCATACACTGATTCTGAAGCAATAGTGTGGAATGTCTTTATCAATTCTGGTTCTGTTCATTTAGACAGCAAGATTAGGTTTCAGTTGAGACTCAGAGTTGTGGTGCAAATGTCATTTTGGAAAAAGGCTCTGGCTCCCAACCTTTCAGAACTGTGTGAATGAAAACACCCATTTTGTTATTAGAAAAAACACTAAAGCAAAGCTCTGCCACTTCAGATGGTAATCAAGGGGAATTAATTAGGCCTGGTTATATGTGAGATCTGGGGATTATTATCAAGTCATTTTAAAGCCTGCTTTATTAATCACAGCATGTCATGATACATGTCTTTTATGCTATCTTATCACCTGGAAGTGTATATGTAAAATAACATGGGGTTTGGTTTTGGTTGGGGTTTTTTTTGGGATATTTTGTTTTTGTTTGTTTGTTTTGTTTTGTGGGTGTTTTGTTTGGTTTTTTTTGTTTTTTTTTTTTTGGCAGCAAAATTTAATTCTAAGCTGAATTTATTGTTCTGTATTCCAGTGGCAACATTCTGGGGGAAAAAACCAAAACATCTGTTGTAAGTACTTGCATAGCTTCTATAAATGACAGCCAAAATAATGATTTTATATATCAGCACTGAAACAAAAAAAGGGACAAGGACTGCAGTTATGGAAAAAAATAAAGGTACTGCAATTCAGTTTTAGAGTTCTGACTCTCCAAAAGCACCTATAAGAATGTCACTCCTTGTAATTTAGGGGACTGAAACTGAAGAGGAGAGAGTTCACCAGATTTGGGAAGGAAAGGTGCACAGAATATGGACAGAAACCCATACTGGACCACAAATCTGATGAGGAGCAGCTGAGGGAGCTGCGAGGGCTCAGCGAGGGCTCAGCATGGAGAAAAAGAAGCTCAGGGGGGACCTTCTGGCTCTGCACAGCTCCTGACAGGAGGCCATGCTCTGCTGCCAAGGAACAAGGGTCAGGAAAACAGAAAATTACCTCAAGTTGTGCCAGGCAAGGTCTGGGCTGGATATCGAGGAAAATTTCTTCACCGGAAGGGAAGTCGGGTGTTGGCACAGGCGGCTGAGGAAGTGGTTGAGTCACCGTCTCTGGAGATATTTAGGAGATCTTTAGATGTGGTTCTTGGAGATGATGCTCTTGAGTGATAGACAGTGCTGTGGGAATGGTTCAACTTTATGATTTTAAAGGACTCTTTGAGCCTTAAATATTCCAGTAGCTTATGATATCAATGAACATCCTTCAACCTGCACCAATTCTCATTTTTTTAAAAAGCTGCAAACCCTGATTCTCAGGTGGGAAATCAGAGTCCACATGGGCTCAGTTACCTGTGTCACTGTACAGACCTAAGACACTGCATACTACAGGAAATCCTGCAGTCAGAACTCCACGATAAATGACAGTTTCATTCCATTACAGTAAAACATTTCTGCTGCCCTGTTCTGAAATATTACATGGTTAGTGTTTTCTTTTTTCACAGCATGAGGGAGAAAAATCTCCTCAAGGAAGAATGAGGTTCTGCAGTAGGAAGTAGTAGTGGAATGTCAGGATGCTTCCTCCTCCTCCACTGTATGGAATTTACACGGAGACAAAACTTTATACACACAAAACACACCTGCAAGACATGAGATTTAAATATCTGCCTGTGCACAAAGGATCTGGTTATCACTTCCCCTCTGAATGTTTAAGAGAGATGTAGGGAGGTGAAAGGATGAATCATGCCAAATTTGCAGGGCTGCTGCTCCGACAGGAAAAGCGTGGATCTGCTGTTGGATCTGCTCGCTCACCCTCATTCCCCTGCCTAATTCATGCCTAACACAGGCAGGGGAAGCTGCAGCAAGGCCATTCACAATGAGACCCCTGCATGTTCACCATGAAATGTGTCCTAATGGCTTTGGTCCTCTGCTGGTGTTCTGCACCTCACACAAGTCAGGGGAGAGCCTCTCCCTTGTGCACGTGCACGTCAGTTTGTGTTCTGCACTGTATTTCACTGTGGTTGTGGTTGGGGTGAATAAAACTTCTGCTGAGCATGAGGCAGGTAAAGGGAGAGCGGGCCAAATGCTAGCACAGGATTTTGGAGGTCCTGCCTGAGCTCCCTGATCCTATCACAGCTTGAGATATTGAGCAAACTGATCGATAATGAGGTCCTCGGGGGAATTTCAGGGTAAGGGTTTAGGAGTTTTTCCTCCACAAAATACAGAGGAGTTAGATGCTTCCAAGTGGATATCATGAAAACCAGGCTGCAACACAGAACTGCCCTAGACAGTAAAAAAATATAAAAATTGTGGAGGAAATTAATAATTTACAATCCCAGTAGCCTCCAAACTTAAAGTTACTCTTCCTGTTTGAGATGGGCGAGCTTTTCTTAAGTGTTCTTTTATTTTTAGAACAAAGAAGATCCTCCCCTTTCCCAAATATCAGCAAAACCAGTCATGATCTTTCTGCTGAGCAGGGGAGAGGTGAGAGCAGTCCGCCACCCCCTGGGTCAGACACATCCTGCTCGCTTTTCTAGGTGAAGTGTTCAAACCCCGCATCTCCAAGACTGCACCCAACACGTCAGATGCTGATGCACGTTAGAGGAATGGGAATGAATGAGATAAAGGACAGGATTTTATGTCTCTGCTGTTCCAATTGCCGAGGGAGGCGTGGTGGAAGGCAGCCTGAGCAGGCTCTCCTTGGCCTCACAGAGCTGAATGCTCCTCCCAGAGCTATCAAATATGAGGGGTGCTCAGGGAGCGTGACAAGGAAATCAGAGAAGCCTGTGTGGAAGCTGCCGCTTTCTGAACTCAAATGCCTCAAGAATTCCTTATAATGTGGTCTTTCTGATTGAAAATTTTGCTAAATCTCTTTTTTTAATGAAAAGTACGCTTTCGGAGAGTTAATTTTTTCCACTCAGTAATTCCTAATGACTGAAATCCATTTGGAGAATTTGCTATCCCTTCCTATAATTTAGAAGTTATCTTCAGGAAAGGGGAAATTTCTGCAACTCCATTGATAACTCGAGATGAACAATTTTGTGTAGGGCTTGTAGGGCGTGATTACCTCTGAACTGAAAGTCCTGATGGATGAAAGTGGTGAAGGAGAACATCATTCTGCTCCTTATGTCCCGGGATCCAAGATTTTGGGTAAGGTCAGCTGTGCAGGCTCCTGCAGAGAGCAGGGTCTGCAGCCCTTATTCCATCTGTATCAATCAACAGACAACCCTGCTGGAGCAGGAGAGACTGAATATTGTATGTGTTTTTCTGGCTGATGGAAATGATGCTAAAAGAGCATTCAGTGTTTTAAGATAAACACACAGGTCCTGTGTGTAGCCTTAAGTTGCCTTGCCAAGCTTAAACTTTAAACCAGCAATGGAAAAAAAAAAAAAAGTAAAACCAAACATCAAAAATTTTACTCAGCTTGAGTTAAATTGCACATTTGATAGTCAGTTTCATTTTTTAACATGTGGAAAATACCTGTTCTTTCCTTTCAAACCATTATTCCTCACACTATGGGACTCTAAAAAAAATGGAATTTGCTTCTATCTTCTTTTTTTCCCCTGAGAGCTTTCAGACTCATCCAGTGCAGGGAAGAACTCAAAATTTGAAATTTGAAAAATTTAAATTGTTTTAACTGGAATTGAATGTTAGAATCTGGATGTTGTCTAGCCCAACCCCAAGGATCAGTAATTATCTTCTTTAGAAGTAAAGGTTTTATTTCTATATAACAGTCACTCGCTGGCATGAAAAATTCAGCAAGAATCCTATATTTGTAAAAGTTTTAGGGCAATTTCTGGTCCTAAAATAAGTCTGTTTCTTACAGAGCTCAATATGGGTATTATTTTCAGATCTAAACTCCAGTTTTAGAGATTCACTTTGGTAGCAGGAATGTTTCCACATGGTAGTGCCTGCCTGACACTGGAATGAAGACTGACTCTCTTCATTCCTGGTCAACCAGGAATTTTGTTAAAATTAAAAATTAAAATAAGAAAACCTGAAAGCATCAAAACAAAAACAACAATGACAAAAAAAAAACCCCAAAAAACAGAGGCAGACCTATTTTCAGCATGTACATCTGGGGAATTTCTCAACAAATTTGCTCAAACACAAACCCAGTAATACATATTTGTTAAAAGAGACATTTTGATAGACTTCTCACTGTTTTTAAATTTTGTTTTGCAATGATATACACGCATGTTTCTAATTTTTATTTTAAAAAGTGCCGGGGAATTACTGGTTGGAGTAAGACCAGTTTTCCACTTCTGTCCCTTGATATTCCTGTGTGGCTGGAAAGCTTCAGCTATTAATATATTTTTGCTCCTGCTAGAAGGCATGAGAAAGAACAACAAAGTATTGAAATACCAGTTAGGTCTGAAATATGTGTAGAACACATCCAGGTGAATACGTCTTATACATGAATGAGGTGAGTTAAATACAATACAAACCTTCAAGTTTTGTGTCAAGACTCTTTGAGGCAGAATAGTGAGAGAGTTTCTACTTGGGGATGTATTAATCTGATTCTAATTCCCCAAGTTTTGATCTAATAACCTCAGTGATAGCAGACAAAGAAGCCAGTTATGCCTTATGAGAAATTTAGACTTGTAAGACGTTTACAAACCACCTGGGTAATTACTTGTTGAAGCAGAGAAGATGAGTAAAAGAATTGTTACTACAAGAATTGCAGACTAAAGGAATTGAAGTAGGGCTGGCAGCTGGGTGTGTTGAACAGAGAGAGAATTTCTGAGGACATCACAAAGAATTTCACAAGAACTTTAACTGAAAGGGGTATAATTTTCCCTTTTAATTTAGATTCCGGCACACCAACTGGAGTTTTTATAACTAAACTGTGTAGTGGCACAAAATTGGGATGAACTATCCACAGAGGAAGGATTGCAAAGTTAAACAGGCAGGGTTTAATGATTTTGGGACAGGGGAAATAAAATGGGATGGTATTTAGTGATAGGAAATTAAATTACTGTACTTATTATGTGCTTGGATATCAACAAGAGAGATTTTGCCACAGAATGAAGAATTATTAGGAACAATGAGACAAAAAAGCACGTAATTGCTAGCTGCCCCCAGTGTGCAAAACCTACTGATGAATGTTGTTTCAGGTTGTTTTCTTCAGTGACAGTGGCACTTGGAAAGGCTCTGGAAGTTTAGCCATTATGAACACATTTGCTTAAATTATTCCTTCCAGGAATTTTGTCCTGTGAAATACAGCACTTTTATCTTACCGGTGCCATCAACTATATATCACTGACTTCCAAGGTGAAACATATTTTTTCTAAAAACATATTACTTGTGAAGCATCTTCCTGTTTTATGTGTCATGTAGTCGGATGACTATGAAAAGGCCAGGTTAGAGCCTGAGCACATTTCCTTTTGCATAAAGTCCCTAGAGGCAGAAATAATGGTCACAGGAGGTCTCTGGAAAAAAAAAAAAAAAACCCAACCAAATAAAAAAACGCACACTTCCCCAAAAACAAAACAAAACAAAAAAACAGCAACAACAAAAACCAAAACAAAAACCAAACCCCAAAACCAACCAAACAAAACAAAAAAAAAAAAAAAAAAACCTCAAACCAAAACAAAAAAAGCCCCAAGAACCCGATAAAAGCTCCAGATCTTTTTCAGGTGACATATATTGCCTACTCAAAAGCAAGCTGTCTGCTCCAATAATATGCTTTTACCTCAAAGAGAGGTATGTACACCTAATTCACCCACTGGTCATAAAATATAATGTAATTTTCAGCTACTAATGAGTCAGCAACTGAAAAGATAATTTTGTTGGCTACTACACTGATTTTATGCATGATATATATAAAATGTAATGTTTGAAGCAAGCTGCTTGATAAACAGCCCTCAGTTTATAACTATACTTAAAAAAATCATTGGAAAAGAGACTTTTACCTTGCTAAACACAGTACATTAGCTGTGAGTTTATTAAAATCAAATGGTACATTTCTGACTTGTAATTAAAACATTCTTTGCAGTGTTATCATACAGATTGGGTTTTTTCCCTCCATTACCATAAATTATAGTGCTATAAAATGAGGATTACAATGCCCACAGTTCCCTTTAGAACGTAGCATTACAATTATTCTCTATTACAGCTCTAAGCAAGCATCAAAATCTTAAATTTACAGCTTTATTAAGGTTCATGAGGGAAACAAAGGTGAGGTGGGTGGGCCATGACAAGCCAAGGATGTCTTTTGTGCAAATCCCGCCAAGACCTAAATTTTAGTAGCTGCTTCTCTGCTCAACTTACTGAAGTTTTCTGTAGAATTGGGCTGGAAAATAGTGTTTAAATCAGGCCTAGAATACCCGAAAGATGCAAGGGGGCTTCAGGCCCAAGATCTTCCAGTATGGATGATATCAGCCATGTGATGATGGCAGCAAATGGTGCTGAATTTGAGGCAGGAACAGACCTTGGAAAAAGGAGTATTTCAGCTTAAACAGAAGCTACAATGTCTTCTGGATACCCTGGGCCATACCAGAATATCTAAAGAGTTGGAAGCGTGCCTAAAAAGCAGTGAAAAATAAAATTAATGTCTTTAGAATTCTTCTGTCTAAAATACACAGGAAAGTCTGTGATGAGAAACTATAATCCCAGATATGCTACAAATTTTGTGCTTCCTGTTTAGACTGTGAATGTATTCTGACTTCTATATTCGTTTAATGATTAGGAAAACAAGGACCAAATTTACCTGGGATGTGAAAAAAGACTAAACAAAACTTAGAGGTTTTGGAGTCTCTAACTTTAGGTCTGCCAAACAGTGCAGCACCTTCTGTACTGAAACAAGCTTTAGATAGGCACTGACAAATCACACCTTTGTGAATATGGTAAAAAACCCCAAAACCACCAAAACCTGAAAACTTTGTGTTGGTGGGAAAGCTGAAGGAGGGCCATGATAAATTCTGGCACCACTGATACTGGAAATATCTCCAGAATAAAGAAGTCTGAGTCACATTAAGTAGAGCTCCTATGTGTTTGCACAGACACAATATTCAGCAATGCAGTTTATTAAAACAATAATAAACAATGCAGCCAACAGAATAACAAACATATCTGCTTGATCAGGCAGTGGGAGAAAACAATGCAGAGGAAATGCAGAGCGTTTGTGTATTCATGTAATGGCTACATGTACCAGTTACTAATAAAACACATCTGTTTTAATATATGTCTGTAGATTTCTGTTTCTGTAGAGATATACGCACGCATACAGACAGCCCCAGTGGTGCTCGGTGCTAGAGTTTGAGCCCCTCATACATATTAATGAATTTGGCCTCAAAATGCCCTCAGGAAGTAGAGAATTCTTATAATAAAAATATATAAATCATATACATTAATAGACTGCAGTGTGAGGTAAAGAGTAGGAAAGAATAATGCCACAGAAAATCCATGGGGGCAACCAAAAAGAAGAACTCCCAGAGAGGTTAGGATTAAAAACCAGAAATCTTTAAAGTGAAGTAATTGTACTTTAGAAGGCAGCAGACCTCTGAAGAAAGAGGAAAAGGCAATTTCTGACTGTAGGGAATCATTGCCATGTTTAATATACTGTGCATAAACACGTGCATTTCAGGCCTGCCCAGTGCACACAGATTCAGTATATTTCCTTATATTTCCTTGCAAGCATGTTGTAAGTTTTAAGTGTTGGAAGGAAACACACGAGTAAATATTTGTAATAATATCAATCTCATATATTGGCTCTTTCACTGCACAAAGGTGCTGTAAATCTGGCAGCTCAGGGTCTCCCATCCAGAATTTTTCATCTTGCTCCTGCACCCTTCCAAAACCTGGACAGTTTACTTAGAAGTCTAATTCTTTTGAAACTTGAATTAGTTTTAAAATTAAATAAAACCCCAAAAGTGATATGACCTTGAGAATTTTTAGAGATACCTCAAAATATCTGAATTGTTTCATAAACTTTTTCTGGGTTTGAGCGTTTCTTTGAACATTTTGTATTCAAAATTCTGTTTAATTTATGCCTAGTGTGAGGCATTTCTGGTCCCTGTATCCCTTTACTCTAACAATAATTTGTAAGACACGTATATTCTTCAGCCTGGTTGTCCTTGGAAAAGAACTTATTAAAAAGAAAACAAAAAACACTTTTCCATGCTTCCTACCGTCCAATCCTTAAATTTTCATATGCCATCATCAAGGGTGTTCTATAAACCTGCAGGTTTATATCCCATGTCCATATACTTTAAGAATTTATGGAGATGGGCTTGCATAGATGTTCTGCTCATACTGTTTATACTTCTAAAAACGCAGTAACTCTTCAGAGATGTTCTTGGTGACATTATACTCATTTTATTTCTGTTCCTTCCCCAGCATAGAAAGTGGATTTTCAAATTTCTTATTGTGCCATCCTTGTCAAAATCAACATTGAAAGCAGCTCTAATGCTATTTTCATAGAAGTTAACAATTAAAGCCTGAATTGGCTTCAGACTGAACCTGTTTCATGCTGTGACTCTTTCAAATTATTTGCTTTTAGCCTCTTGCAATTTCACTGTGCCATATGTTTTTTTGGGGTTATTTGTTTGTTTGTTCATTTTGTTAGGTTGTTTTGGGTTTGGTTGTTTTGGGGTTTTGGTTTGTTTTTTTCATTCAGGTCCTTTTGGGGGGTGTTTTTATTCGGGTCATTTTCATTTGTTTGTTGGGGTTTTGTTTGGGGTTTTTGTGGGAGTTTTTCTCTTGGTTTTGTTCTGATTTTTTGTTTGGTTTTTGGCTTGATATTTGGCTACTACCAGGAGAAGCTGCAGAATGAATACCTGAAAACATTTGTGGCATTTAAGCTCCTTGAGGAAAAGAAAAGCCTTCAAACTCCTGCAGGAATACAAAACACACTCACGTGTACACAGGTATCCTCTCTGACAGATAATCATGGTAATTTCTAATTGCATCACTTGAAAAACACCATGGTCTACATTTCCTGTGTAATTTCAGATGAAGCTATATATTAGTTTGTATCACACCTTATTGTCCTTATTGTTGTCCTACTCGTGTGTAAATCAGTCAGATATTGACATTTATCTGGGAAAAAAATTCTCTGGACCAAATTTCTGGGAGGCTGGCATTCACCTTGTCACTCATCATAAACTGAAGGAAAAAGAATGAAAACTTTATACCTTATGAAACAGAGATTGGAGAGAAAAACTGGAAAGACAGAGGTAGTTGTTATTCCAGAGCACTGAGCATCAAGATTATACTTCCTGACATATAATTTACTATAATTTGCAAACCTTTTGTATTTCCTACCCAGTCTTATTTATAGGCATGCTGAGCAGGAATTTAATTTCTATCCACCAAACTTTTTTTATTTTATAGCAGTGAAATATGTGAGTTCCTGAATCTCATTTTAACAGTTTTGGGGTGGGGGAGTAGTGGAGGAATATTTGTCAAGGGAGGCAGCAAGCAGAGTTCAACTTCTTGCATAAATTAACGTAATCATATTTATTTTTACCTAAAAACAAATTTAAATATAATTTAAAAAATTTTAAAAAAGAAGATGGAAATACTAGGATAATATTCTGATGTGTAAAAATTACATACATCTTCTTATTAAGGATAATTGCTGTAGCCCTGAACTCTGTGGCACCATAGAATCTGAGATTGGTTTGGGTTTGAAGTGTAAATCTTAAAAATCATCCAGTTCCAACCCCTGCAGTGGGCAGGGACACCTTCCCGTAGACCACCAGGTACTCCTACCAGTCCAAAAGTCAGTCAATTTAAAAGTAGCTGAGCTAGTGCCACACTACCATGCACCAAAAGGCATTTTTTAAAGTTCTCTTGTGCTCCAGATTCTTTGATCTTCCATTTGAAGACTGTTTCTCTGCAGTGGGAAGGACTTTTTAATAGTCCTAACTCTTTCAAGGGACCAGGGCAGGCACACAGGGCTTTTGAGGTACAAAAGTGGTGACAGACCCCTGTGCAGACCCACCTCCTCCTCCTGGGAAAATAATTTTAGGTATGGTGTATATTCATGCAAAACACAAACGTTATATCAAAATAAAATAAATATAGTAGATACAAAAATAATGTAAAGGTATATAAATTAATATGAAGATATGAAAAGATACAAACAATTATGCCAGTAAATCTACAGATTGAAAGATTGCTAAATAAGGAGGTAAAGTGACCACTTAAAGGAAAAATCCTCATTCAACATTCTCCATCTCATCAACAAAATTCTATGTTAGCAAAAAAACACACTCCCCCTTGAAACCATGCTGGCCTTGCCCTCCTTCTGCAAGCAGCTTTCCCCCAGTCCTCTCTGACACCTGGCATTTTCATCTTGCTCACATTTGGTAAAATCCAGCTCTGAATGAGTTTTACTCCATTTGGTAAAAAAGAGTCTTGACCCACTGAGCCTAAGCCAACTCACAGAAATGACAGGGTGAAACAACTTAAGCCACCTGGGTATTTCTCATCAAATGACATTTTATTGTGTGAAACACCCCCTGGTTACCTTCAATAAATTTTTCCCTGTAAAGTGCCTTTTATCTGAGGGGATTTAAAATTAACCAATAATTCCAGCACTTAGCTCTGGGCTGTAAAAAGTTGTAAAAAGCTGGGGCTGCCCCTGCATCCCTGGCACTGCCCAAGGCCAGGCTGGACACTGGGACAGTGGGAGGTGTCCCTGCCATGGCAGGGGGTGGGATGAGATGATATTTACCAATCCAAACCATTCTATAATAACAATAATCACAAAAATAATGTATTTTTGCTACTCCCTTCTTCGTCAGCTGTGCAATCACCTCCTTGAAAAAACCCGCAGAAAATGAGGCTTGCAGGTCTGTGGGGAACTACCCGGAGTTACAGATTTCTATGTTCATGTTCAGGAGAATTTTAATATAAATTTTGTATATGTGTGTGCTCGCTCTCTCTCTAAATACAGAAATTAATTCTTTATCTTAATTTACATAATTATCGGGAAAAGTTCTTGTTCTTAGGATGAAACCTTGGAGAGCTGATGAAAATGAGGGAGGTGTATTTAAAAAAACATTCTGGAATTATTTCCTTATCTCAGTAATGTGACTGGAGACTCATGCAAAAGTGGTAATTTTGATCCAGAAGAATGATATCACTCATTTTATATCTCTTTAAGAAAAGCAGATAGCAGATTAGTTCTTAAAAGGGGTGAATATTTCTAATATTGATATTGAACGTGTATGTTTCAGAAAATTTCTCTGCTTTTGTGTTTTATTTTACACCTACAGATGCATCTAAATATCCATATATGAATTCATATACACTGACAAATATAAATATCTCCATATACCTATGAAAGCCCTTCTTTTTATTAAAAACATCTTCCTCTACACAATTAATATGGATTCAACAGGTTAGTATATAGTGTTAATAAAAAATCTTTGATTTTTTTTTTTTTTAAGGGTTAAGAGCTTTGGAATACCATTTGCTAAAGCGTCTCCATGATAAGGTGCCTAATTTGGAATAATAATTCTAATAGCTTATTAATATTTACTTTATGCAAAAATTTTTTCAGCACCAATGCTTGCCACAGGTAGAAAACTTAAAAGTCACAGAGACTTAGAGATTTTGCTTGTGACCCTGTGGCTCCTTGTGACTGGTTTATGAGACTTGTGAGGAAAACAAAAGGAAAATAATTTTTTTTTTGATGTTCTGGGGAACTTCTTCTCCATGATGGCACCCTTCTTTTTCTTTATAACCAGCCAGTCAGCCCTGAGCCATGAGCAACAGGATTCAGGTCTGTGCTTTAACGAAGGATAAAAGGTTAGGAAAGGCATGTGAGAGCAACAGGAAATATAACATCTTCCTTTTTTTGTTATATGTGCCATACATACCATATTTCCTCTAAAAATATTAGTTGAAAATCCATTTTCAGATCGCCAGTGAAGACATTTAAACTCATGATGGCTTCTTTCCCATAATTCTGCAATGGTGCTGAACCAGGACTGTATTTTCCCTGTCTAGGGGAATTTTTTTGTGTCTCTAACCTTTCCTTGCCAAGAACTGGACATGTCCCAGTTAGACTGAATTCTTAACAATGGATGTGAACTGAGCATGGATAATAATAATAATAATAATAATAATAATAATAATAATAATAATAATAATAATAATAATAATAATAATAATAATAATAATATATAACCTATTGTATGTAATGGATTATATATATTATATATTACATATTGTATATCATATATTATATATTACATATTACATATTATATATTACATATCGTATATCATATATCATATATTATATATTATATATTATATATTATATATTATATATTATATATTATATGTTATGTGTTATGTGTTATATATTATATATTATATATTATATATTATATGTTATGTGTTATGTGTTATATAATTATAACATGCTATATTAAAATACATAATTTACAATAATTTATAATAATGAGATATTATTATTATTATTATTATTATTATTATTATTATTATTATTATTATTATTATTATTATTATTATTATTATTATTATTATTATTATTATTATTATTATTATTATTATTATTATTATTTTCTTTATTTATTTATTTCAGGTAGGCTGGTGAACCACAAAATTGTTACAGGCTGTGGATATAAATTTAAGAATGTCTCTAAGATGGAATTGAGTTTGTACAAAGGGTTACGGCAGTAAATAAAACACCAATAAGTCATAACTGAAAATCACATTTTAAAGGAGAAATTATGGGGGACTCTGATGCCAGGCAAGGGGGAAGAGAAGGAGGATTCATGGTCTGTGTTGAGGGGAAATTGATACAGAAGATTGATACAGAAAAATTATTTTCCTTTGTTGTCCATGACCAAAAAATAGGCAAAAAAGGTCACATCCAATGTCTCTGGGTGAAGATCACAGGGCTCATTTTCTGCAGGGACCTTACAGCAGACACTTGCTGCCAACCCCCAAACCAAGATGATAAAGCCAAAAGAGCCAAATTTGCCTCATTCAAGCAAATTTTTGGGTCAACACTATGTTAAACCAATGAATTTCTTATGGGTGAATTCAACTAAAAGCACTTGCTGGAAATGATGCACAGGACTTTTAGCTTCTTATATTTTTCATGTATTTGTAGCTGTGTAGATTGCTAAGGAATGGCTGTAGCTTCCAGCACATTTCCTATCTTTGTTCCCTACATTTAGGAACAGTAAGGTAACCTCATAAACACATTCCTGAAATATTTTGTCTTTTATGGGGAAAATCAAGTCCATCTCAGTTAGGCACAATAGAACTATGACAAAAAATAATTGAAATTTAATGGAAATATCTCTATTTATTAATAAAGTTGTAGAGTTTCTTGCATAAAGAAATTTTATTCTCCACCCCCATTTACAATTCAATCTGAATTTAGAGGTAAAAAAAATGGAATTAGATACATTTTGAAGTGGGAAAGACTCTTTGTTGAATGTGTAGGCTAAAAAAGCCTGCAGTAAGCGTGATATTTGAAATCTGTGTTTGTCTGTCATTTTTGTGTCACAATGCTCAACAGAGCAGCCAGAGCTAATTACTGAATTCCTGATAACCACTTCCATTTGGTGAGAACATCACAGCAACTTCCTCTCTGAGCAGATAACATGGATAAACAAACTCTGAAACACTGCAACTGTGCCAGGTCATAAATGCAGGGACTTCTTCAGCAGCTGATTTATTTTTATTTATTACTGATTACCAGAAAGAAACTATTTCCACAAACCCACACCTCTCCAGTTTTCCCTATAAGATATTAGTATGGATTACCCATAATATCATTCGTGACCTTAAAATAACACTTGTGGTGATGCTATTAAATATGAAAAGCAATCATTAAACTGTCTTGGGTCTATTTAATCTGCATTTATTTAGCACTGTGAAGAACACACTGCATTTTAGGTTGTCCTTAAATTGCTCACTACAAGCATGTGCTGTCTGGGGCTGTAAACTGCAAATTTGCCACCCTGTGTGACATTTTCTTCACCCCAGGACTAGATTATAACATTTTAACCTAGAGGAGAATGGTAAATAATGAATATTGTACTTTTAGTGCAAGCTGTTGGACAGATAATAATTTATGAAATAATTTGTAAGGCCTGAAGGATTTGAGAGCATTTCCATAAACAGCCCAAGGCAAACTGAAATGTATACATATAAAGCAAGCTGTTCTTCACATATTTTCACAATATTAGAAATTATTCTGACAACTCTGTCTCTCTTGTCACCCCTTAATGACAGTCCATGCTGCCTGGGAAGAGTGTATGAACTCCTCCCTGCCCCTGATATCTTGTGAAATAGGGAAAAGGTACTGGAAACGGGTTGAGGGGGAGAAAAATAACGCAGCAAATTGTTAAAAATCTGCATTCTGAGGTGGTCCCTCCTATTCCAGTGGCAGCTGCAGGGGAAGGAAAGGGTCTGTGCATCCTTGTACATGGAATTTGCTGACATTCCCACGTGTTCCTCATCCTTTTTGAGAGAGTTTTAGTCCCAGGTCACAGAGGTTCCATCCTGAATAAAGGATTATTCTTGTACCTTCTGTAAAAAACAAAAAGTTTGTTGTAGGTTTTGGGGTTTGTTTGGGGTTTCTATTTATTTGTTTTGATTTTTTGTTAGGTGGTGGTTGTTGCTGTTGTTGTTGTTGTTTTTCTTTACATTCTGTCACAACGAATGCAAAAATTGTCTTCCGTTTATGGCAATAATTAGTGAGATTTTAATGCACATCACTAACATAATTGATTTTATATCCTCTTTATACAGGAGTGAAAATACCAAAAACCCTGCATTTTTTCTGATTTGACTGATGATATAACACGTTAATTAGATACATCAACTTTAGCACTAATATGACTTGAAAGCTACAAGTAACTCATTATTTCAGTTTTCTACCTGAGACTTTGTACAAAGATGAAGATATTTCACTCCCACTCTCACATATGCGGGCTTTGACTTACCCATAAAATTTTACACTACTGAATTTTTATAGACAATTGTTTCCAACTATTTACTGATGTTAGCTCTTTATATAAGAAGATACTATCATTCTGCATGAGGTCATCGCTAAATTTCTGTAAGAATGTTGCTACTTTTAGGATGCTATGGCAAGAAAATATACATGTGAGGCAATTTAGCTTTGTTATGGGGAAGACAAAATTGTCACTGAATAACCATTGCTATTCTCAGTAATATTCACCAAAAAAAATATTCTGTCATTGTAATGTAATCTGTGGGGTTATTCTGGCAGTGTATATTTGAGATATTTGGGGTGGGGGGTAAATTAATACAGGGAAAACACAGATATTTTATAAAATAAAGACAGTGACATGAAAATTTTTGAAACACAAACATGGGAGTGTACAAAATCAGCTAAAATCTTAGGAGAATTTTTATTAGGTTTGTGATTTAGAAAATGAGAAATACCAAAGGGTGGTATCTAAAGTTCTCCCCTTCTCCACTGGTTTCGAGATATACAGACGGGGAGAGAAATATATTTTTTTTTTAAATCTCTTTTCGGTATAATAGACTCTGCAGCATTTTTGAAGCAGCTGAGGCTTACAGCTGATGAGACATAATGATGCTGGTCAGGCCAGCAAATAGCTGATTATCTAAAAAGCTTTTTAATTTCAATTTAATTCGATTTAGTCACACTTTTGTTACCGACATATATATGATTATCTGGGCACTCTATTCTAATACCCTTGACTTTTAGCTTGTTAGAAAATCCAGTGACAGTTCTCTGAGCAATGAAGGGGAAGCTGTTTGACCTCAGTAGCTGAAGTGGGCAAGGCAAGAACACGAGGCTGTAGTTCAGGAGTGCACAGTTCAATTAAAGAGAATCTGCCCGCATTTAACGAGGCTGCTGTGAGCACCCCTGCTCCAAATTCCTGAAATCCAAAAAAAAAAAAAAAAAAAAGCAGAACATTAAACGTGTGGGAATCTGGGAACCAGCAAACCAGCGCTGCTGTAAAATAATTGGCCATAAGTGGAGCAATCCTGACACTTTGTTCCGTCAGTCAAGTGTAACAAATCTGTAATAACAGAGTCGCTGGGGACAGAGATTCACTGAATGCAGGCATTCTCCCAGCTTGTGAACGCCAAAAGATCTGCTGTCATAATTGCAAGTGAGGTCCATCATCTTGCAGAGATGTTTTAATCATATCTTTCCTTCTTTTTGCCCACTTTTGGGTTGAGCTGGCTGCTGCTCTGCAATTTGTGAGGGATCACTGGTAAGCCAAAGAATGAAGGCGTGGAATAATTTTGTATCAGTCCAGATTAGCTATGCTCAAATGCAGGCACAATCAGGTGGGAAACTGTAATGAAGCAAGGTAATTAATTAATTAATTAATGTATATTAATGGTTTGAGAGGATCCTCAGCTGGAGTTCAGCAGGATTGCTTTAAATTTTGGAGAGGAGCAGGAGAAGATTAAGTTTTGCTTCCATGACTTGTGACAACCTGCACTTCAAAATCTATCCCCGCATTTCAAATTGAAAAACAAATTTCTCAGTGTGGTAAATCCTGCCATCACCTATTTCAGCCAGGGTGTCCCAGCACACTGAAGTCACAGAGTCACAAACAGATCACAAATAGAAGAAGGGAAGGGTTCATTGGTGCTGCCTGAGCAAGAAATCAGAATCACTGCAAGGAGTGAACGATGCCTCTCACTTTATGAATGTCATCAGCTCTGGATCTCAATCACCCCATCTGATCTGTTAAATGCAGCTCTCTCTCTCTCTGATGACCAAGCACGTGTGGAAACAGGAGGATCACCCCAGGCTCAGAGCATGGAATTCAGAGCATTAAGGCAAGGAACGATGTGCCATAAAGTGCTGTGCACTTCAGTGCATAGCTCACTGTACTCTTGACAAATGATGCTGCCCCGTGGATGACACAAGGCTTATGAGTGACCCTGGTTGGTTAGAAATGCCAGAAAAAAGCACTCTTTAATCTCTGTTTCCACTCTACATTCGTAACCTGCTGCCATTAAATGAGTCACAGGAATTAACTCTCTGCCAAGTCCCATCTGGTACTTTTCTGCTTTGGTGGCTACTGAAACTTCTCACTCGTGCTGAAACACGAACAAAGTCTTTGCTTTGCATAAACAAAGTCTTTGGGTGAGAGGCTGACCAAAAAAATAGGGATTTGAACCTGAGTGTGCCAATCAATCCTTATTGGCATGGCACATTTTCCATGTTACCGCCACATTGGATTCACTGTTCACTGTTTTTCCTCTTTTCATGCACGATGAGTGTGGGAGCAGATCACGTATTAATGCTCTCAATTTCAAGCATTGGTGTTTTGAAAAAAAAAAAAAAAACAAAAACAAAACCAAAAGCTTTGTCAATCTGATCTAGTTGTTTTATTGATCTAATTTTGCTCCACAAGAATGTCATGCAGCGTGTGGATGTATGCTTAGATATTTTCAACTCTCAATCATTTAAATTTTACAGAAGATTTTTTCCCTAAGAAAACCTGATTACTTCTGGGATGGATGTTTCTCAGAAACAAGGTTGACTGAGCCGAAAAAGCAGCAACTTGCTTGATGCCAGTCTCACTACAGACAGAGTAATAATGATTGGAGCTGACTCCTGTAAATTAATCATTTCATCAGAGATGTGATTTCCTTCACACTATTACTGCAGGAAACCAAAAGGACATTTCTTTCTGACCCTCACTGAGCCTCATGCCTCCAGCAGGGAGGCATTACAATTTATTTAATTTTTTTAACCTGCAAAATGAATGTGAGGAAGAAGAAGGGTTTGGAACTGCGGAGGAATTGCCTGCTTCTGCTGGTAAATTAATTTTATGATAGCTTGTTCCTTCAGAGAGATCTCTTCTTCATCTGCACCAAAGATTAGACTTCAGAACTTTGTCACTGTCTTGTGAAATGTCACTGAACAGATGGTGCTTTCCACTGTTTTCTTGATCAGAACACAATCTGTCAAAGTGCTTGCACACATGCTCAACTTAACCACAGCAGCACTCCCATTTGTGTCAGCTCTGTAATCAATGCTTTATGGATTTTTGGCCTTTAAATAATCTTACCAGTCAAGGAAAAGTTACTCTAAAATTCAGCACTCCGTTGCATTTAAGTTAACTAGAAAACAACCTTTGATTGCAAAGAAGCCATTGTGAAAATCCCTCCTTTGTGAAGAGTGTGGGTGACTGCAGACAGTTGCAAGAGGTGAACAGAATAAAGTAAAAAACTGCATGAAATGCAAATCAATGATAATAGCAGTCTCTCCATAAATAATGAACTTTTAAACAAAAATATATAAGTAGATTTATGGTGGTTCCATCACTCCTGAGTATGTAAGAATGGAGAAGTCTTCTAACTTTCTGTCTAAAGCAAGTGATCCTTTCTTATTTTTAATTTCATTTTTAAAATTTCCCATATTTTCAAGGCTGCAATCTTTTGAAGTGAACAAATTTGGGGATGAAGCCACAGGACTCATTGTGGACCAGTAATTTCATGATGTTACATAAAAAGACAATTTTCAGTTGAAACAAGAAAATCAACCCCTAAAATCACAAAGGATACATTTTCTGGCATCATTTCTCACAAGAGCCATGAAAATAAACTAACTTCATCTCAACCTAACTGTGCCTTAAACATCAGTCTCATTCTTCTCTTCACCATAATCACTGGGTGAGGTACATTACATCACCACAAAATTTAGAATTATCTTCTCAACTTCGCTTTCCTCTTCTTCAATATTTCCTTTTTTCTTCCCCCTTGATTACGCCACTTGGAAATGAAAATTGTTCATGATGAAAAACATGCATTTGCAGCAGTAAGAAACAGTCACAGTGTCAGAGTTAATGCAAAAAAGAGAAGTAATGCAGCACTGAAATTATTTTACCTCAGGGCAGAGGATTTATCAGAGTATTTCTTTGCACTGAATGCCAGCTCTTCCATTATAATGTATATATTATATTCTGGATTGTTTTATTACACAATGAGATTAGTTTTCTCCTACCCTGGTGCTGGCCAAATCATCATCAAACACTGAATGTACACATGGACAAAACATATATTTTAGCATTGACGTGTTGAAATTACATCTGTGATTCTGACAAAATCAACAAAACTCATGTGTTGTGTTCCAGGTCCTTCCACCACACTCATTCCGTCATAACCTCTTGAATGTCATTTTCATCCCTCATTTCATTCTCCCTGTTGTTTTTCCAATCCAGCCTGTTGCCACACGTTTTGAGTACAAGCTATTTGAGGCAGGGAATGTTTCATTTCTGTATCAAGGGCCCAGTGTGTTGCAACTCACACATCCCTGCAAACAGGTGCAAATTAAATATTGCAGCTGTGAGGCGAAACAGCTGGAGGAATTGCATGCAGAAAGTGTGCAAAAAATGCTGATTCAGTTGCATTAAGAGTTGCCACAAACTGAAACAGCCCAGATTTCTGTAGTTCAGCCCTTCTTTCTGAATATGGACCATTATACATACATAAATGCATACATGCCACATAAATACAATAATAAATAATAAATAAATACAATATGGTATTTATTGTACATGTAAGGAGGACTTACGACAGGCACTAAGAATAATGGCAGAGGATTTCTAGAAAATACTGGTATCTTAACAATTTCTGCTCATCAAGTCTGACAAACAGTGAATACTGTTTTTTTTCCCCTATGAGCAGGCTGAAGTATATTTAAACAAAACTTCATCCAAGTTCTCATGCCTAGTGACTTTCAATAGCAAAGTGCCTCAGAAGTTTCCTAGTGTTCTCATTTCCTCAAGGTTTTCTATTCTGTCTCTAAATCCTTGAAAAATTACAGTTGTGGTTTTCCTTTTTGAGTATTTTAATTTTCTTGGTTTTTAAATTTTCTTTTTTAAAATTTTTTTGGTTCTGACACAACTCAATCAGGGGCTGCTATGTTCATTGAGGAATCACATGTGCGTGAAATTTTAGGCTGCCTAACGTATTCCCACAACTCTGCAGAAGGGAAAAAACAAATTTTAAAGTGTTCATCTTTGACTAACTGACTCTAAATTTGGATTGCATGATAATTTGACTGGCAAAGGACTATGTCTTTACTAAACATTTTTAATCTGCAATTAATAAAATAACGAAATAAGGAATGAGTTCTGGTGGTGAGTTACCAAGATCTCCTTCAGATGTCTCTGTTCAGTTTCAATGCATGTGCTTCAAGCATAGAAATGTTGAAATTTTTCACTGAAATTGTTGAAGTAAGTTTACAAATGGACAGAAAGGATGATTTTTCTCTTAAATTTATTATCATAAACAAAAAGGTGATTACAGATAACAACTTTTTAAGGGATTAGGCCTCAGATTTGGTAGATTTCATTATTAGTTGGTGCTCTAAGTAAGTAGTCATCGATGCATTGTTTTTAATTGGGATGAAGCCCTCATTTTTTGGCCTGAATAATCACATCATTCCTCATCAGAAGAGGTTTTCACCAAGTGTCTGAAGAAACGTAATATTGGTACTCTGATTCTTCAATTTCTTTTCACATGAGGGAACCATTGATAAGTATTGTGTCTCACCTTTGTACCAATAAAATTTTAGCAAATTCAATAAATTAATCTTAATTTGAACTGATGGGAGGGTCAAATCTGCTAACATAAACCTCCACAGGTGCAAGCTAATTTTAAAATACATAAAGATAATATAAAAATAAAGATAAGGTTGCGCAGATTGCATTTGAAATGTTGGAAAACTTGGCTTTTATGTTTACAATGAAATCCATGTGGGGAAACTGTTGTGTTAAACAGCTAGACATAAAGCCAGGGTACACCACAAATATTAGAAGGAAAGGAAAAGTGACAAAGTTTTACAAATTATTTTTACATCAGTGTAATCTGATGAATTAATATCAGTAGAAAGGAAAACACGTTTAATGGACAGTGATTTGTGCTTTATCTCCAGAGGCAGAGCAGACCTCTCTCAAGTACTTATTTCTACCCGTGTGCAATGAAATGATGGTGAATTCATAAACATGCCTGAAGATCTGGCAAGAGGTGAGCAGGCGTGGCACCAAGGTGTTCAGGAGGCAAACAAAACAATCTCAATGTTGTTTTCCTATGATAAAATCACAAGCTATGATGATGCCTTGGGATTTTGGCTTTTATAATTTCCATATATTTGTGATCCTGCAGTTCTTTAGTGTGTAGCTCCAAACTCCACATTCAGTGTCAGCTGCTGCTGCCCCATTTTGGGCAGACACAACAATTCCTCCCCAGGCCTGGCAACCAAGGACACCTCACTGCCCCAGGGCCAGAAATGCAAACAAAAGGGAGTTGGGGGAGCAACCATGGGCAAATGACTTAATTTGCTGAAGCTGTAATTGTTAGATTAACCCCCAATATATACAAATGGACCAAACTTATAAAAGTGTGAAAACCCATGGTCCATTTTTGGGCGAAGCCCCTGAGGGGCTTTGTCAGGCCTAAATGTACCTGAAGGCCTTTTTAAAAAATATAATCAGTTTTTATTCCCTTAATTTTGTTTGGCCTCTCTTTTTAGTTAAGCCCAAAATGCATCAACAACAGTTGATATTTTCAGTTCAAACCTTCCAGTGTAAAATGAAAAGCTCATTTTTGGGTCTGCACTTAGAACAGCCAGTGTGAATGATCAGGAAAAGCATTGGCTGGGGAAGGGCTGAGCGTTGTCTAACAGGGTCTTACAAGTTAATGGTAGATTTATCTTCTTTTAAGGAGCACTGTGTCTTCAGACTCCTGCCCTGAAGATCTTTGTGCACCCTGACCATGAAAGAAACACCCCAGAGGAGCTGGATCTTGTGGCTGCCGGCAGCTGGAGGATATGAACCCAATCTCACATGCATTTCATCCTTCCTTCTGCTACCAGTTGATAGAACCACTACATCAAAAAGTTGCCATGAGGACATTGCACCATCATTTATGGATAAAATCTCTGTGCCAAGCCCCATTTCAGACCCTCCCCGCCTCCAGCTGCTATTTTACTTTGTCATCCCTCAGTTTTGCCTCAAATATATTGTTTTGTAGTCAATTATAAATAAAAGCTGCCTTATAAATAATGTTTTACAGCTTATTGCAACCGATAAACCACAGCGCAGAGCGTTTTGATGCCTTCCAAAAATGAGCTACGACACATTAATATGAAATCTATTTTTCCATTTTCCCCATCCTAAAACTTTACAGGCAGCTCTTTTCTCTCACCCTTCAGATAAACTCAAAGCATCATTTCTGTTTGCTGGTGATTTAGCCAGGCGCATAGCCATGGTAACACAGCCTTCTAAGTGACAATAAAACACAAATCTGGGCAATAGTGACATTTCCCTACACAATATCTCTGTTATTTCTGTATTGAATGTACAAGCACAGCGCTGCTTGTAAAATGCATCTTTGCACACTTTAGCATCAGGCTGCTGCATTTCTACTTTTTATTTCTTTTCTTTTTTTTTTTTCCTTGTAAATAATTGATCTAATCATGGCCAAAAGGTGCAGAAAAAAATTAATCTACTCATGAATAACTTCTGAGTGTTTAAGTGAAAGTTAAACATGCAGGGCAGTAGCAGTTATGGCTCTGTGATTTTCAGCACTTTTAAATGGCTGCATTTTGCTTTGATTCCCAACTATTTCATGGTAACAGGAAGACCATACTGTAAACAATCACATACCTACCAGAACAATGTTTTCCTTGAATATTTGCAAGGCAATTCTCCTTTGTGTGCATTCTGGGATTTTTTTTTTAATTTTTTTTTGAAAGAATGGTTTTAATGGCATCTTTTGAACAGAATATATTTTAGTATAATATTCTTAGTGAAAGGATTAGGAAACTCACAGGAAGTTAATTCTGAATTTAGAATTTCAAGGGAAAAAAAACCCAAAAGTCTGGCACAGGACAGAGTTAAATCCTCTAAGGACTGAAGGGGAAAAGCATCCTTTTTTCCATGGTATCAGTCAGTAATTTGAAATTATCTTCAAACGCAGAGTAATTTTTACAGATGATTCTGATAAATATTGCAAATGACTGGGGAAGTAAAAAACTGCTTTGGAAATTAAATCACCATTAATACTATATCTTCTTTTCATTTGTAAAGAATTAGTGAATTCTCTTGTTCTCCAATCTAAAAAAACAAAATTAAAAATATATTCTTTAGTTATCTGTTGGGGTTGTTTTTATTTTTTTAATATTTGTGTCAAAATAAAAAAGACATGTGCAGATGTATCAAGGTCAGTTCAGCTCTGAAACTTTCTGCAATTTTGGAAGGGTCATGGCTATAATTATAAGATTATCTAGCATCTCTTTTTCCCCTAAAGATGACAGTTTGTTACCAGTTTTTCTCCATTGCTCTCATAGACACGGACACTCTATTGTGCTCCTGACAAAGGGCTTCAAAGCATTTACACATTTTGTGGCTTTGGTCATTTCTTTGTCCGGTGTAAAATAGTCTGAGAATGTATTCAAAAGCTGGATGAACAGGAAAAAAAGGCTCCAACAGATTGATCTCATTTAAAGGTTACTTTTCATTGCATATTGAACTCACTCTGGAGTTAGCTCTCTTATCGCTCCAATTTTTTAAATACTTGTGTTTGGCTCAGAAAAACTTTCTCATTGACAGTTCAGAAATTTTCTTTTGATCTCTCAAATTTAATTCTTATTCAAGTCTAGAAACATTTTCACATATTTTGCATTTTAGGACCATTTTTCCCCCCAAATTATATATTATAACCAAATAGAAGACAAATGCCCTATGGGCTGTGCCTGTGATCATTCTATTTTGTTATTCCTTCCAGGGTTCAATTCCAAAGGTGGCTACAGCCTCATTTATGCTAACAAATTCATATATTGACCCCTTTAAATTAATATATGTCTTAAGCCACCAGCATTTCATTTATTGTTTCTCTTTCTACTGCTTCTCTCTGCTGAAACAGCCCTACTTTATCTTCTTAATACCCAGGGTGAAGTTAAAAAAACACTCTGGTGTCTGTTAGTCAGCAGAAACAAATTATGGGGTCCCCACAATGTTCCCAGGAATGGCAAGAGAAGTAGAATCCAGACAGCCTGAAAATGCCCAAATTTATTAAATCCCACCAAACCATTCTCGTCTCTCTGCTGGTTTTTTCTTCCTCATGGTGACACCGAAAAACGCTACAGCCTTTGTGTGTGTGGGGTGCACTGCAACCTCAAGGTTAATGAAATTTTGCCCTCAGAATGCAAATGCAGGACATATCATCATTATTGTTTGTTTTTTTTTTTTTTTTAATAATAGAGAATTGAAATATGGTCAAGGCCAGATGAAACCTCTGGGACGTGCAGGAAGACCATCTGGAAATTGACTCCCATCAGGTTTGGTTCTCCATTTGATTTTTCAGCTTTTTTGTTGAGCTGGACCCAGTCTTCCATTGCATCCAAAGTACAACCTATTTAATTTTGGAGTGGGTCAAGCCAGCAGATTAATTAAGAACCATTCTTTGCAGGGGAAAGGGCTGGGTTTCTGTTGCTGGGCTTTCAAAACCACCGCTCCCACCTTCCCCATGAGCCCTCCCAGCCTGAGGTTTGGCTCTGGCTATCCTGGTAAAAATCCCCTTTCCCATTCCAGGGAAGTGCTGATGCCTTAGGATTTTAGTGTTTATACTTTTTCATGTATTTGTGATCCTGCAGTTCTTTAGTGTGTAACTCCAAACTCCACATTCAGTGTCAGCTGCTGCTGCCCCATTTTGGGCAGACACAACAATTCCTCTCCAGGCCCGGCAACCAAGGACACCTCACTGCCCCAGGGCCAGAAATGCAAACAAAAGGGAGTTGGGGGAGCAACCATGGGGTAAATGACTTAATTAGCTGAAGCTGGAATTGTTAGATTAACCCCCAATATGCAAATGGACCAAACTTACAAAAGTGTGAAAACCTGTGACCTGTGGTCCATTTTTGGGTGTAATCCTTGAGGGAGCTTTGTCTGCCCAAAAGGTACCTGAAGGCCCTTCAATAAACATAACCACTTTTTATTCTCTTAACTTGGTTTCTTAACTTTGGCTTCTGTTTTTAGGTAGGCCCAAAAAGGCATCAGTGTCACTTTTCTGTAGTAAACATACAAAAAATGGAAATGTGGCTATGAAAAGTTAAAACTTGTGTTGTTTGTTC